>NW_006408848.1:523400-529385 GCF_000296735.1 Chrysochloris asiatica
TAAAGTAAGGGTTGGAGAAAAAGAGGAAGACCCCCTACGAGATGATTGGCACAATGGTGGCAGTGTTGGGCTCAGAGGTAGCAATGATTATGAGATTGGCCAACGACAGGGCAGTGCTTCATTCTGTTGTGCATAGGGTTGCTATGAGTCAGTGCTGACTCTATGGCACCTAACAACAACAAAAGCAATCATACAAATAGGAAAGGGAAACATGATAAAGCAACATAGTTACATAGGCAAGAGAAGACAAGTGAGAGATCAGCCTCTGATAGTCATAACCTTCAGTATTTAGGTACAAGGCAGATGCAGGCAGGTAGGTACTCATTGAATAGGTGTGTATACACATTCTCTCAGATGACTTCATAGGGTTCTCAATGATATTGGAAGTAGTGATAGTGTCTGAGAGTAAGAATGGGAAAAAATAGGTACTGAAGGTTGGAGGAAAAAGAAAAAGCTATGAAACAGTTTCCCAAGGTAATGAGAAAGTGAATTAACCAGGGAAATATTATACAGTTTCTACACAGGTTTACGAGTTCACTTAAGGTTAGTAACCATCAACCTACAATGTTTTCTCTGTGCTTATTTTGCTCTGTAAAGGAACATGTGGAAAATTTGATTTAACTGGGGTTGAGATGTTGCCAAAGGAAGGAAAAGGTTTTAAAGCATAAGTAAGATAATTAGCATGATCTTGGGAATTAAGTTGCAAAAGGAGGAAAATAAAGGTAACAGAGGGAAAGGAAGAGTGAAATCATGAAATCAGGGTTAGATCGTCAAGTGGTAGATCTCCGTGGAGTTTAAGGAAGGTTGGAGTCAGCGTGCTGTTGTTACTGTTATTGTTAAGTACCATTAAGTTGGTTCTGACACATAACAACCCTGTATAGGGTTTTCAAGGCTAGAAATCTTTGCAGGAACAGAAAGCTTCATCTTTCTATTGCAGAGTGATTTGTGGGCTCATACTGCCAGCGTGGCGGCTGAAGTGTGCGATGTTTGGAATAAAGATCAGTGAGAAGGTCTCAGTAATTGGTAATGACTAGATCTAGAGTACAATCATCAGTATGAGTATCCAACATAGGATGAAGAAAAAAATCACAGAGGAAAAGAGATCAAGGAGTTAGAGGTCAAAGTATTTGAAAGACTATGTGGATTTCGTTTTGTTATTTGCATTCTGAATAGATTCTGAAATCGTATAGAATTTTAATATGACTATTAGAGAGAGTATTCTAAGTAATTAGCTAAAATCCTCACAGTTAGTAGGGGACACATAGTCCTTTAGAAATTAAGACCTTCCTTTCTTTAAATTAAGGCTCCAATCCAATGTAAAGTAAAAAGTTCCAGAATAAAGACACAATTCATGTTACATCAGACTCTTTAATAGCAAAGCTCAGGCAACCTAAATAGTTCAGTTCTATTTTCATTCCAGTACTAGGATTCTTCTAGACTATCTTTGGCATAAAGACCACACATTGTTTTTAGCATACAGTTCTTTTCCTATAATTTATTTGCATCAGAAAACCTTTTATTTGTTATCATTATCTTAGAAAAAAGATCCTAGACTTTGTATCATTAAAAGAAAATCACAAGTGTAGGTAGATGAGCCATAGAAAAGTTAAACATATAATAGGCAGATAGGATATCAAAGCACTTTTGGCATTCCACAATCCCAGACCTACTGCCTATAAGTGAAGAAAAATAAGTATCACAGAATAACTTTCCAAGTACCTTAACCTTCTTTTTTTTTTTTTAATGGATACCTTCCTAAACTGTACTTTCTGAATACTTGATGAAGCTTTCAGAGAGAGTGATAACATCTCAGAGAAACTCTCTGAAGTATAAGCTACAAGTTTTAGACAAAAATATCATTCTTAGTTTCAGAAAGAGGGAGGTAAGGTAGAATCTTCACTGAACAGTTTCTCTCTTTTCCAGATGGATCTTGTGAAAGGGGATGGGGGATGATGATGATAGGATTTTATGACTAAATTGTGAATAATTGTCACAACTGTAATTGGAGAAGCTGTGTAACTAAAAGGGGGAGTAGTTGATTTTACATCTCAGGAACAGATGATCCAAGGATTATCAAGAAGGAAAAGCTTGAGTGGGCATGAGATCCTTACTTAGAAAAGTGGCAACAGAAGAGATGGTGGCAGAGGCGGTGGCACAGAGAGACATAGAGGGCTGTAGTCCCAGGGACTGAGAAAAGTTGTGCACCTGTGAGTAGGAGACTGTCTTTCAGAATGTACCCTTTGGACATTTAAATGAATATATATATATTTTTGTTTTATAAGTGTAAAATAAATAAATTAAAGTACTCCTCCTACTAGAAAAAAGAAATCATTCTATCAACAAGGCATAGAACAAGAGATTTTTAAGTTGGTCCACCAAAGCCAAGTTCAGAATAAAAGGAAATGAAAAGAAAAATTTTAAAAAGTGAAGGCAGATAATGAAGCAAGACTGAATGTCTTCCCTGAGATGCTGCCCAGAAATGTATTTTAGTGTTTTCTAACAGGCATATTGTTTTCATAGTTGTCTTTAGTATGAAGTGTGCACGTTGCTCAAATTCAAAAGTTTCACAAAGTGTGTACTTAAGAAAGATAACTTATAATCTTGAAAACAGAAGAAAAAGCAGAATGAAGTGATATCTGGAAAAATAGAAAGAGCAAGAAAGAACTCAGCGTATTCACTCACTTCTATAGAAACAGACATCAAGGCCTTGGTAGTGTGAGGTACTCATTCCAAAAGTAACCTTATGAGTAGTAATTTTGGTTTTAAATTGTTCTTGCTGATTTTTATTATATGTTTATTTTATGTTTTCACTCCACAGCAAGTTATTTGTCTACCACAGAAGAGTAAATTAAGCAGATGCACATTTTAAAGATAAGAATAAAGCAAACACTTGTGAAACCACTACTCAGGTAATAAACTAGAACTTCTATCAGTCCCTTAGAAGCCATTCATCCATGCCCAACCTCGAGAGCAATCCACTCTTTCCTACAACAACTCTTCATTTTCTTTACTTTATAGTTTCAATACTTATGCAATTGTATTCCCAAACAATTCCTGATGTGGTGCACTAGGATAAACACTGGTTGCTAACCATAACATTGGTGGCTTAAACCCACCAGTTGCTCCATGGAAACCCTATAGAGGGTCACTGTGAGTTAGAACCAACTCAATGGCACTTAACATTATATATCCAAATACTTTTTGTTTTAGTTTTGCTTATTTTGTGGAGTTTCATGATATATAAGCATTTATATCTGAATTTTTCATTCAGTGTGTATTGGTGAGATTCAACCAAGCTATAGATACATTTCTTTGTATATAATACTCCACTATGAATGCAAAAACAATCCATCTCATATATAGTACTTTCTACTCCTCAGCTAGATTCAGTAAATTATTGCAATGGCCACAGAGAACTCAGCATACTCACAGTTATGGGGTTTATTAGGGAAATTAACAGGTTACAATTCAGGATTAGAAGTATGCTCACGACACAATTCTCAGTCAGAACAACCTCTCCTCAGTCTTGCTCACAGGAAAGCCTCTGTCTTGTCCTCAGCCACTTGGTCTGGCCTCTGCCCTGTTCAGCAATGTTACAAAACTCTTTTAGAGCTGCTAATCAATACTCACAGAGAACATCACTCTGAGATAAGTCTCGGTCTGAAGGAATTGGCTCTAGCTCCATGAGTCAGCAAACTCAATTCTCCCAATTAAGTGCCTGGAGGCAGGCACCCCCATTCTACAAACAAACCTCGTACAAAAATCCACTCAACTGTACTTGCTCTGTGAGCTGGGAAGCCCAGCACTCTGTCTCATGCTCTGCCTCTTTGTTCTACTGCTGCTGTTCCTCTGTCACTACTGAGTCACAGTTTTCTCTCACTGGATGGAGATGGTTCAAGGCACAGGGATCATAAGGTCCAAAGAAAATGCCCCACACATGGGTCTTCTTTGATGTTACTAAGATTCCACTCTCCTACTTCTGAAATGACTCATTTTATATCTACATTAGAATTCCAAGTTTTTACAATTACTGTAAACACTTAACCACTCACAACTGAATCATATAATCCTATCAGCATTGTCTCCCACCTTCTCTTACCCAGACCTATCAGGGCAAAAAAAAACATTGATTAGTGGGAGTTACAAAGACTACAGTAGAACCTATTAACACTCTGGGTAGAAGAGCCATATGAAACAATTCACTACACTGCAGTGTATATACCACATTTTATTAATCCAGAGCTCTGGTAGCATAGTGGTTACAAATCGGGCTGCGAACCTCAGGGACAGCAGTTCGAAACTACCAGCTGTTCCATGGAAGAAAGATGAGGTTTTCTGCTCCCGTAAAGATTTACAGCCTCAGAAACCCTGTACAGGGTCACTATGAGTCGGAACCAACTCCATGGCACATAACCACAGTTGATAGACATCTGGGACTCATTCTTGAATATATTACCAGCAACTGATTTATGACCCATCTCTTTTATCTATCATTTAACATCCAATCCTCTATCCCCTAACTATTTTGATGTGCAACCTGATATCCTATCATCTGTAAATATATCAGTGTTGTTGTTAAGTGCCAGTGAGTCAATTCTGACTCACTGAGATCCTGTATAATGTTTTCAAGGAGCAGCTGGTAGGTTTGAACTGCCAACCTTGAACTACAGCAACACAACAGAGTCCAAATATATCAGTATGTATCTATAAAAGATAAGGACTTTTTAAAGAAATAAAATAAAATAAAAATTGCCAGTTTCCTAATATTAAGAAATACCTTGTCAGCTTTCACATTTTTCCAGTTAACTCATCATAAATGTTCTATGTAAGACTTTTTAAAGAGTTTGTCTAAATTGGGATCCATATATGACCCAAACATTACAATTGGTTGATATGTTTCCTAAAGTAGGAAGAGTTATTCTTGGGGGGGAGGGTAATGATAGTTCTGTAAGGAGGATACGTAGTTAATGGAATGTGGTACAGACTAGAGACCTATGTGAACAGGCTTACCAGGATATGGATGGTCTTCCTACAGAAGATGTGAGCCAAAGATGATGGTCATTTCCAGACCAGAAAATGCTAAAATAAGGCAAGTCATAATAAAATTTAGTGGAACATCATCCCTCAAAGTGCAAAAAATATTAAAGATTCTGTAGCTCTTGAGGAGTACATTCAACAGAGAAAAGATCATTAAAAACTGAGTAAGGAAGAGTGCCAAATTAATGCTAATTCTATATCAGGAACTTGTTTCAAAGACAACAGCCATTAGCAATATATTAATAAAAATGGTAAAAGACCAGAAATTTATCATTCCTTGGAGAATGAAATCTATCAATTAAGATAAAAATCTATTGATTAAGATAGAACTTAAAAGTTTAAAAGACAATGACTTCTCCAACAACAGCACAATACACATTTTTCCCAATGCACATGGAACATTCTCCATAATTGACCATGTGTTAGGTCACAAAGCAAGCCTCCATAAATTTACAAACATCAAAATACTACAAGCATCTTTTCAGACCACAATGCCATAAAAAAAAAGAAATTAACAATAAGAAGACCAAGGAAATAAAGATGAATACATGGAAACTGAATAACACCCTGCTGAAAAGCAACTGGATAATAGAAGAAATTTAAAATGAACTCAAAAAGTTCCTAGAAAAAAATGAGAATGAACACAACTTACCAACATCTTCAGGAAATGGTGAAAGCAGTGCTGAGAGGACAATTTATTTTGATAAATGTGTACACCCTAAAAGAAGAAAGAACCAAAATTAACACATTACCACAGCATCTACAACAATTAGAAACAGAACAACAGAGGGAAATTACAGTCACCAAAAGCAAAGAAATGATAAAGGTTAGAGCAGAAATAAATAAGATAGAAAACAGAAATCAACAGGACAAGAAGTTGGTTCTTTGAAAGAATTAATAAAATTGACAAACCATTGACAAAACTAACAAAAGAAAAGAGGGAGAAGA
>NW_006408848.1:539217-541005 GCF_000296735.1 Chrysochloris asiatica
TTATCTTTCTCCTGCAGAACCACTGGTAGTTTCAAACTAGCTGACCTGGAGGTTAGCAGCTTGACTTGTAAACACTATACTACCAGAGCTCCTTAATTCTTTTCTTATAATAAACAAAAAACCAAACTCACTACCATTAAGTCAATTCCAACTCAGAGCTACCCTATATAGAATTTCTGAGGCTGCAAATCTCTAAAGGAACAGCAAGCCTCATCTTTCTTCCACAGAATGACTAGTGGCTTTTTCACTGTTGACCTTTTGGTTAGCAATCAATACTTATCCTACAACACCACCCAGGCTCCTCTCCTTGCATTAAAATAATGTTAAATAGAACAGTATGTACCTGTTCTGAATGACTACATATTCTATTTAAAGACACACTTAGGAATGAATCTCATTCATAACCTTGGAACTGCCTGTAGTGCTGATAACATTTTTGTTGTAGTTATTAATGCCTCTCCTACTTCTAAAAATCATTTGCAGTAGCAAAATAAAATATATAGGTTTCATAAGATTTGAAAACCATTAAAGCAGAGCAAAAAGATAAGACACAAGAAGTAAGGGAAGGAGGAAAGAAGAAGGAAAGCAATTAAAACAGACAACATGGACTAAAGAAAGGAATTTATCAACAGGAAAGATCAGGAAGAAGATCCTTATAATGGCAATAAAATAAGCAATATTTTAATTACCTAAAACATTTCCTATTAAAACAGCAATAATGAAACTTTTTTAAAGTTTGCAGTCAGTCATCTTTTTCCCTTTTTCCAATCTGCGTTGTCTAGAGGGGAATCACAGTAACAAGTCAGATGTGGTACACTTAATCCAATGGATCATGCAAACCTAAGCCTCCATCACCCTAAGACCAGAACTAGATAGATGATGCCTGGCTACTAAAACCAAATTGTCTGAAAGGCATCACATGAGATGGTCTTGGATAGAATGAGAGAAAAACATGCAACAAAACTCAAACCATAAAAACAAAAAACAAAACAAAAAAAAAAACCGCATGATTGGTTAGATAGTGGAACCCCGAAAACTATAGACCTTACCAACTTTCAGGTCTGGAAATGAACACCCCCATGACTCAATTTTTAGTCAAGCAATAGAAAGGTCTAGAAATGGAAAAGTAACACTAGGGACACATACAAGCCTTAGAATAATCAACCATTTAAAATGAAAAGGGTAGCATTTACCTAGATCTAAAGTTCAGAAGGGTTATGAAAGAAGAAGGAATGGAAACAGGAAACTTAGAGAGAAAGTAGGGTGCGTCATGTTACATTGTGGAAATTGCAATCAATGACATGAAACAAAATGCATTTAACTGTTGAATGGAAAACTAATCTTCTCTTCATCCAATTCACAGTAGAAAGTTAAGATAAAAAATTCAGATGTGGTCGTTCAGTATTCAGTGAACAGTAAAAATGCTGAGTACCAACAAAGCTTCTCCCTAAATTAGCTATACAGAGTAGCTGTGCTAAGAGAAGGATCTAGTGCAGTGGTTTTTACCCCAGGGTGATTTTGCTCATGAAGGAACATTTGAAAATGGAGAAATTTTTGTTTGTCTCAAATGGAGGATGAGGGTTGAAATAAACTAATGGCATATAGTGACTAGAGGACAGAGATGCTAAACATTCTATCATGCACAATAATAGTAACCTTCCACACAAGCATCAAATAATTATTCATCCCCAAATATCAACAGTGTTTAGCTTGAGAAGCCCTGATTTTGTGGATGGAGATGTAGAGGAACTTCAGTCCATGGTTTAGCAGCACCAACTCTCTCTCTCT
>NW_006408848.1:542210-545723 GCF_000296735.1 Chrysochloris asiatica
TTTTTTCAGACATAATAATTCATTCTCTCCAAGCTAAGAATTGCAATGACATCCATTTTGTCTACCATGTAAAAGACAAAGTTCTGACAACAGACTCATCTATCAATAGTTTTTCATGTTTTAACCTAATTTTAAATCACATACACCTTTTGCGCCAGTCAAGTCTTCACAAAATCTTTTTCTCGTCCTCTTCAAATGATTCTACTTTGGTTGTATCTTGTTGCTTTGGTAACAAATAATCACAACAAAATCCAATGCTTTCTCATTGTTTTAATGGATACGAGGGACAGTGCAAAATCTACTACAAAATTCTTAAAAGAATTTAGTTATACTCCTTCCAATATATTATGGCAGGAAGCTTTCTTAATATTAAAATATGACATACAAAACATTTTCAGGCATAACAATATTTCAATTGGTCAGAATTTTGCTATTTTCCAAAAGGTCTATTTAGTTACTATTTTCTAATACAAATTTCATTTTAGAAGTAATTTTTAGAAATTTAAAAACATCAAAAGGCAGAATAAAATAAACAACCAAAGTTATGAAACTAGAGCACTGGTCGGGACAAAAAAATGAAAGATAAAATTTAAGCAATTCAAATACTAAATGGTTAAAGAACAAGCTGTGGAGACAGGGGTATTGTACAAACATTTGTGGAAAAAAACAAAGATTTTATGCAATGGCAAGTTTACCACAAGCCAAAATGTGACTCCCTGAAAAGGAAACTAATATTACTTCAGGATGTATAAATAAACGTGGGAGCTATAATGAAAGAGATAAATGTTGCTGTGTCCTGAACAACCTAAATGGCAAATGAGCTGGTGATTTTTAGCCTGAAGAAAGAAGGTGGATTGATTGCACTCTTTAAATATTTAAAGAGGTGTCATGTAGAAGCAGCCTTCAAAAATATAGTGTACATGGGCAAAATATATGAAGAGATAAATTTGGAATTTGTTCTTATTGGTTAAGAGTTGCCATGGGAGAGAATAAAGTTTCCATTACTAGACTGGGTCAATTTTACCTATGCAGTAAATTGGACCCCAGTACTGGAGGAGTGATCAGAATAGATGACGTGTCGGTATTGTGAACCTTGAATCTGTGATTTGGAGTAGCCTAGAAAGTTTAGAGTCCTTAACTAAAATTATGGCAGTAGTAAATTTAGCAAGGTATGGATTAGTTAAAGAAGGCTGTTCCATCATTAAGAATAATGAAGCAAGCTTGACTGACTTACAAATACTGGTTTCCCTTGACTATTATTGTAAAATAGACACTTAAGTGGGATAGAAAGGAATGTTGGAGACATGATTACAGAAAGCTTGTTAGCCCGTCTTCAGTCTATAACTGGATTACCTAAAAGGGGTTCTAGAACTTGCCCAGTGAAATAGGCTTCTTGTTGAACCTTTGCAGTGTATAGGACCTTAGGTGAAATTCTGAACCCCATCCAGAACCTTCTGAGCTGGGGCATTCCCACTAGAAAGGACAAGCAGACCAGCCTGAAACAGCTAGAGCAATACAAGACACATTTTCAAAGAAAGAACAGCAAGGAAAAAGCCAAAACAAAAATGGCAGTATGGTTGGTTACTATAAGAACAAGCAAGTTGTTTGCCAGGAAGCCATCAAGGCAAACAATCAAGTTCCTTCAGGACAAACCCTTCTCCAAGCCTGAAACTCAAAGGGAACACATGAGCAGGTATGTAAGTCTATTAGCAACCATGTTGGTCTACTGGTGAGTGGAAGAGGGGGAAAGGCAGCAATGGAGAAATGGGCTGAGTTCAACCATGTTCCATAGACTCCCATTGACCTGGAGATGAGAGAGAGAAGAGGAAGGGCTAGTTGGTTTGAAGTGTGGTAAGACCTAGGGACTCCTGAGCCCATGGACAAGGATATAGCCATGGAGGGCTAGAGCTGAGAATGAAAAATCCAGCTGATATGAAGTGAGGGGTGATTCATAAGAACACCAAACTTACAGATAGTACCCATTTGGCTTAATAATCAGAACTTGTCTAGAGGATGATTAAAAAAAATTTTTTTTTATAAAGAAGATGAGTAAATTGCTACAATTTGATGAAATTGACCTGTACTTATGGCTGTAGTAGCTCAAAATACCAAGTGAGAGGGAAGGAATCTTCACATCAAGTATTAATCCTATCCCCTCTGTATACAAGGTAGATAGGGATGGGCAACTTAAGTACTGGTTACCTAAAATGATGGGTGATAAAGGCACAAAGTGACTAGCTTACAAGTTTTCAAGAGGGAGTTTAGTTTCAGAGTATGTGGTGGATAATGAAGTCCCCAATGAATAGTTTTCGTCTTGTCTAGATGGGTCTGGTGAAAAGAGATGGGGATAAGATTCTTATGATTCAATAGTGAGAAATTGTTATCATGACTACTTGCGACTGTCACAACTATAAAGATAGAAGTTTTGTAACAAAAATGAGGGAGTAGTTAATCTTACAGTACTGAAACAGAGGACCCTAGGATCATGAAGGAAGAAGAGCCCAAGCAGAGTGTGGGACCCTCTCCAGAGAAGCAGCAACACCAGAGATGGAGGCAGAGATGAGGACATGGAGAGAGGGGAGCAGCTGAGGACTCTGGACTCATGGAAAGAGAGGGACTGGGTGCTGGTGGCCAAGAGGCAGGCTTGCAGAATGTGCCCTTTGGTTGTTGAAATTATTATATATTCCTGAGTGTTTCTGTGTATGCCCCCCCACACACACACACAAAAAAAGAGGGAATTGAAGCAAATATTGTTAAATGATGATGCACGGAGGAGATTAAAGTAATTAGTGCAATGAAACGATGAGTGTAAAGCCGATATTCTCCCATGTAAACTGCCACTCAGTTCACAATAAAAACTTAATATATATATTAAGCAAAACAGTTACTATTTCCCAATAAAGCTTTAACAGAGATGATGAATTATACTCTCACACCCATTTGGTACAAATCCTAGTCATAAAGTTATAGGGGAAATCCTCCTTCCATTTTATCTTTTAAGAATGCTGAGAGATATTTCTTCTTCCTTAAGCCTATTCTGCAATCTCTCTTTTCTAAGCTGTATAAAAGATTTGCTAGGTATTTTCTATGAGTAATTTTTCAGTTGTAACCAAATTAAAATGAAGCAATAAACTGCACAACTAATCTGACTCTTTGAACTAAAGTTCCACAACTCAGCTGTCAGTTTGCCATTTATTGTGTCCTATGTGTTGCTGTTTCTCTGCTATTCATAAGGTTTTCAGTGACTAAATATTTGGAAGTAGTTTGTCACTCCTTCTTCCTAGCCTGTCTTCGTCTGGAAGCTCATCTGAAACCTGTCCACCATGGGTGGCCCTGCTGGTATTTAAAATAAGTGGCATAGCTTCCAGAATCACAACACCTCACAAGCCACCACATTACAACAAACTGACAGACGAGGGCTAAGTATGAGTATTCTGGAACACTTAATTGTGCTCATGAGGAATCTGTACAAGGACCAAGATGCAGTTGTTTGAACACAGCATGGGAATACTG
>NW_006408848.1:547814-552044 GCF_000296735.1 Chrysochloris asiatica
CTCAGACAGACTAGGTAGAAGGAGAGGAGGACTGCATCTTAATAGTAAGCCACTGAAAATCTTATGACTAACACCTGATCATTGTCAGATATTGTACAAGAAGCTAAGGAACTTAGGTTGGAAAGCACTCAAAGTATAACTCGGGGAAGGTGCCTCTTCAAAGTAGTAATTCTTCATGCAAATCAATTTTATACCACAATTTAATTTTAAATGTAATCTAACACAATAACATTAGTATAGTCCTTCTTAGCCATTATTTTAATGCAAGATAAGGACCCTGGATGGTGTTGTAGGATACTGGATCTAGTAGTTCCAGCCCACTAGAGGGAGAAAGATGAATCCCAGCTTGCTGCAATGTGTATGCCAGGACAAGTGTGCGCCGTGCACACTGCCCATGCTAGCAGTGTCTGCAAATCTGAGCCTTTGGGTGCACACACCTGGAGCATTTCCTCCATTCACATGCAGAATCCTTGTCCCATCAGATTTCAATTACAAATCATAAGTTCAAAGATAATAACTTTAAGAATGTCCAAGATGGCAACAGCAGAGCACTTTACTTATGAAAGTAAATTGGACAGGTAACATACTTAAGAAGTTGACCCTGCTGGGCCATAAGTGATACAATAACTAAGTATTAAGTAGGCTGTGACAGTTATGCTCTCATCTCAAGAGCACAGCAGGAAGAGAGAATTATTTCCACTGTATTTTGCTGTATTCCTTTCTCAAAAATACAAACCTCAGCATTTCTTCTGATCTTGCACTGCCAGAAACTGAAATTTTAATTTATAATTTTCTCTATATGGCAAATTTGCTGCCTCCTTTTATTATTTTTATTAATAGTAGAAATTCTTAGCTTCTTTTCTTATTAAAATGAAACCCAATGGATATGTGATGCTATGCTATCTCTTATATACATGTAGTAGCTGCAGATGTTAGGTTTTTTAAGGGACAACTGTTTCTTCCATATTTTATGAACTATCCAAAGCTATTTTAAGGTAAATCAGAGTCATTTGACTAGGATGGAAGTTGTGTGGGGTTTTTGCTGGAGCATAGTTCATTTGTCCTGTCAAAGTCTTGCAATCTATGAAAATAATTCTAGCATGTGACCCACCAGTCTGCCAAGTCCTCTAACCCAAACTTTATTAACATTTCTATATTCCTCTATGCTACTCATCATGTGATCACTCTCTGCCTTATTGTCTTTATTATCTAGACCAACCTATCCATCACCGCAGTGTAGCTTATAACTGTAATGGTATTTAGGGAACTTTCCCTTTCTTTACATAAGTCTGAATCAAAGCCCTGTATTTTGAGTCCTTTGTTTGTATTTAGCAAAAAAGATATACTCATAAATTATTGCTTATTTAAATGAATTTCTTCTTTTTCTTTGCAAGTTGTCAGGTTTAATATGGTTTCCTCCACTCCTAATGTGTTACAAAGCAATTAGTTTCAAAATATTTTCTAGAAGTACATACACACACACACACACACACACATATCACTTGATTTCTTTATTTCAGTTCTCTGTCACTAAGCATGTTCTCCATGCTCTGAGTATCATAGCAGACACCAGCCAACAAGAGTCGATGCAGCTACTTCCTGCAATAACTCTTATCCATGAGTGTGTTGCCTTGCTCTCCTCTACAGGGATTCTCTGTTACATTCACTCTTCTCAGTAGTTCTTTCTGCCAATGATTTCGGGAAATAGCCAAGAATTTTGACTTTTAATTACTGATCAAATGTTTGAAAATGGTAACACTGGCCTTCTCACAAAGGAAGTGAAAAACATATCATTACACAAGTTTCAAGGCAGCTACCAAGACCTAAAAAAATTGAGTTGCAAACACAGGGTAAAGCTCAGCATACAATTTAATGACATTACAATGGCATCATAAACCTCTCTGTCACTTGGTATAATTGACTTGCTATTATTTGAAAACACCTAGAACAAAATTGGGTCAGAGGCATGTCATGGTTTCAAGTTATCTAAAGCGAGTTTAAAGGGTTATTATCAATGTGAAATGCCAAGAATGCTTGCTCTTGACAGCTGTGCTGTGACAACCTTGTGTGACAATAATTATGTTAGTAGTCCTGTTTGCCAAACAGACCAAGAATATATATACAACAGCATATATGAAATGAAGCTATTTCATATATGCTGCTTTATAGTATATGATTGTGGTAACTACTGCATTCAATTTAACCTTATCCTAAAATCATTACTCATCTAACATAAATTCATTTTAGTTAAGTTCATTCTCCTTTTAAACTATGTTTTCAAGATTATGATATACTCATACAATAATATTTCTGTTATTAGTTACCATCAAGTCAATTTCAAATCATAGTGCCCTATGCAATCAAATCACTGCCCCATAGGGTTTTCTGGACTATAATCTTTACAAGAGCCAAATACCAGGCCTTCTCCTCTTGAACCACTGGGTGGTTCAAACTGTCAACCTTTCAGTCAGCAGCTGAGTACTTAACCATTGTTCCACCAATGCTCCTTCATAAAACAATAATTGACAGTATTATCTTTATCAAAACTGAGGACTTACAATGTTTAAAGTACTGTAGGGACACAAAGCAAACTATGTTGACTTTGTTCTTGAAGATTTACAGTCTAGGTTGGGAAAAGAAAATGCCAAGTGAACATATTGAGAACCAATACTATAGGTGTTCTGAGGATAGAGAAAGTCTTAAGAGCTGAGGTAGCTAGAGAAACTTTTGTGGAGTATGACTTGGACTGGATGTTAGTAAGAATTGGGTACCTATGAGGGTGGAGAGAGAATAGTGGAGGTCTTAATGAAGAGATCTGAACAACAGGGAGTAGAGTGAAGAGCCTGGTTTAAGAAGAGTTCATCATATAGGATAGTGGTGGTGGTGGTGTGTCGTCAAGTCAGTTCTGACTCGTAGCAGGCCTGTGTAGGGTTTCTGAGGCTGAAAATCTTTACAGGTGCAGAAAGCCTCATCATTCTCCTGCAGAACTGCTGGTGAATTCAAACCGCTGACCTTGCAATTTAGTAGCCCAACACATAACCTAAGGCAGTGTTAGGGGATAATTGCATTAGTCAGGAATATCTTGGTTGTACGTGACAGAAACTCAACTTGAACTAGCTTAATCAAAAAGGAGAAATCAAGATAAAAGTGTTTCTTACACAGTACAAGAGCCAAAATCTGGCTGAATCTTGTAATAACTCAAACCAAGGATTCTTATTGTCATCTCTGTTCCTCTAGGCTTGTGCTACATGTTCGCCACTCTAAAGATCAGTCACATAGTGAGAAATATAGACACTGCCATTCTTTACCCCCACTCCGAGTGCCACATCTTACAATTTCAGCAATTCAGAGAGAGGGAGAGACGGGCTTTGTTTCTAATTCCAAAATCCCTAAGAAGGACAACGGACAGCCCAGGGAATATAAAATCAGGTGATTAAGATAAAGACTTGGATTTCAGGAAGCCTAGGATTTACTGTGAGGGATGAAAAGTAGTTTAGAAAGACATGTGGCTCTACAAAAATTGTTTGCAAAGAAAACTGATTATAGTAAAAACATATACATGTTACATATAGAAACTGTTCATAAACATAGGTATCCCTGCTAAAATCAAAATATGTAGTGTTTTAAGTGTTTTATGCTTCTTAACCTATTCAATTTAGAATTACAAATGCTTAGTACCTCATATCAAACTGCCAACCTGAAATAGAATTGATTCATTCCTATTCTACTTCCCACAAAAAAAAAAAAAGGAAATTCATTTAAAATTATAAGAATGGAATGCACTTATCTTAAGGACTCACTACTGCTTTGTATTCTTTGTCAGCATTTAACCAAACCTATGTTCCAGCCTTCTTCTTTTCTGGCTTTGTTTAGCTAACAAAGGCAGCATATAAAACTCCTTTATAAATTAAGCTACCCTTTCTTCTAATTAGAGTAAAATCTGTTTATAATGACAATTGAGAGGAATGGAACTAACCCCCTAAGTAAGATTAACTACATTATACTGGGATTTTCTTGTACATATTATGTTTGTAGGCCTAATATTTTACCAATCCCATTTAGTAAACTGCATTGTATGAAACAATCACTGCTTTCAATATTATATAGAGATTATACAACACATCTGATTTAAATAGGAATTCTGAATATTTTAATGCTCCTCAAAAACCCTATACAGAGTCAGAACTAACAACTATAACTAATAGTAAGAAAGTCCTAGTATGACACTGT
>NW_006408848.1:554633-556431 GCF_000296735.1 Chrysochloris asiatica
CTTTCTAGTCCAGCAAAGATTTACAACTTTGGAAACCATACCCAAGGTCACTATGAGTCGAAACCAACTGAACACCCACTTAACAACAACAACAGCAATTTGGCATTAATTTCTTAAAACATTCCTCTTTATCATAGTGTCCTCAATGCAGGCTGTCCCTATCTCCAAGGTCAAAGATCAGCCTTCATGGTAGAAGGAAGCTCATCTGAGTCTTGTCACTCATTGTATTCCGAGTACTGAAATCAGCGCCAATGCCACAGTACTCATTCAGTACATGTAGAATAAATGAATACCTTACATAAAGGATTTATATTCATAAACACAAAACCAAAACATCCTCCAAGGGAAAAAAATAAAAACAACAACATCTCCCAGTTAAAAGAGCAAGATTAAAATGGAGAGGTCATTTTGGCAGGGACAAAGAATTCTATAAATGCTTCCTTCCTTTAAAAATCTCTCTTCATTCACATAAGCAGTAAATTATTCTTCCCATACCAAACTGAATAATCCCAGTTTCTTTCATTCCAGTTCCTCTACTGCTTGGGAATAGAGCTAAATCTCTAAAGCTCAATCTTTAAATTTCTTATTGAGATTCAGCCAGATAGTTCAAGACAGGACTCTGAAGTCCATTCTGATTGTCCAATGTTTCTTTTGACAAATAGCATGATTACATTGCCTGGAAAAGTAATTCATTTATCAAAATATACTGGCAACAGAGTCATTCTGAACCATAAAAACTATAAAAGGAAATGATAAAAGTGTCAGCAAATTCAATCAGTAGGATGAGATCAGCTTTTAGTGGGTTCTTTGGGTAGCCAGACAGCACATAACATACTCGGTGAATTAAGTTTGTCCAAGAACAAACATTCACTATCATATAGTTTACCACATGTCTTTCTGCTACCCCTGAGGTGTTTCTACTTAGCAGAAATGAAAAGTATACAGTTTGAGTGGAAAAGGCACAGGAATTTATGGGATAATCCAGGAGATATATGCAGTAGTAGCTATAAAAGATTAAAAATTCAGTAATGGTCAAAATCATAGCCAACATGTAGTAAGCACATACTAGATAGTATGCTTAGAGCTTAACCTATGTTCCCTTGTTTACACTTGTAATAATTCTCTTAGTATGCGCTATATTGTTGTTGCTCTTAGGAGCCATCCAATCAGTACCAACTCATAGCAACCCCACGCACAACAGAACGAAACACTGTATCAACCTCAAATTCGCTGCTACGTTTGAGTCCATTGCTGCTGCCAATGTGCCACTCCATCTCATTGGAGGTCTCCCTCTTTTTCTAAGACCCTCCACTTTACCAAACATGATATTCTTCAGTGACTGGTCCCTCCTGATAATATGTCCGAAGTATGAGAGATGAAGTCTGGAAATCCTGGACATCCTAGCTGCACTTCTTTCATCACAGATTGTTCTTTTGGAAGTCCACAGTACTTTTAATATTCTCCCCATACACCATAACTAAAATGCACTAATTATTCTACAGTTTTCCTTATTCATTGTCCAATTTTCATATGCATATGAGGTTATTGAAAAGACCATGGTTTGGGTCAGGTGCATCTTAGTCCTCAACTGACAACTGGGCTCTACAACACTTTAAAGTGGTCTTGTGAAGAAAATTTTCCTAATATATATACATCACTTGGTTTCTTGACTGCTGCTTCCATAAGTGTTGATAGTTTATTTGAGCAAAATGAAGTCTTTGACATCAATCTTTTCTATATGGATTTTGTTTATTGATCCAGTGGTGAGGATTCTAGTTTTCTTTACACTGAGGTGCAA
>NW_006408848.1:559903-561690 GCF_000296735.1 Chrysochloris asiatica
ATCCCACAAATCTTCTGTTCTTTGGTCTTTGGTGTCTAATACTTCAAACCTGTTCTTCAGATGATCTCTAAATTCAGGTGAGAAATGTTCAAGTTTATATTTTGGCTCTCATGGACTTGTTTTTATTTTCTTCAGCTAAAGTCTGAAGTTGCATATGAGCAATTGATGGCCTGTTCCACAGTGTGCCCCTAGCCTTTTTTTGGATGATGATATGGAACTTTTCCACCATGTCATTCCACAGATGTAGTCAATTTGATTTCTGTGTATTACATCTGGTGATGTTCAGGTGTATAATCATGTTTATGTTATTTAGAAAAGGTAATTGTAATGAAGATGTTACTGGTCTTCCAAAATTCTATCATGAGATCTCCAGCATCGTTTCTATCACCAGAGCCATATTTTCTAATTACTAATCCTTCCTCTTTGTTTCCAACCTTTGCATTCCAATCACCAGTAATTATCAACACATCTTGATTGCATGGTTGGTCAATTTCAGACTGAAGAAACTGGTAGAATTCAGTTTCATGACCACTGGCTTTAATAATTTGAGTAATAGTGGTATTAACATCTTCCTTGAAGATGTATGGATTTTATCCAATACTTCAAGACAGAATCTTGATATGTTCTTTTGATGATGAATGTGATGCCATTCCTCTTCAGTTTGTGATTCCTGGCATAGTAAACCATGTGATTTTCAGATTCAAAATGGCCAATACATGTCCATTTCAGCTCACTATTTGGACATTGATGTTTATGCATACCATTTCATTTTTGACAATTTCCAATTTTCCTAGAATCATACTCCATGCATTCCATATTCTGATTATTAATGGATTTTTACAGCTGTTTCCCTTCATTTTGAGTTTTACTCTATGTTAGTGCTCTATGTTAATCCCCATCTTATGGATAAGAAAAGAGAGCTATAGAGAGATTAAATAACTTGCTCATAGCTAATAAGTGGGAGACTTGGGATCTAAAATCTATGCCCTTAATCTTCACATATACTTTTTTACAGAAGAGATTCTGGGCTGAATCTCTTTCTCTCACCTTTCCCCCTACCAACACGACCAAATAGCTTATGACTATGGTCTCTCTTTTACATTAATCCCCAATAATAGCAATCACTTCCTATATCCATTACTCAATTGAAATTGAAATTTCTGAGTGTATCAGTTAGGGCATTTTGGTATATAAATGGCAGAATACTCAATAAAAAGTAACCTAAATGCATAACATAGTCCAAAAAGACAATGGTCTACATCTGACTTTAGTGAGTAGAGACTGGGTCTTAAAAGCTCATGAGGGGGCATGTAAGGTACAATAATTGGTCTCTCACTGTCTAGTGGAAAGAAGAGTGAAGGAAATTGAAGATGCATAGAAACGATTAGTCCAATGAACTAATAGACCAAGTGAATATCAGTTTTCTCAACACTGGGAATTAGATGGTGCCTGGCTACAAGTACCAACTGCTCTGAAAGGGGTCACATTATAAGGTTCTGAATACAATGTGAGACAAATGTGGAACAAAACTCAAAATCAGGCTTACTGATCAGATAGAGACTGGTGGAACCTCTGAGATTATGGTCCTAAGTCACCCTTCAATGTTGCAGACCGTGTAAAGCTGGTCAGAAGTTCGAGGTCCGCTGGGCCTGAGTGTTGCAGACAATGCAGGACACAGTCTCTGAGGAACAGATTCAGGCCACTGGGCAGTCATAACAAATTGTTTTTCATCTTAGTGTTCAGTTATGTTTTATTAATTCCAAACATGAGCCCTTAGTATCCACAGA
>NW_006408848.1:562290-563526 GCF_000296735.1 Chrysochloris asiatica
TTATTGCAGGTTGTTAATGAGTGTTCCTCCAATCCTAATGCCATGTTTTTCTTCATAGAATCTAGTTTCTCAGATTACTTGCTCAGTATACAGAATTAATAAATCTAGTGAAAGAAAACAACTCTGGCACACACCTTCACTAATTTTAAACCACTCCGTGTTCCCTTGTTCTTTTCAAACAACTGCCTCCTGGATTATGTACAAGTTCCTCATGAATACAATTAAGCATTTCAGAATACTCATTCTCTGCAATGTTGTCCATAGTTTGTCATGATCTATACAACTGAAAACCTTTGCACAGTCAATAACGCACATTTTTCTGGCATTCTCTGCTTTCAGCCAAGATCCATCTGATGCCAGTAATGATATCCCTCCTTTTACACCCTCTTCTCAATCTGCTTGAACCTCTGGAGCTTCTCTGACAACATATGGTTGCAGCTATTTTTGTATTATCTTTAGCAAATTTATACTTGCTTGCAGTATCAATGATATCATGATTTCTGCATTCCACTGTGTTGCCTTCTTTGGAATGGGCACAAATATGGATATCATTCATTCACTTGGTCACGTATTTGTCTTCCAAATTTCTTAAAATAAATGACTGAGTGTCTCCAGTGCTGTGTCAGTTTGTTGAAAAATTTCAACGTGTATTCCATTAATTCCCAGTGCCTTGTTCTTTGCCAATGCCTCCAATGCACCTTGGACTTCTTCCTTCAGGATCATTGGCTCCTAATCATCTGCTACCTCTTTAAGTGCTTGAACATCTGGTACAGTGAGTCTGTGTATTCCTTTTATCTTCTTTTCATACTTTATACATCATTCAATATTTTGCCCATAGAATCCAATAATACTGCAGTTCGAGATTTCATTTTTTTCTTCAATTCTCTCAGCTTGAGAAATGCTGAGCATGTTCTTTACTTTTGGTTGTCTAATTCCAGATCTTTGCACTTTTATTATAATATTTCCCCTTGTCTTCTCAAGCTGCTATTTGAAATTTCTATTCAGCTCTTTTACCTTCTAATTTCTTCCATTTGCTTTAGCATCTCTCCACTGGAGAATAACTTTCAGAGTCTCTTCTGACATGCATTCTGGTCTTTTCATTACTTCTTGTCTTCTTAATGACCTTCTGCTTTCTTCCTATATTATGATCTTGATGTCATCCCACAAATCTTCTGTTCTTTGGTCTTTGGTGTCTAATACTTCAAACCTGTTCTTCAGATGATCTCTAAATTCAGG
>NW_006408848.1:564816-572061 GCF_000296735.1 Chrysochloris asiatica
TACGCTACCAGAGCTCCTTAGACAGGTCTATAAGGGGACAATAATACTAGGGAAGTACACAATCTTAGAATAATCAACCATTTGAAATAAAAATGGCAGCATTTACCCCAGGACAAGGTTCATAAGGGTCAGGAAAGATGAAGGAATGGAGAGGGAAAAAAAGAAAAGAAGTGGGATGGGTGATGGTATCACATCACAGGGATTATAGTTAGAGAAATGAAACAAAATGAATATGAATTTTTAAATGGAAAATTAATCTGTTGTAGAAATCTTCAAACAATTTACAGTAAAATAAATAAATAAATAAACATCTTTTTAATTTTTTAACTATCCTAGACAGTTGTTGTTGTTAGGTGCCATTGAGTTGGCTTCAACTCATAGCAACCCTATGCACAACAAAATGAAACACTGCCCATTCTGAGTCATCTTCATAATTGTGGTTATGCATACGCCAATACTGTTGCCACTGTGTCAATCCATCTTCTTTGGACTCTTCCACTATTTCGCTGATCCTCCAATTTATCAAGTATGATGTCCTCCAAGGACTGGTCCCTCCTATAAACATGTCCAAAGAATGAGAGGTAAAGTCTTACCATCCTAGCTTCCAAGGATTGTTCTGGCGTACTTCTTCCAAGACACTTCTGTGTATTCTTCTGGCAGTCAATTCTTTGACAACACCATAATTCAAACACAGCCATTCTACTACAGTCTTCCTTATTTATTGTCCAACTTTCAAATGCATATGAGGCAACTGAAAGTACCATGGTTTGGGTCAGGTTCATCTTGGACCTCAAATTGATATCTTTATTCTTGAATACATTCAAGAGATCTTGTGCAGCAGGTGTGCCTCATGCAAGATATCATTTGATTTCTTGACTGCTGCTTCCACAAGTGTTGATTGTGGATTCAAACAACATAAAGTTTTTGACAACTTCAATATTTTCTCTATTTATCATGCTATTTATTGGTCCAGTGGAGAGGACTTTTTTTTTCTTTACATTGAGGTACAATCTGTACTGAAAGATGTAGTCTTTGATCTTCTTCAGTGAATATTTTAAGTACTCTTAAATTACAGCAAGGTAAGTTACATCATCTGTATAACGCAGGTTGTTAATGAGTCTTCCTCCAATCCTGATGCCATGCTCTTTTTCACGTAATCCATTTTCTCAGATTATATGCTCCACATACAGATTAAATAAGTATGATGAAAGAATGTAACTCTGGCACACACCTTTCTTGATATTAAACCATTCAGTGTACCCTTGTTGATGTACAGGCTCCTCATGAGCACAATTAAGTATTCTGAAATACTCATTCTTCACGTCATCCATAGTTAATAATTTCCCACACAGTCAAAAGCATAGTCAATAAAGCACAAGTAAACATCTTTCGAAGGAGCTCTGGTAGCGCAGTTGTTACAAATAGAGCTGTGAACCTCAAGATCAGCAGTTCGAAACTGCCAGCTGCTTTGTGGGAGAAAGATTAGGCTTTCTATTCCTGTAAAGATTTGCAGCATCAGAAACCCTGTTCAGGGTCGCTATGAGTCAGAACCGACTCGACGCCACTTAACAACAACAACAACAAACATCTTTCTGGTATTCTCTGCTTTCAACCTTGATCCAAAAATCAGCAGTGATATCCCTTGTTCTGCATCCTCTTCTAAATTCTGCTTGAATTCTTGGAAGTTCTTTGTTCATGTACTGTTGCAGTCATTTTTTAATTACCTTGAACACACTTTTACTTATATGTGATATGAATGATATTGTTTTATGGTTTCTGCACTCCATTAGGTCACCTCTCTTAGGAATGGGCAAATATATGGATCTCTTCTAAATGATTGACCAGGTAACTGTCTTCAAAATTTCTTGAAATAAATTAGTGAGTGCCTCCAGTACTACATCAGTTTTTGTTTTGTTTTTTAAGTTTTTATTGTGAATTATGTGGGTTTACAAGGGAGAACATAAGTTTTACATTCATCCTATCATATTTTGTTTCATTGCAATGATTACAGTCTTCTCCATGCATCATCAAATAAACAAAAGGTACACCCCACAGGCCTGCCCCCTGGCCAGGAGCACACAGCCACTCTCTCTTCCTGAGTCCAGTGTTTCCAGCTGCTCCATCTGTGCACATCATCATTTCTGACTCCATCCCTGGCATCACTGCCTCTCTGGGTAGGGTACCACTCTTCTCACTTGATGGTCCCAGGGACCTCTGCTCCTGGCCTGCAAAATCAATCACTCCCCACCTTTTGTCAAAAAAAAATCTTTACATTTCTGACCTGCACAGTCAATCCTGATGACAATTATTCACTATTGTACCATAAGAGTCTTATCCCCATTTCCTTTCACCTGCCAGGTCTCAACAGACTGGAAATCATTCAGTGGAGATTCTATATACCCCTGCCCTGTCTGGAACTAGGCTCCATCCTGAAAGTTTGTAAGCCAGTCACTTCTTGCCTTTATAGCCTCCCCTCTCTGCCCCCATTTTGGGTAGCCAACGTCTAAGTTGCCCATCCCTGTCAACCCTGTGTATCGAGGGGTTAGGAGTGATCCTTGCTGTAAAGATTTCTTCCCTTTTTTGAGTTACTACATCCATAATGAGCTCTGATAGCGTAGTTATTATGAATCGGGCTGCGAAGCTACCAGCTGGTCCGTGGGAGCAAGATGAGGCTTTCTGCTCCCGTAAAGATTTACAGCCTTGGAAACACTATACAGGGTCGCTATGAGTTGGAACCAACTCCACAGCACATAAGCACCACCACCATATCCAAAAGTATAGGTGAAGTTCATCAAGTTGTAGCAGCTTACTCTTTTTTCCCCTCTTCTTTCTTCTTCTAGTCAAGTTCTGATCATACAGCCATCAAAACCAGGTCAAGTGGGTACTATCTGCAAGTATGGGTGTTCTTGTGCATCTCCCCTGACTTCATATCAGCTGGACACTTCACTCTCTGCTCTAGTCTTCTGTGGCCATGTCACTGCCTCTGGGCCCAGGTGTCCCTGTGTCTTGTCGTACTGCTGGCCATCCAGGTATCCACCTTGGTTCATAGGGGTCTATTAAATGTGTCAGACTTAGCTCCCAACTTTATTGCTGTTTTTCCCCCTCTTCCCCTTATCATTGACCAACGTGGTCACCAGCCAGACCACATGCCTGCTCATATATCCCCCTTGAGTCTTAGTCTTAGAAAGGAGTTTGCTCTGAGGGGACCCAATGATTTGCCTTGATGGTTCCCAGTTGAATAGCTTACTTTTTCTTGTAGTAGTCAATCAGACTGCCATTATTGTTTCTGATTTTTCTTGCCGGTCTTTCTTTCACAAAGTATCTTCTAGTCACTCCAGCCCAGTCTACTCGTCCTTTCCAGTGGAGATTTCCTATCTCAGATGATTCTGGATGGGGTTCTGGATTCCAACTATGGTCTTATGCAATGCAAAGGGTCCACAGGAAGCCTCTTTCACTGGGCAACTTCTAGCCCCCTTTAAGGTATTCCAATCAGTTATAGGCTGAAGACGGACTTACAAGCTTTCTATTGTGGTGTTTCTGGCTATTCCTTTCTCCCCCCTCTAAAGTGTCTATTGTACAATGGTAGGCAAGGGAAACCAAGATTCAAAAGACAGCCACATGTTAACATTATTCCCCTCTTTTACGCATTCAAGCCATGCCTCAATCCCTGTATCCTGGAGCCCTGTTGTTCCAAGGTTGTGCATACATCATTTACCTGTGTCCCACTTAGCCCAAGAGAACCTGTCTAACTATTCTCCCATCTGCCTTGTTCTTCCATTCCCCTTCCCCTTCTTGTGTACTGACCCCCTGGCCCCCAGCACCCAAGTTATCCTGGGTCTATTCCCTTCCCTGTACTCTATCTTCCTCTCCCTCTCTCCCCTCCTCTCATCCCATACATCCCAGTGATCAGCAATTATATATATAATTTTCCCCCCTTTTAAGGGTGGGTTATTTTTCTTAGTCTTTTACAATATGGTCTTATGCAGTATTTCTCCTTTAGTGACTGAGTAATTTCACTCAGGATAATGTCCTCAATGTTCATCCAGGTTATTCAGTGGCTTGCAGCTGCCTTGTTGTTCTTCAAGGTAGCATAGTATTCCATTGTGTGTATGTACCACAGTTTGTTTATCCATTCTTCAGTTGATGGGCACTTAGGCTGTCTCCATCTTTTTGCTATTGTAAATAGTGCTGCTATGAACATTGGTGTGCATATATCTACTCGTGTTATGGCTCATATTTCTTGTAGGTAAATACCAAGTAGAGGAATTGCTGGATCATAAGGTATTTCTATTTCCAGCCTTCTGAGGAAGCACCATATTGCTTTTCATAGAGGTTGGACCATTTTGCAATGTAAGAGAGTCCCAGTCTCTGCATCCTTGCCAGCATTTATTGTCCTCTACTTTTTTGATATTTGCTGTTATTGATGGTGTGAGATGGTATCTCATTGTTGTTTTGATTTGCATCTCTCTAATGGCTAGTGATCGTGAACATTTCTTCATATGTTTGTTGGCTGCCTGGATCTCTTCTTTGGTGAAGTGTCTGTTCATGTTCTGTGCCCGTTTTTTAATTGGGTTATTTATCAGTGTTTTTGTTTGTTTGTTTGTTTAACAACTTCTAATTTTCTTAGACTCATACTGTATACATTCCGTGTTATGCTTACTAATGTCTTCAACTGTTTCTCCTCATTTTAGGTTGCATTTCAAAATCAGTAAATAAAGGCAGAAAGCTTTACTCCATTTGTTTTCATCATGATCAACTCTATTTTGAGGAGGCACCAGTCTTATTTTGAGTGCTTTTCAACCTGAAGGGCTCATCTTCCAGCACTACATCTGACAATATCTTAATGCTGTTCATAATGTTTTCACCTTCTGACATTATATCTGACAATGTCCTGCTGCTATTCAAAAGAAGTTGGGCTGCTTAATTTCAAGGTCAGCCATTCAAAACTACCAGCTGTTCTATGGGAGAAAGATGAGACTTTCTACTCCCCTAAAAATGTACAGCCTCAGAAACCCTATGCAGGGTTGTTATGAGTTGGATACACCTCCATGGCACATAAACACCATCACACACTTTCAGAAGTAGTCTGCTTTTCCTTCTTCCTAGTCTGTATTAGTGTGGACGCTCTGATGAAGCTTATCCTCCATAGCCTAGGTAAAGGGGTTATTTTTTTTTTCTCTCTCTCTTACATAAGAAGACAGCTCAAAGGTAGGCAGTGCTAGGATATCTTCAGTGACTCAACAATGTTATCATTATCTCAGGCTCTTTTCAACATTCTGTTCTACCATCTCCAACACATTGCCTTTTGTCCATCAGCATGTTGTGTTATGATGATAAGATGGCAGCACTCCCTCACACAACTGCACTCAAAGTGAGGGAGGAAGGAGCAAGATAATTCTGCTTGTACATTTTCAGGCAAAAAAAAAAAAAAATCAGTCATATTTCTCTTTGTGGCTCATTGAAAGTATGTTTGCACTTATCATTAGGTGCAAAGGATGCTATAAAGAAAGTATCTGGTATTTTTATGGTCTCACATTAGAAGCCAAGTTTCAGGAGCCACCAACATATTAGAAGGGGATGGGTTTCTGGGTGAGCAAGTGGAAAACCTTGCATGTAACTGTTATTCCCAAGTATCCCTTTTAATCTGGGTTATACTGGACTGTTCTCTAGCACAACACTATTGACTGAATTCCTCTTTCCTTAAACTCTCTCCTGCCAGGTCACAGCTCTTCTTTATCTCTATAGGCACTCCTCAGTCCCTCACCTAATACCGCTTCACAAGCAAAATAACAATACTGAACTCATGCAGGGATAACAAGATCAGATCTCTCCAGGAACTAAGCAAAAATAAATAAATGTGTGAAGGGTATATGAGTAATAGGGAGCACTGGGGACTGTAGTATATTGGGAGCACATGTTTGTTTTGTGGTGGTGGTGGTTAAGTGTCTTCTACTCAGTTCCACCTCATATAGACCCTATATAGGGTTTCTAAGGAGTGGCTGGTGAGTTTGAAATGCTGACCTCGCAGTTCCAAATAAGCTTGTGGTTCAGTGCTGATCCAACAGAACCACATCATGTTTTAAAACACCCAGATTCATATTTTGAAAGCACTGGGGTAAAGAAAACACATCTCTTGGCTAAAGGTATCCTGTGGACCGTCTCTTTGCAACATCTGAATGATCTCTAAGACTTTCAGTTCTGAAATTAGTAGGTAAATTTCTCTAACTAAGTTATATTCTGGGGAAAGTCCATTAGCACTCTGAGAACACAAGTGATATATGCCATTCACAGTTCATAGAGTTGAAACTTGCCAAATAATATTGGCAGAAGCATCGGACAGAGATGATGACAAAAGTATTATGACCCATTTAAAACCACAAAGTCAGTCAGGTCTTAGGAACATAGCATATGGCACTTTAATGTTTATAGAACTAGAGACTTTCCTCATCTAATGCAGCATTATAACCAGGTAAGGTAAATAGTCATTCAGAAGATGTGAATAGAAAGTAAAAAAATAATACCCAACCAAAAATGCCCTTGACAGTCCTAACTGAAATTTATAGCTAGAAATTAATTTCTTTGGAATGTTTTGATATTTGTTTTTCAAAGATTTTTTTGCTATAATTTAAATAACTATTAATCCTTACATTTATATCTGTTAATACCTTAACCATAGTGAAGGGGCTTACTTTGAGGCATCCCGGTTTAGGTTTGTAGGATAATGCACTGGACCACAAGATTGGTTTGAACTACAAGGTCTGTAGTTCAAACTCACCAGGCACTCCTGGGAAACCCTCTACAATGTCACTATGAGTTGGAACCAACTCGACAGCATTTAACAATAGAGAGGGAAAAAAAAAAATGATACAGGGAATCAGGTTTGCTTTCTCTTGTTGTAAATAGAGTTTTATTGGAACGTAGCCATACACTGGCATTTATGTTCTGACTAAACTGATTTTGGGACTACTGGTGTGATACTATAGAATCATCACTGAACTGTGAACCAGAGGTCTGCAGTTCAAACCCATCAGCTGCTCCTTGGAAGCCCTATACAGGGTTGCTATGAGTCAAAACCAACTTAATGGCATTTAACAACAATAATATACTACTTCCACATAACATTGATAACATAAGGTATTTGAAATATAAATTCCATGGTCCAAAAAGTGAAAACAACAAACCCATTTCCCTCTAGTTGATTCAGAACCATAGCATACCTATGTTGTTGTTGTTGTCAGGTGCCAT
>NW_006408848.1:582764-583342 GCF_000296735.1 Chrysochloris asiatica
GGGACTGGGGGAGAGAAAGAGTCCCATTGAATAGTTTCCATCTTCTCTAGTAGGGTCTCTTTAAAAGATATGGGGATAAGATTCTTATGATTCAATAGTGAATAATTGTTATCATGACTAATTGCGACTGTCACAATTGTAAAGTTAGAAGTTTTGTAAAAAATCAGTAGACTAATTCATCTTACAGTTCAGAAACAGAGGAACCTAGGGCCATCAAGGGATAACACAAGCAGATTGCCAGATCTTATCCAGAGACGCAGCAACACCAGAGATTGAGGCAGAGATGGGGATATGGAGAGAGGGAGCAGATGAGGACTCTAGATTCTATGGGAAGAGAGGGACTAAGAGATGGCAGCCAGGAGTCAGAGTTGCAAAATATGCCCTTTGATGGTGTAAATTATTATATATGCCTGAATGTTGTTGTTGTTTTTATTTTAAAAAAGCTAAAGTGAATAAAGAGAAGTACTGTTAACTGATGGTACGTGTTGTTGTTGTTGTTAAGTGCCGTCGAGTCAGTTCTGACCCATAGCGACCCTGTACAGGGTTTCTGAGGGTGTAAATCTTTATGGGAGTAGAAA
>NW_006408848.1:583442-587770 GCF_000296735.1 Chrysochloris asiatica
AAAAAAAAAAAAAAAAAAGCATATAGACTTGACAGGGAGTGATCTAAAAAGTTGGTTTAGAGATTCAACAGTGGCAATCAGGCGACCACTGTGCTAAACTCAGCAGGTTGACCTACCATCTCATATTCTCCTGATGGCTATAACAGCTACAAGCATCAAAAAAAAAAAAAATGAAAGAAAGAAAAAAGGTACAAAATAAACTTTTCCTTTTTTTTTTTTTTTAACATAAAAGCAATCGTTTTCCAAAAACACCCAATAGAAATTGACAAAATGGATCACCTGCACATCCTTAGACCAATCACAAGGAAACCACAATTTCTGTGATTGATTTGAGACATTGTTTCTTCTGATGCTGCATATTTGGGTCATGTGTAAAGTAATTAACAAATTAGAAAATACAAATGTTAACAAATTGTTTTCTAGATGTTGTTGTTAAGTGCTATTGAATAAGTTCCAACTCATAGCGATCCTGTATAGGGTTTTTGAAGAGCGATAGTAAGTTTAAACAACTGGCTTTGCAGTTAGTAGTCCAGTGCTCATCCTATAGCACCACCCCTGTATTCTAATGCTAACAAGTTAGGAAATACTAATGCCTGTGCCCAATCTCAGACTAGTTATATAGGAATATCGTGGGTCCTTGCGTAGTACTATAGGATAAACACTGGATTGCTGGGTCAGTTTGAACCACAAGATTGGTGCAAATTCACCAGCTGCTCCTCAGAAATCCTATACAAGGTCCCTAATAGTCAGGACTGACTCAATGGCACTTAACAACAACAATGTCTAAAAGTGACATTTTCTTTAACTCAAAAGTTTTTAGTAAGTCTAATAAGTAACCATGAATAGGAACCACTGGTAGGACTAATCATTATGTTTCATGGAACTGAGCAAGTTTCCTGATGAACAAAATCAGGATTCATCTGGCTGGGAAGAAGGGGAATAACAGATGGCTGTTAAGTCAAAAGTTAATGCAGTTTTCCATAGTCATCTACATAGATACTGAAGCAACTGATGAATGGTAGGATTGAGGGGGAAAGAGATTGGAAGCCAAAATTCACCCAGAAATCTCAATGAATGAGGGATGTGCCCAGAAAGGTTATGAGCAACAGACAGAAGGGTTGATAGACGGTCATAAGCTTCAATGAAGGAAGAATATGCACATGAAGATTGCAGGAAATGGGGGTGGAAGGCAAAGCCAAAAAAAAATTGAAAAGAAAGCAGTGCTTAGAATATTATGAGTTCTGTACTGGAATTCTTGAGAATTTATCCACCAATCTCGTGGTTCAAACTGACCTTGTGGTCCAGTGTCTATGCCATTTCAAGACTGATGTTTCTAGAAAGATATTTTAGTCTATAGTTGAGGGGATAGATAAACTGAGTTCTTTATGACATACTTTTGAGAAAGATAGAGGAGGGGTTACCAAGAATTTCCCCCAAGAAAGTAGACTTAAACTGGGAATATCCCTCCAAAATCTATAATGAGGATAGTGAAAATCATGAAGCTGGGCGATGTTATTCTATGAGATGTGTGAAATACAAAGAAAGGTAAAGGTCTACACTGTGTGATACAGCAAATTTAAATCAAGTGTGCTGTAAATTTTTAACAGAAGTGCAGATGTAGAGAATTACCCTGAACTTTCTCTGCTAAAGTTAATAGAATTGTGAATATTTACTTTGACAGATTTTAAGCTTTTGTGCTAAAATTGAATCATACTTTTTGCAACTAATAAAATAAGTGAAATCACTGGGACAAATGGAGGTTTTCTGGTGCCAAATCCCTTGGATTGAATTCTCGTTTAATCCAAAAACTGATTTGCACATGACTGGTAACCACAGAATCTGAGTCACCTTTTGGTCTCTAGTGAAACACCCTGGGAAAATTGTTTTCTCTGCACTCATTTCAAAACAGTATTTGCTCTACATCATTTAGGATCCTTTGTCAAGGGGATTTAATTAGCATTGGCCTGAGATCATCTCAGGACTTTTTAAAAACTTTTTCTCCTGTGAACTCCTCTGGGTTTTCTATGACTCATATCAACTGTCCACAAAAAAATAATTTCACATTTCATCTTACAGATTCCTCAGCAGCTCTTGATTCCCAGTCAGTATCATATCCCCAAAGGGAAGAAATAGGTGGAGAATGTTGGGTCACCCATAATTCATTGCCTCTTTCTTCCCCCAACAGCTATTCAGAGGTCTGGGGCCTAAAGGCTCTAGGATTTCCTGAGAACAGTCCATGATCTCCCTCTGTGTTGATTTCTAGTTTAGAAAACACTGAAAAAATACTATTTGATATAGTGACATACTATGAGTTACAAAGAACCCAGGAATAATAAAATATTGTTGTTGTTGTTAGGTGCCATTGAGTTAGGACCAACTCATAGCGACCTTATGCACAGCAGAAAAAAAATGCTGCCCAATCCTGGGGCAGCCTCACTGCTGTTGCCACATTTGAGTCCATCAATGCTGCCACTTGGCCAATCCATCTCATTGGGGGTCGTCCTCTTTTTCTCTGACCCCTCCACCTTACCAAACATGATATCCTTCTCCAGAGACTGGTCCCTCCTGACAATATGTCCGAAGTATGAGAGACGAAGGTTGGCCATCTTGGCCTCCAAATTTGTTATATCAATACCATAAAAATATCACCTTAAACCAATGGACAAATATTTACATTTTTTTATTAGTAGTATACTGAAGAAAGATGAGATTTTCTGCTCCTTCAAAGATTTACAGCCTGAGAAACCCTGTGCCATTGAGACAGCTCCAACTCAAAGTGACCTTACATAGAGTTTTCAATGAGTGGCTGTTAAGTTTGAGCCACAATCTTGCAGAACCCTGTACCAGGTTGCTATGAGTCGAAACCAACTCAATGGCACTTAACAACAATTATTAGTACCACGCGGGTCTCTGGATGGTGCAAAGATATTCAGCTGCTAACTGAAAGGCTGGAGGTTCAAGTCTACTCAGATAAGCCTCAAAAGAAAGGCCTGACCACCTACTTCCAAAAAATTAGTTTTAAAATCCTATGAAGCCCAGTTCTACTCTGACACACATGGAATTACCATGACTCAGAGTCTACAACATCTCGTCATTTTATTTTTCGTACAGTTAAATATTTTGCCTTTATTGAACTACCAAAAGCTAAAAATGACATTTATTTAATCTCTAGTTCAATATTCATATTTGAGTGTCTACTCTATTTGTCATTGTACAACATGTAAAGTGAGAAAAGACAATTCCTGTTTTTATTATGTTAAAACCTAAAAAGCAAATGAAAACCTTTGTAAAAAGACTAATAGAATGCTAGAATATGACATAAAGATGTTAGAGTAAACCTAGCCCTCATTGCTAGAGTTCAGATGTGCCCAAACATATTTGCAAGCTTGATCTGATGGGCCTGCCAGGAATCCAACCATATAAGACTCTTTCTAGGAAGGCATCATGAAGTCAGGATCAGGCCTGTTAGTCTGGCTTGATAGAAAATGCCTTTGTGGTCAGAGAGGAAGTGCAATTCATAGTATATAGCCTGATGGCAATTGAATGTTTTCCCTGCTTTTTGAGAAAAAAACTGAAGCAGCTGTTTTCACTAATACCTATAGAGACTAGCTCAGAAAAGACTAAAGCTGTGTATACATTTCTCAAAGAAAAAAGGTTTATTAATGGGAGGAAATCTTAAATACATTCATTAATTTATCAAATATCTATGGGATGCCTACAATGATTAAGAATTAATCAATCTGCTAGACTAAAGATTAATGAATAACACCTGTGAAGAATATCTTAGACCAAATGCACTTTGCTCCAAAACAAAAATGAGATGGGAGAAAGGGACAGGGAAACTGGATAAATGGAAATGGAGAACCCAGGGAGGAAATAAGAGTGTTGGCACATTGTAGAGATTACAATAAATGTCAAACAATGAATGGGGTATGAATTATTGGTTGAAAAACTAATTTGCATTAGGAAAGCAATACCATTTACAGTTGCCACCCAAAGGATGTAATATCAAGAAATAAATGTAACCAGAGAAACAAAGGACTTATACAAAGAAAACTACAAAACACTACTACAAGAAACCAAAAGAGACTTACAAAAATGGAAGAATGTACCATGCTCCTGGATAGGAAGACTTAGCATTGTGAAAATGTCAGTACCATGCAAAGCAATGTACACATATAATGCAATCCCAATCCAGATTCCAACAATATTCTTCAAAGAGATGGAAAAAACAATTACAAATTTTATATGGAAAGGAAAGGAACCCAGGATAAGCAAAGCACTGCTTAGGAAGAAAAATAAGGTTGGAAACCTCTCACTCCCCAACC
>NW_006408848.1:594166-625440 GCF_000296735.1 Chrysochloris asiatica
TTCTGACCCATAGCGACCCTGTACAGGGTTTCTGAGGGTGTAAATCTTTATGGGAGTAGAAAGCCTCATCTTTCTCCCGCGGAGCAGCTGGTAGTTTTGAACCACTGACCTTAAGGTTCGCAGCCCAATTCGTAACCACTATGCTATTATAATCATTGTAATGAAACAAGGTGTATGATTTGTTGAATGTAAAACTTGATGATCTGCTCTGTAAACTTTCAATCAATCCACAATAAAAACCTTAAAAAATAAGTAAATAATTTGCAATGTAAACTGTCACCTACAGCACAATAGATTGTTTTAAAAAATGTTTATATCAAGCTGCTATGTTGTCATTACTTAGGGCCACTTCCACATACCAGATCTACAAGTGTCTGAAAAGAGATGTAGCAGCAGTTGACAGGAAGAACAACATACTAATTATCAAAATATTTACAAAATGTGTGTATTTTTCTTAAGTCCCAGTTCAAATAAACTATCCCTTCCCCAACTCCAATAATCTTACTTAATAGCACTTTTCTTTTCACCTTTGCAATCAAAGGGATTAAAACTAAAAGAGTGCAATTACTGGCTCATATGTAGTAGTTGTATGTTTCATTTTGTTTGTTTTTTGTAAGAAACTGCAAAACTGTTTTTCCAAAGTGGCTGTAACAATTTGCATTCCCACTAGCCATAAATGAGTGAACAAGTTTCTCTGCATTCTTATCAACATTTTGTGTTGTCACTATTTTCTTTTCTCTTAGCCATTCTGATAGATGCATGCTATAGTGTTCCTCACCTTTACTTTCCCAATGCTTTCTATAAACTCACAATATGTCACTTGAAGAGCCCTGCCTTAATCAACCCTGGTTGTTGCTGTTAAGTGCTGTTGAATGGTTCCAATGCATAACATTCCTATATATAGGGTTTTCTGAGGAGCAGCAGGTAGGTTTGAATCATGGACCTGTGATTAGCAGTCCATTGCTTATCCTACAGTACCACACCAAGACTCTTCAATCCACCCTGTTGTTATTGTTAGATATCATCAAGTTGATACCAACTCATAGCAGCCCTGTGCACAACAGAATTTAACACTTCCCGATCCTGGGCCAACCTCACAATCATTGCTATGCTTGAGCCCATTGGTACTGCTACTTCTCCAATCTATCTCATAGAGGGTCTTCCTCTTTTTCTCTGACCCTCCACTTTACCAAACATGATATCCTTCTCCAGTGACTGGTCCCTCCTGAAAATATGTCCAAAGTATGAGAGAAAAAGTCTGGTCATCTTGGCTTCCAAGAAGCTCTCTGACTGCACTTCATCCAACACAGATCTATTTCAATACACCCAACCTCCTGATAAACCAATTGCCATCAAGTAGGTTCCAACTAATGGTGACCTCAGGTAGGTCAGAGTAGAACTGTGCACCACAGAATTTTCAGTAGTTGTTTTTTTGGGGGAATCAGATCACCAAGCCTTTCTCCAGAGACATCTCTAAATAGACTTGAACCCATCAACCTTTTCATTAGCATCAGAACACATGACCATTTGTAGCCCTAGGGATTCCTACCTACTGCTATTTAATGTTAAGTGTCATTCAGTTGATTCTGACTTATTGTGAGTTGATACAGAGAATGAGTGTGATAGACTAGATTTATCCCACAGACTGTAATCTTTGTGGAAATAATCACTGGGTCTTTCTCCTCTGGAGCTCACCTTTTCACCTAGCAGCGAAAACCTTAACCATTGCACCACTAATGCTCCACTACCTTCTGATACCAGAGCCATTTCCCTAAATCCAAAAGTTCCCATTATATTATTTCTCTACTCAGAAACCTTCACTTGCTCTCTACTACATGAAGAATAAAGTCTGCAATTCTCAAGGGGATTCAAAGTCCCAAGGATGTCATATTACTGCTTCTTTCTGGGATAGGATCCAGGTCTATGGGGATAATCTCCATTTTTCATATGGGTCATGCTATTTTGAGTTTTTTGGCTGGAAATTCACATTTCCTCTACTTTCTTAGCCTGCAGAAATAGTTTTGATAACTTAAAGACTCAAACCACACTTGGTTTCCTCTAAGAAGGACTCTCTAATCCACTCTGCTCCTTCACCTCCAAATGTACGCTTATCACTTTAGATTTCAACATCATTTTGCTTATATCATCACTGAAGTACTTACTTAAATTTACCTTGTATTAAACTTATTTTGCAAGCATTTCTCTTTAAATATATCGTTACATATTAGATATTTATTGTTAAATTGTTGTTAAGTGCCATCAAGTCAATTCTGATTTATAGCAACCCTATGGTTTACATCTCAATGTAAAGAAAATAAAAATCCTCACCACTGGACCAATAAACAACATTCTTATCAACAGGGAAAAGATTGAAGTTGTCAAGGACTTCATTCTTCTTGGATCAACTATCAACATTCATGGTAGCAACAGTCAAGAAATCAAACGACGTATTGCATTAGATAAATCTGCTGCACAAGAGCTTTTTAAAGTGTTGAATAACAAATATTTCAGCTTGAGGACTAAGGTTCACCTGACCCAAGCCATGGTATTTTCAATCACCTCATGTGCATTTAAAAGCTGGACAGTGAATAAAGAAGACCATAGAAGAATTGATGCTTTTGAGTTATGGTATTGGAGAATACTGAAAAGTGCCATGGGCTACCTAAAGAACAAACAGATCTGTATTGGAAGAAGTACAGCCAGAATGCTCCTTGGAGGCCAGGATGGTCAAACTTCATCTCTCATACTACAGACATATTGTCAGGAGGGACCAGTCGCTGGAGAAGGATATCATGCTTGGTGTAAGGTGGAGGGTCAGAGAAAAAGAGGAAGAACCCCAGCAAGATGGATTGGCAAAGTGGCAGCATCAATGGGTTCAAGTGTGGCAACAATTGTGACTTTGGCCCAGGATCGGGCAGTGTTTCATTCTGCTGTGCACAGGGTCACTATGAGTTGGTACCAACTCAATGGAACCTAACAACAACAAAAAGGGCACATTCTGTAAGCCTGCCTCCTGGCAGCCAGCACTCAATCTTTCTCTTTCCATAAGTCTAGAGTTCTCAGCTGCTGTGTCTCTCCATGTCCTCATCACTGGTGTTGCTTGCCTGTCTTAATAGTGTCCCACATTCTGTTAGTGCTCTTCTCCCTTGATGGTCCTAGGGTCCTCTGTTCCTGGACTGTAAGATCAACCACTCCCCCCTTTACGTTATAAAACTTCTACCTTTACAGTTATGACTGTCACAATTAGTCACGATAACAATTACTCACTATTGAATCATAAGAATCTTATTCCCATCTCCTTTTACCAAACCCATCTAGACAAGATGGAAACTACTCACTGGGGACTCTACCTTTCCCCACACACTCTTAACCTAAACTCTCTCTTGAAAGCTTGTAAGCCAGTCACTTCATGCCTTTTTTCACTCCGTCATTTTAGGTAGCCAATGTCTAAGTTGCCTGTCCCTATCAACCCTGCATACAGAGGAGATAGGATTGATACTTGATGTGAAGACTCCTTCCCTCTCAGATGGTATTTTGAGCTACTACATCCACAAGTAGAGGTCAAGTTCATCAAATTGTAGCAAGATACACTCATTTCCTTTAGCAAAAAATGTTTTTTATTCATCTTCCTCTAGTCAAGTTCTGATCATCAAGCCATTGAGGCTAGGTCAAATGGGTACTATCTGCAAGTGTGGGTGTTCTTGTACATCTTCCCTAACTTCATACCAGCTAGATGCTTCACTCTTAGGTCCAGCCCTCCGTGGCTATGTCCTTGTTCATGGGTTCAGGTGTACTGACTTCTCACCACACTTCAGACCAACCAGCCCTTCCTCTTCTCTCTGTCATCTTCTGGTCAACTGGAGTCTACGGAGCATGGTTGGACTTGGCCCATATCTTCATTGCTGTCTTTCCCCCTCTTTCACTAACCAATAGACCAATGTGGTCTCCAGCAAGCTTAAATGGCTACTCATTTGTTCCCTTTGAGTTTCAGTCTTTTGAGGGTGGGGAGAGTTGTCCTGAAGGGATTTGATTGCTTGTTTTGATGGCTAAAGAGGATCGTATAGTGATACTGTATAGGGTTTCCAAGGCTGTAAATGTAAGGGAGCAGAAAGCCTCATGCTTCTTTCACAGACACCTCTGGTAGTTTCTAACTGCCATCCATGAGATTAGCAGCACTATTCATACCCACTACACTATCAGAGCTTTTCTCTTGTGGACTTGTTCTAAGTTTTTTCAGCTTTAGGCTGGATTTGTATATGAGCAATTCAAGGTCTGTTTCACAGTTTGCAAATGACCTTCTTTTGGTTGATGATATGGAACTTTTCTACCGTCTCTTTCCACAGATGTAGTGAATTTGATTTCTGTATTTTCCATCTGGTGAGGTGCATGTGTATAGTCATCTTTTATGTTGTTTAAAAAAGGTATTTGCAATGAAGTCATTGCTTTTTCAAATTTCTATCATGCACTCTCTAGCATTGTTTCTATCACCAAGGCCATATTTTCCAACTACTGATTCTTCCTCTTTGTATTCAACCTTTGTATTCTAATCACCAGTAATTATCAATACATCTTGATTACATGTTTGATCAATTTCACACTGAAGAAACTGGTAGAATTCTTCAATTTTGTCATCATTGCCGTTAGTGTTTGGTGCATAAATTTTAAAATAGTGATATTAACTGGTCTTCCTTGAAGGCATATGGATATTATCCTAATATAGACAGTGTTTGTACTTCAAGAGAGTACTTGATATGCTCTTTTTGATGATGAAGGTGACGGTATTCCTCTTCAATTTGTCACTCCCAGGATAGTAAACCATGTGATTGTCAGATTCAAAATGGCCAATACCAGTTCATTTCAGTTCACTAATGCATAGGATATTGATGTTTACGTGTTCCATTTCATTTTCGAGAGTTCTCAATTTTCCTAGATTCATACTTTTTACATTCCATGTTCTGATAATTAATGGATGTTTACAACTATTTCTCCTCATTTTGAGTTGTGCTCAAATGAAAGTCTTGAAAGCTTTACTCTATTCGCATTATCAGTGTCAACTCTTCTTTGAGGAGGCAGCTCTTCCCAGTTATATTTTGAGTGCCTTCCAACCTCAGTGGCTCATTTTTCTGGCACTATTTCTGACAATATCCTGGTGCTCTTCATCATGCTTCATTATTCAGTATTCTGGTGATGACAGTTTCCACTGATACTCATAAGGTTTTCAGTGACTAAATATTCAGAAGTAGTCCATATCCCATTCTTCATAGTCTAGTTTTGTCAGGAAGGTCAGTTGAAACCTGTCCACAGTGACCCTGCTGCTATTTAAAATACCCATGGCAAAGCTTCCAGAATCATAGCATCATGCAAGCCACCACAGTATGACAAGCTGACAGACAAGTGGTGTCAGCAGTGGAAGAGTATGGTGCTAAAATTAACAAATTCATTCTAACACATATTTGACACCAAATCCCCATCTGACAAATTTATGAAAATATACAAAGTGAGTTGCACTTAATGTAATATTGCCAATTCCAGACACTTTTTAAATTCAGAGTTTTGAATAGTAACATTATCACGATACTTTTTATTTAATGACAATAAAAATTCATTAGAAATCTTAGCATAAATATACTAAATGCAACACAAAATGCATTGCTTAGTGATAATCCAATGAATGTGCTGATCTAATTTGAAATTTATGAGGCAGAACTTGATGCCTTTCACATATTTTTTTAATGTATATACATAATTTACATGTTGGTGCTGTTGTTAGTTGTCATAGGGACCCTATGTGCAACAGAATGAAACACGGCCCTGTCGGACACTATCCTCACAATTGCTGATATGCCTTAGCCCATTGTTGCTGACACTGTGCCAATCCATCTCCCTGGGTTCTCCTTTTTTTTTCACTGTCCCTGTAATTTACCCAATATTATGTCCTTCTCCAGGGACTGGTCCCTATTGATAGCATCTCTGAAGTATGAGAAACAAAGTCTGGCCATCCTGGCTTCTAAAGGAGAATTCTGGTTATACTTCTTCCAACACAGATTTGCTTGTTCTTCTGGTAGTCCATGGCACCTTTAATATGCTTCTCCAACACCATGACTCAAATCAATTCTTCCATGGTCTTCCTTATTCACTGTCCAACCTTCACATGCATATGAGGATGTTGAAAATACCATGGCTTGGATCAGGTGCACTTTAGTCCTCAAACTGACATCTTTGCTCTGGAACATTTTAAATAGGTCATATGCAGCAGATTTGCCTAATGCAATATGTCATTTGATTTCTTGACTACTTCTTCCATGAGTGTTGATTTTGAATCCAAGCAAAATAAAGTCTTTGACAACTTCAATATTTTCTCCATTAATCATGACATTGTTTATTGCACCAGAGAGGAGGATTTATGTTTTCTTTATTGAATTATTTTTTAATTAAAGACCATGTAAAAGTATTTTTTTCTAGCAGAATCAGTATTCTATTCCTATTGTGTATTATTATCATTATAAAGAACATTTCAAGATCTATCTTGCAGTACAATGCTGTCTGTAATAGAACAATATCCATATACTTACAAGGAAGGAAGACGAGTTAATACTACTATTTGTGCACCAAACACTAAAGCCAGTGTTGATGAAATTGAAAAATTCTACCCACTTCGTCAGTCTGAAATTGATCTAACATGCAATTAAGATGTTTTGATAATTACTGGTGATTGGAGTGCAAAGGTGGGGAACAAACAGGAAAAGTCAGTAGTTGAGAAATATGGCCTTGGTGATAGAAACAATGCTAGAGATTGCATGACAGAATTTTGAACATTAAAAACATTAAAAACATTAAAAACAATTATACAAATTGAATACATCTGGAAAAAAATGGAATAAAAAAAATTCAAGCATCAACTTTCAATAATTAATGATTCTATAGGTAAAATATTGAAGGAAGCAGAAATCATCAAAAGAAGGTGGAACGTAAACACAGTCACTGTACCAAAAAGAATAGTCAGTGTTCAACCATGTCAAGAGGTAGAACATGATCAAGAAATGATGCTAATGATGGAATAAGTCCAAGCTACACTGAAAGCATTGGCAGAAGAAAAAGGCTCAAGGACTTAATAAAACACAAATTGAAATCTTTCAACAAACTGATGCAGTACTGCAGGCTTTCACTTACCTGTGCCAAGAAATTTAGAAGACAACCACCTGGCCAACAAATTGGAAGAGATCCATATTTGTTCCCATTCCGAAGGTGACACAATTGAATGTAGAAACCATCAAACAATATTTTTAATATCACATGCAAATAAAATTTTGCTGAAGATAATTTAAAAATTACTGAAAGAGTACAATGGAAGGGAACTGCCAGAAATTCAAGCCAGATTCAGAAGAGGAAGTAGATTGGGGAATATCATTACTGACGACAAGTGGACTTTTGCTAAAAGCAGACAACACCAGAAAGATGCTTACCTATGCTTTATTGACTATGCAAAGGCTTTTGACTGTGTGGATCATGATAACCTATGGATAACATTGCTAAGAATGGATAATCCAGAACACTTAGCTGCTCTTATGAGGAACCAGTACCTAGACCAAGAGGCAGTTGTTAGAACAGAACAAGAGGATACTAATCATTTAAAATAAGGAAAGGTGTGTTCCAGTGTTGTATTATTTCACCATACTTATTCAGTCTGTATGCTAAGAAAATAGTCTTACAAACAGAATTATATGAAGAAAAACATGGCATCAGGATTGGAGGAAGACTCATTAACAACCTGTGATATGCAGATGATAAAACCTTGCTTGCTGGAAGCAAAGAGGACTTAAAATATCTACTGATAAAGATCAAAGGCCACAGCCTTTGGTATGGATTGCACCTCAACATAAAGAAAAAATAATTTCACTGTTGGGCTAATACATAACATGATAAATGGAAAAAAAAGATTGAATTTGTCAAAGACTTCATTTTGGTTGGATACACAATCAGCACTCATGGTAGCAGCAGTCAAGAAATCAAATGAGGTACAGGATTATACAAATCTGCAGGACAACACCTTTGTAAAGTGTTCAACAGCTAAGATATCAGTTTGTGAATTAAGGTGTGCCTGATCCAAGCCATGATATTTTCTATATCCTCATATGCATTTGAAAATGGACAATGAATAAGGAAGACCATAAAATAATTGATACATTTGAGTAAATTTTGGTTTTGGAGAAGAATATTGAAAGTATCATGCACTGCCAGAAGAACAAGAAAATCTATATTGGCAGAAGTATAGCCAGAATGCTCCTGTAGAAATTAGAAAGGTGAAACTTCATCTGTCATACTTCAATCATGTTATCAGGAGGGCCCAGTCCCTGCAGAAGGACTTCATGCTTGGTAAAGTGGAAGACCCTCAATGAGATGAAATGACACAATGGCAGGAGCAATGGGCTCAAGCACAAGTACAATTGTGAGGATGGCACAGGACCAGGCATTGTTTTCTTCTGTTGTGCATAAATTCACTATGAGTTGGAACTGACTCAATGGCTCCCAACAACAAATGTACTGAAGGCACTCAGTACGTCTTCAATTTAAAGAAATGGGGGAAATATGCATCTTACTGGTCTTTTAAAGGGTTTAAAATAAATAGCATAAATATGCAAATGTTTAATGAAAATGACTGTGCTCTTCTCTCTCCTGGATACACAGTCAATAAGAGTTGATCATGAGAATTGGTTTTGGGATTCTCATATAAACTTTCCTTTTACTGTTTATAAATCAAGCAAGTGTTCTTTAGTGTCAAATGAAATTCAGAAAAAAGAGGTACAATTTTTATAAACTTCTAAGATTACAGCCATTATCTAAGCTGCAACTTTTGATAGGTCTTTAATCAGGTTTTAATCACATTCACCACAAGTACCAGGCACTGTAATCAAAATCCCCCTCTAACTTACTGGACCTGAGGGGAGGATAATCTCTTAGAAATTCCAACACACACTTAGCTAAATACATAGACATCTCCTTGGAGCCAAATTTTATTTTAACCATCTTTTCTGATTAGAAAATTTAAAAGAAAATATTTAACTGTTAAGTATATGTAGGAAACTGAAGGTTTGCACCATCAAAGTGAAGCTCTGTCAAGAAAGACTATACCCACATAAATACAAGGAAAGCTTTGTTTAACATTTCTTCATTACTAACATTTAATGAAGGTTAAATGTTAGTAATAAAATTTATTTATTAAAATATGTTGTAGCTATTATCTCTTTTAAGATTAAAGAGATAAAAATGGGTTTTAATAGGAGGCTAGAGAAAGACAAGAAAGGTGTGGAGTTGTAGGATAAGCACTGGACTGCTTACCATAAGGTCAGCAGTTCAAATTCAACAACTGCTCCTCAGACACACTCTACGGGGTTTCTATGAATTGGAATCCACTCGAAGGCACTTAACAAACAACAGAAAGGCAAGCTAAAGGAACAAAATGGAGCCAAGGAGGATAGAAAAAGAAGCTTAATATGGAAATCAAATACATTTTTGATGAATCTACTTCATTGTATTAAAATGCAATAAAAAATAAGAAATAAAAGAGAGACCCTTCAAAACTCCACCATTTCTTGAATATAATAATATGAATGTTTCCCATATCACTGGAATTTACAATGCACTGTCACCTACACATATTTTCATTCTGATCCTCATGGTAACTCTTTAACACCAAAAAATAACTTAAAGTTTCACAACACCTGTCACTGCAACATTCCTATAGTAATAGCATTCCTTTGCTTGGTGCCTCTCTGTATAAAAACTTGCATTCTCTTATTATTGAGCACGTAAGCAGTCAGTCATAGATCCAATCATCTACAACATGAATAATAACGCTATGATGAGATCGATCCTTCACTTATGAATTGTTGATTTCCTTTTTATAATTGACCCTCCTGTTCAGGGCATATGTCAGGTATGGTACTCTAGAGGCTGCCTCTTTATTTAAAGTGACATTTGATGATATTGTCATTGTAAGATGCCCTCTTAAAGAAAAGTTTGATAGATTTTAAAAGCAACCCCTGGGGCATACGTATGAACAAGACAATGCTGTAGAATGTTATCTGAGAATTCTCCCCAATTAAATCCACATGAATAGAACAGTTACATAATAACTGTAAAACACACCAAGCTCTTAATTCTATTTATGAAGTGTAAGCCTTCAAACAATGATTGGAGGGTCAGAAATGAATAACAGTTATAATAGAGTGGGGTTTACAAAACTATTTTACATCTTGTGCTATTTTGTCATCTATATTTAGTCTAAAATAAAGCATAAGACATGAGTATTATTATTGTGGCAAGGGTTCAAGCCACATGAATCTCATGTGACCTCAGAAGGAGCACTTTCTGAGTCAGCATTGTGGTCTAGAATGAAGAGGAATGAGTCATAGATTAGAGTTTGTATCCATTGAATGGGCCCCATGTATATCAATCAGCTAATGTAGTTGAGTCATCTGTGTCTGTAGGATAAGCCAGTTATTTCCAGACTGTGATCATTTAAGAATATAGCTTCTGTGGGACATAGGTAAATAGTAATGTATGTTCAACCTTGGAACAGCAGGGCTCTGTGATACAGGGATTGAGGCATGGTTTGAATGGGTAAAAGAGGGGAAATAATGTTAATATGCTTGACTGTCTTATAAATTTTGGTTTCCCTTGGCTACTATTGTAAAATGGAGTCCTGGTGTGGCACTGTAGGTTAATCAGCCAGACTGCAAAGCCATTTGAACTAGCTCACCAGCTGCTCCTCAGAAACCCTATACAGCGTAGCTATGGGTCAGAACTGACTCAATGGCACATAACAACAACTATTGTAAAATAGACACTTGAGGGGGAGAGAAAGGAATAGCCAGAAACATCACCATAGAAAGCTTATAAGCCCATATTCAGCCTATAACTGATTGTTGTTGTTAAGTGCCTTCAAGTCGGTTCTGACCCATAGTGACCCTGTATAATGTTTCTGAGGAGTGACTGGTGAGCTTGAACCATCGACCTTGCAGTTCAAATGGCTTTGCAGTCTGGCACATTAACCCACAGTGCCATACCAGGACTCCATAACTGATTGGAATACCTAAAATGGGACTAGAACTTGCCCAGTGAAGGAGACTTCCTGGGGAGCCTTTGCTTTGCATAAGACCATAGGTGGAATCCAGAACCCCATCCAGAATCTTCTGAGGTGGGAAATTTCTGCTTAAAAAGACAAGGAGACCAGCCTGGAACAGCTCTAGAAACAGAAGATACTTCCTGAAAGAAAGACCAGCAGGAAAAATAAAAAACAATAACAGCAGTCTGATTGACTACTACAAGAACAAGCAAGTTGTTCACAAGGAGCCATCAAGGCAAACAATCAGGTCCCCTCAGGGCAAACCCCTTCCCAAGATTGAAACTCAAAGGGACAACATGAACAAGCACGTAGTCTTGCTGGTGACCATGTTGGTCTACCAATAAAAGGAAGTGATGGAAAAACAGCAATGCAGCTGTGAGCTAAGTCCAACCATATTCAATAGATGCCTGTCAACCTGGATCACAACCTGTGTGGCCAGCAGTATAGCAAGACTTGGGGACTCCTGAGCCCATGGACAAGGACATAGCCACAGAAGACTAGAGCAGAGAGTGAAGTGTCCAGCTGATGTGAAGTGAGGGGAGATACACAAGAACGCCCATACTTGCAGATAGTACCCATTTGACCTGGCTTCAATGGCTGGATGATCAGAACTCGACTAGAGGAAGAAAGAAGAAGAAAAAGAATGCAATCTGCCACAATTTGATGAACTTGACCTATACTTATGGATGTAGTAGCTTAAAATAGGGAATGAGTCTTTACATCAAGGATCATTCCACCCCCTCTGGACACAGCATTGACAAGGATAGGCAACTTAGACATTGTTGTTATTGTTGTTAAGTACTGTGGAGTCATTTCCGACTCATAATGACCTTGTACAGGGTTATCAAGGCTGCAAATCTTTACGGGAGCAGAAATCCTCATCTTTATCCTGCAGAACAGCTGGTAGTTTCAAACTGCCAACCTTGAAGTTAGCAGCCCAATTCGTAACCACTACGCTACCAGAGCTCCTTGGCTACCCAAAATGGTGGGGGCGGGGGAGGGGGCACAAAGATACAAAGTGACTGGCTTACAAGTTTTCAAGAGGGAGCTAGTTTCAGAGGGTGCCGGGGAAGGTAGAATCTCTACTGAGTGGTTTCCAACCTGTCTAGATGGAACTGGTGAAAGGAAATAGGGATAAGACTTCTGTGATTCAATAGTCAATCATTGTTATCACGGCTGATTGTGAGTGTCACAAATGTGAAGGTAAATGTTTTGTAACAAGAAAGGGAGTAGTTGATCTTGCAGCCCAGGAGCAGAGGACCCTGGGACCATCAAGGGAAAAGAGCAGAGTGCAGGATCCTATCCAGAGGAGCAGCGATGACAGAGATGGAGGCCCAGATGATGACGTGGAGAGAAGGAGCAGCTGGGAACTCTAGACTCAAGAAGGGAGAGGGGCTATGTGCTGGTGGCCAGGGGGCTGGCATGCAGGACATACCTTTGGCTGTTTGAATGGTTATATATTCCTGAGTGCTCCGGTGTACATCAAAAACAAAACAACAACAACAGAGGAATTGGAAGTAAATGCTGTCAAATGATGATGCATGGAGGGGATTGAAATCATTGTAATGAAACCAAATATGATAGGATGGATGTAAACTCATGGTCTCCCTTGAAACCTATCACTCAATTACAATAAAAGCTTATTTTTAAAAAGAATATATCTTCCCTGACTACTCCCTGGACCTAATACAGCCACACCTCTTGAAATGGAGTCCATGGATCTATACTTCTCAAAAGTTTCCCATATTATTTGGATACTAAGTAAGGATTGGAAATCAAAGAGCTAAGCTAAAAATCTGTCATGTGGACATGAGGGGTAGGGGCCTTCCAGCTGTTCAGAGGAAGAAAGAAAGAAAAAATAAAAAACCCTTTAACTACTTATCCAGCATCCAATATTGCCAACTAGAAGTTTGATTGCAATTTGACATATTCTTTTCTAGGCCATCTGTCTATTCAATTAATTGGTTTTCTTCCTGACACTCTTAGAATTCTTTTTAATCTTTGAAAATCAGAAATTGCATAAGAATGTTGCTAAATAAGGGTCTTCTTTTAATCTGAAGATTTAAACCTTCAGCTCAAAGTAAAGTTGCTCATTATCTCTGTCTCTCAATTTCATTTATAAGACTCTATCTTTTTGGAACTCCAATTAAATGCCCCATAGCCACAAGATCAAGGAGCTCTGGTAGCATAGTGGTTACGAATTGGGCTGCAAACCGCAAGGTCAGCAGTTCAAAACTACCAGCTGCTCCGCGGGAGAAAAAGGAGGTTTTCTGCTCCCGTAAAGATTTACAGTCTCGGAAACCCTGTTCAGGGTCGCTATGGGTTGGAACCGATTCGAAGGCACTTAACAACAACAACAACCACAAGGTCAGCAGATCAAGCTCACCAATCACTCTGCGGGAGAAAGATGAGGCTTTCTACAAAGATTTAAAGCCTCAGAAACCATATGCAGAATTGCTATTAGTTGGAACAGACGCAACAGAACTTAACAACAACAAATACATGTGAAAGTTGGATACTGATTGAGGAAAGCCATAGAAGAATAGATGTATTTGAATTATGATGTTAGCAAAGAGTGTTGAAAGTACCATGGACTGCCAGAAGAACAAACAAATCTGTACTGGAGGAAATATAAACACAGTGCTCCTTAGAGGCGAGACTTGTGTTTCATTCTTTGGACATGTTGCCAGAGGAATCAGTCCGTGGAGAAGGATATCATGCTCGGTAAAATGGAGGGTCAGCAAGAAAGAGGAAGACCCTCAAAAAGATGGGTGTCTTCTGTTACTGACACAGTGGCAGTAATGTGCTCAATCATAACAACAATTGTGAGGCTGGAGCAGGATGGTAGTGGTCTCTTCTGTTGTCCACAGGGTTGCTAAGATTTGGAACGGGATAAATGGCACCTAACAACAACAATTAAATATTCAACATAATGCAATGACATTCTTGTGTTTTAATTTTTTATTCAGTTTTTCTATCCCTTTATCATTTTCCTCTGTAATTTGTCATTTTTTCTTTATTTTATTGTACAGGCCAATAACTCAGTCTTCATCAATGTCTCTTCTGTTTTTAACCCTTGCATTTGACTTGCTTTTCCGTCTTTGCAGATTTTTAGCATCTAGGACTAGTTTTTGCATTCCCTAATTATTCACTTTCACAGTGAATAATTACTCTTTCTTACTCTTCCTCCTTTCTTTCCTTTCCTTTTAAGAGATAGTGGTGGTGATGTGCTGTGGAGTCGGTTCCAACTCATAGTGACCCTGTACAGGGTTTCCGAGGCTATAAATATTTATGGGAGCAGAATGCCTCATCTTTTTCCCGTGGAACAGCTGGTAGTTTCAAACTGCTGACCTTAAAGTTCGCAGCTCGATTCGTAACCACTCACTTAATTCCCTTGAAATATTTTTTAAATTATTTTTCTTCTGTACCTAGAACAATCTCTTTTAGAACCTACATCAGTAGTTCAGCTTATTCATCTTGGTCCTTCTATTAGTTTTCATCAACTATCTGGTGGTATGTGGTTGTCCATTCATAGCTGTCATGAGTTACCGCTATATTTGTTTATGTCTGATGTTCCACCAGGCCTCAACTCTGAGTAAGAAGATTGTTTTCCAGTTCTATATAAATAAAACCTAAAGTGGGTCAACTGAACAGTGCTTGATCTACCAGAGCATGGACTGGCAGGCAAGCTAGGTACCCACTCCCTTGACTCCTTGTCAATTTAGGAGGATGCTTACTTTGGAAAATGAACACTTTAGGGATTTAACTTCATGAGAGAACAACCTGTTCCTTTCTTTTTCCCTCTGTGCCTGTGAGACATCTTGAGTTACCACATAATCTTGTCTACTTCTCACCCAGACACCTAAAGGATTTATTGTGATAATACTTTTCAGGCTTATCCTAGCATTGAGTTCACTTGTGCCCATATACAGTAGGTGAAGAGGTGACGTGATAGCATTGCCCAGTAGTGTTGCTCAGGTTTTTATTCTTCTCCAGTTACTTTGATGACTGTCTCTTCCTCTCTTTGTTAGGTCACTCTGAGGTTGGAGGTTGTCAGCATTGCATCCCTTCTAACTTGCAAAAAAAAAAAATTCTTAATTTTCTCTCTGCTTATAGCAGTCTTTCTTCTTTTACAATGTTTCTATGCTTTTTAAACTTTTGAAATAGATATCTTTTTTCAGTCATTCAAGGGATTTAAGACAAAAATAGAATTAGATGTATTTCCAGTCTATCTCTTACAACAGCTTCTCTTAAATTCCTCCTATATTAAGTCACTTCTACATTCAACCACAAGAAGGTATAAACAACAGGGGTAACCAAAGGGAGGAAGCGGGACAACTGTTATTGCATAAGGGGGATTGCAATCATTGAAATGAAGCTAATTGTAGGATTTGTTGAATGTAAATCTGATTATCTTGTCTGTAAATCTTCACTCAACTTACAATAATAATAAAAAAAAGGTGGCATTCAGTTAATAGCAATGTGCCTTATTGGTTTCTTTATTACCATAGTAATGTAAGATGTTAACAATAGGGAAACTTGGGTGAGGGGCATAAGTGAACACTCTATATTCTTTTTTTCAACTTTCTGCAATTCTAAAGCTATTCTAAATTTAAATTATTTCAAAAAATAATAATGTGCAAACACAAACATTAGGTTATATCACTACAACTAAATTAATGGCTTAATAACATTTAATTCTTCTTGAAAGCATAGAGTTTAGTTAGATTAGTTCCATAAATTGTTAGATTATCTTGGGCAATCCTTATTAGATTTTTTGTTGTTGTTGTTGTTGTTGTTTCAAGAAAAGCAATTATATCTGAGAAGATATCAGCTTTGGTAAAATGGAATGTCTCTGAAGTTGGTAAAGAACACCATTCAACTACATATAACAGTTTGTATCTTTTGCAAAGTATTTAGTCTCTCTTTTTCAAAGTATTTAGTCTCAGAGAAACCTAAAGCAAACCCTTCACACAGCCTATTGTGTCATATGGGTTTATAATAGAACTGATGCTTACAAAAGATTGTGGGAATCTAAACTTCAGTAGCTTAGATTGTTATAGACTGTCTGCACTTGTTTGCTACACAAGCAAACTATTTCTTGCATAGAACCACTGGCAGAGGATTAATCTATTTATCCTATTAATCTGCATTCACATTTCTATTGGAGATTACATTTTGAAATCACTTTATTTACTATTTTAAAATGTCACTCAGGCACTAACAATCTTATATCTGCCCAGAATGAAAAAAACAGAAATAGTTTATAAGTTGCAAACCAGTTCTATATTGTCACTGCAGTATTAATCAAAAGTATGCATATCATTCAGTTGTGATACAACCATAAAATCAAGGGTTTCAGAATCTCCTTTACTATTTCCAATTCACATCTAGAATACAAGTAGGACAAAATCTTCGACCATGACAAGTATTTCTCTGTTTTGTACTCATGCATTCAGTTTGGGGTTGAAGCGATAGGAGACAGCATTCTACATGAGCAAATTACAAAGGTAGAAGAGCATTTACAGTGAAAGGCAAATTATCCAGATTGCCGAAAGTAACAATTTATGAAGTGAACCTGTAGGCCAAAAGACCATGAAGGTATATGTCTTAGTTATCCAGTGCTGCTATGACAGAAATATCACAAGTGGATGACTTTAACAAACAGAAATTTATTTTCTCAGTTTGTGAGGTTAGAAATCTGACTTCAGAGTGCCAGTTCTGGAGAAAAGTCCTTGTCTCCTATGAGAGTTAAGGTTTTGTGTCAACTTGGCTGGGCCAGAATTCTCAGAGAATTAGTTAAAAGGTAGCTATCTCCTCCACGATGATACCTAATTTGTGTAATCAACCCCATGAAATGAACTGGTGTGAACAGCTTTGAACTGATGTAATCATCCAGTGCATTGTAAATTACCACTTCTATGATGCTAATGAAGTCTTGGTGTGGCACTGTGGGCTAATGTGCTGGACTTCAAAATCGGTTTGATCCGCATAATCAGCAGTTCAAGCTCATCAACTGCCCCCTCAGAAACCCTATACTGGGTCACTGTGGGTTGGCATCAACTCGATGGCACTTAACAATAACAATGATGTTAATGAGGTCATATGCAATCTACATGATTAAGTTGTAACTTGAGCCAATCTCTTTTGAGATATCAAAGAAGAGAGAAGTTAGCAATGAAGGATGGACATATTAACCACGAAGAAAGAAGTTGTAGTTCTTGTTAAGTGCCGTTGAGTCAATTCCGACCCATAGTGACTCTGTATATAGGGTTTCCAAGGAGAAGTTGGTGAGCTTGAAAGAAGAGCCAAGGTAGAATGCATCCTTTGGAACTGAGGTCCCTGCACTGTGAAGTTCCTAGATCCAGAGACAGATCAATGCCAAGACACATAGAGAATTCCAAGGAATGCTGGCTCTACTGATGTTAAAAGAAAAGAAAAAAGGCCCTTTCTCCAAAATCAGGGTTCTGAATTCTAACTTCTAGTCTCCTAAACTGTGAGGAAATAAATTTCTGGTTGTTAAATTCATTCACTTATGATATTTCATTTATAATTGTTGTTGTTGTTAAGTGCCGTTGAGTCGGTTCCGACCCATAGCGACCTTGTCCACGGTTTCCGAGGGTGTAAATCTTTACGGGAGTAGAAAACCTCATCTTTCTCCCGCGGAGCGGCTGGTAGTTTCGAACCGCTGACCTTAAGGTTCGCAGCCCGATTCGTAACCACTACGCTACCAGAGCCAGATAATTAAGACATCTGTCAGAATTTGTTGGTCCAGCATTCTGTGGAGATCTCATGTGTCCTGGCACCAATTTTTCCCTGGATCTAGATAGCTTCACACTGAAGATAGCTCAGATTCAAAGGACAAACTCTACTCCAGGCTCTCCTTTCTTGGAGGTGTTAGGTCCCGCCTCCTCTGCTCACAGCTCTCTTTTATATCTCAAAAAAGATGGACTCAGGATACAACCTAATCCTGTTAATTACATCGGCCTCATTAAAAACATGTTGTGGTAGTGGTTGTTGAGTGTTGTCAAGTTGCTTCTGACACATAGCAATACTGTATAGGGTTTCTAAAGAGCTGTTTCTTTTTTATTTCTACATCAGTGGGTGAACCACCAGCCTTGTGGTTAGCGTTTCAGTGCTTATCCTATAGCACCATACCAAGAATTCCATTAACATCATTTGTTGTTGTTAAGTCCTATAGCAACCCTGTATAGGGTGTCCAAGGAGTGGCTAGTGGATTTGAATTGCCAACATTGCAGTTCAAATTGAACTTGAGGTCCAGCAAATTATCCTGGAGTGCCACACCATAGAAGTGAAAATTTACAACACATTGGATAATTACATCAGATCATATCATGGGCATGAGTGCATTATACTACATCTCATCATGGAGGATTACTACCTCTCAACAGCCAAACCACTAAGAATCCAGGCCAACCAAGTTGACACAAACCTTAACTATGACAATAAGTTAAATACATTTCAAAACACTAGGAGGTAGAACTAAAGCTGCACTGACAAAAACTAAAGTACCAAAAACTATCATGATTCAGTCACCTGTTAATTTATAAACTTTAGAAATCAGTTATTCATAATAGGCCTCAAAAAAAATTATGGGTTAATAGCAACCCACCATTGATGTAGAAATAAAAAAAGAAACAGCTAAAGAAGGCTAACACTCATGACAAGAGACGATACTGCAGTATATGTACAATGTATGTAAAATCCACTTTGGGTCCCAGACACAGAGCCAAGGATCTGATAATGATAAAATGATATGTATACCTGTCAGATAGGAAATCAGACAAAAAAATAATAAATTTCATCGTTATGAAATATATTTAAAACATTTTGGTGAAGATTGTGTGTATCATGTCATGTTGAGTTGGAGGAGGAGCAATTATATTATGTCTTGCTGTTCAGTGTATGGGGACGTAGCTGACAAATAATTCTAAAAAAGTGGGAGAACTTTCAGGCAGAGAAGACTGGGGAATGAAGTAAACATACTAAATATTTTTTATAAGTCTGCTTGTTTTGTTTGTATTTAGAGAAACAGTAAATAAGGGAATTACCTCTTAATTCTCAATAAATATATTCACCAGAGCCCACTCAATTGAATTAAGCACTAAGGAAAAAGATAGTATAAATTAAGGAAGGGATTCTAGATTTTTATAGGAAAAGAACCAACAAAAATTTGAAGGAGAAATATTGGTCCTTGTATTGGGCTCTTAATAATTCATATTAACAAAAATCATCCCCAATGTATAGATTTATTAACAAATTAGAAAAATAATTAAAACTGAAAAGTGACCAGATAAATTAGGATTACTTAACATGAGATCAGAGTTTTATATATGAAATTGCTTTATTGGAAAATAAGATTAAATATGTTGGTATTATTAATGATGTCGTAGGAATATAAGTAACAAAAAATTTCCTCACTTTTTGACTCTTACTGAAGTCATGAAGTCAGGCAGATCTCTCAAGGTAGGAGAATTAGCAAAACACTTCATGCTAGCATCTTCCAGTTGGAATTTTTCACTAAGAAATATGCAAGAATTTAAAGTATAAAAACATAGAAAATCTACTTCAATAGGTTTTTTTGTTTTTTTAACTTTAGCTTCATACGCTCCCTTCCAGACTTCATCTGCTGTCTGGAAATGCCACCAAGCCATCTATGTTGAAAGAAATCAAAGGCATTGATGTTGCTTGGCAAACACTTAATTCCTTCCTTCTGACTTTCAATCAGTTTCAAAACACTATGGGTGATGCTGGGACCTGCTTGATTTACTTTGGGATGTAGCCTATTTCAGCTCTGGTTCTGGTGACTCACTGAGCACATCTCTTTTTATTAATCTCTATATTCTATTGCTATCAATCAACACTAGGGCTGAAACAGCTTTCCCGAATGTCATAAATAAGCACAGTGTTTTCCTGTAAGCTAGGAGGGAAAAAAAAGAGATGAAAGCATTGGATATTTAAAACCATGTGCTATATGTATATATCTAGCTTAGGAAGCAAAATATTTTTAAATATGTCTTTAAAAGTTGAAGCCTATTCTAAAGCTTTAATAGTCCCTACTCATATACTGAGGGCCATAATTTATTTGTGTATCCTAGGAGTCCTGGTTTGGCACTGTGGGTTAATGTACCAGACTGCAAAGCCGGCGGTTCAAACTCACCAGCTGCTCCTCAGAAACCCTATACAGGGTCTCTATGGGTCGGAACGAACTCGATGACACTTAACAACAACAACAACAATTTTTATAAGCTTCCTTTTATTTACATAGAAATTGGTTTTCATTATCAGGATCAGATTGCTGGTTGAGGTGTTACTGTTTTTATTTGGTTTGGTTTTTGCCCATTTTGTTTCTTTGCTGGCTTATTTTCAGAAATTCACTTTCCTTCTCATTGTTTTTTGTTTGTTTGTTTGTTTGTTTGTTTGTTTGTTTGTTAGATCTTGAACAATTCTTAGCCCCTCTAACATAGAGGCAAAATGAGAAATAATGATAATTAAACATGTTTTTAGGTACAAATACTAGAAAAGCCTTCACAAGTATTCTTAGAGTCACATAAAAATATTTATTAAAATATCATTTATAGAATTTTTGTTAGAAAGGTTTTGTTTTGTTTTAATACTGGTGCTGTATAGTGAATTATTTAATGTATCTTCTAGTCATAGTCTTTGTAAACTTCCACCAAAAGAATTTTTCCTGATTGGTATGGGTCAGAGAAGGTGGGGGAAGATGCTGATGAATTATATAATTCAGTTGTGAGTCATTTTTAACAAGGCAAATTGTGATTGGAAAATTTGCCATCCCAATGAGTATAAAATGAGCCATCTCATAGCAGAGGTGAGGGAATTTCACTATCTTCGAGAAGAGATAGGAATATAGCATCTCCTTGAGACCCAGAGATCTCTGCACACTGAGCCTCATCTACCTCAGGCACAGGAAGTTGTGACACCAGAAGAGTGGCAAAGGAGTAGCAGCAGCAAAACCAAGAGCCAGCATATGAGACAGAGTGGTGAGCAAGTAGAGTTACTTTGGGTCAGAGGTTTGCTTGCAGAGTGGGTGTCTTCAAACACTTAAATGAGAGACCTAAGTTTGCTGGGCCACAGAGTTTAAATCAAGTGCCTTCAGGCTGAGGCTTATGATGGAATGGTATGCTCTGTGGGCATTTATCAGCAGTCCTAAAAGAAATTTGTAGCATTGCCTGGGCAGAGAAAGGCCTACCAATGGGCACAGCAGAGGTGGCTCAGAGCATTTCTAATCCTGAATTGTAACCCATTAAATTCCCTAGTAAACCCCATAACTGTAAGTATGGTGTCTAAGTACTATCTGTTCATTGCAATGAGTTATTGAACCCAGCTGGGTATAGTGCGGTGGGTGGGATAACTGGTGTCTTTTTTTTTTTGCAATAGAGAAACAACATGACATGTTGAGGAAGAGTAAGTAGTGAATAAACTATGGGATGTTGAAACAATGGGAAGTAATGCAGTAGATGAATTGCAATTGTAACAACTATAAAGATAGAAGTTATGTAACAAAAAGGTGAGAGTAGTTATTCTTATATTCCAGATGCAGAACACCCTAGGACCATCAAGAGAGAAGAGCATGTGCAGAACATGGGATCCTAACCACAGAATCAGCAACACCAGAGATGGAGGCAGAGGCATGGAGAGATAGAGCAGCTGAGGACTCTAGATTCATAGAAAGAGAAAAGCTTATGTGTTGTGCAGGAGGCTGGCTTAGAAAATTGTGCCCTTTAGTTGTTTAAATGATTATGTATTCCTGCGTGTGTATGTTGTTTTGTTTTTTGTTTTTTTTAAAAAAAGAAGGAATGCAGGCAAATATTGTTAACCAATGGTACATGAAGGGGATTGTAATCATTGCATGAAACAAAAGTACAATTGGTTGAGTGCAAAACCAATGTTATCTCATGTAAACTATCACTCAATTCACAATAAAACCTTAAAAATAAAAAAGAAAGAAAACTATATAGTAGCTAAAAGAATGAGGTAAACCTGCATGTATGAAGCAGACACACATCAGGTATGTAGCTGTCTTACAGTCAGGTCTCTGTGTTTGTTTGGGGTTTGTTTTGTTTTTTTCAGCTTCCAGACCCATTTCTTATTTAAAGGAAATTTTCTCTGTATTTAATGAAATAGGAAGACTGAGAAGATTTATCATGTATGATTTACTCATCCCCTAAATGGAGTCCTGGTGTGGCACCATGGATGAATGCTGTGGACTCTAAAGTCAGTTTGAACCATAAAGTCAGCTGTTCTAGCTTACCAGCTGCTCCTCGGAAACACTATACAGGGTCCCTATGGGTTGGAGCCACCTTGACAGCACTTAATAGCAACAAATGTATTCCTGGATAGGTTCAGAAAGATATTCTTTATACCAGAGCCTTTGGATATCTGATGGACATGCCAACATTTAGGAAATTTATAAACAAGCATTTAGAACATAATGCATGTTCAGTGAATGTGATCTATCTTGTCTGTCTACCAGGAACCTACATCCACTAACTGGAATAATTTGCACTGGGGAATGTGAAGCATCCAAACATTTTTTCAATACTGTACACTGGTTCCGAGTTAGTACTACTAATTCCTGGTGGTCAAAAATGGCATTGTTGTCCACTAGGCAGAATGAGGGTAAAAAAGGATTCAGGTGGAAAGTAGAATGCTGATTGCCTTTTAAGTGGGTACATGAGGACCCTGAATCTAATACATGGTTATTTCTAATTAAACACTGAGGAGCTAGAGAACTGATAATTGTAATAAATAGTTGTTGTTAAGTGCCATAGAGTCAGTCCTGGCTCACAGCTACCCTGCATAGGTTATGAGGAGCAGCTGGTAGGTTTGAACTGCTGATTTTCTGGTTCACAGTCCAGTGCTGATCCTAGAGTGCTATACCAGGACTCCCTATATGGGCTCCCTGATTCAATGATTAAGAATATAAAAGTGAGTAACAAAATATTTTGGAGTACTTCTACCTACTAAAACATTCAAACAAAATCTAATGACTGGCCAATATAGTACCACCAGTAAAAATTTGAAATACAGGCATGAAGATTTCTGTCCCATCACTATTTAATTCTCCAGTTTTGTTGGCTGACAAAAAAGACTGAAGGGTCCTGGAGAGTAACAGTGACAAATACAAGTCATGAAGCTAAACTGTGCACAGAAGCATGACTTTATCAAATAGAAGTGCATATAAGGACAAGGTCTTAGCAGGCCTATAAGCCCAAGTAAACTATAAAAGAATGTTACTTACATTCCCACTGGATTTCCTCTTGCTGTTCTATTCAACTTCCCTCAATCCACTCCTATGATCAATTGACAAGAAAACAACAACAATATATGAACCTGATTTGAAACTGTCTCTGTGTGATTTATTAACACCTATCAAGTATGGAGTGCTGTGTTATAGAAGTGGGTTGTTTGTTTGTTTGGGCTGTGCTATTACAACATCACAAGTGGTGAGGTGAATGAAAATGAACAAGTACCTTTATGCATTTTTCCTGGAAGAAGAGATTGCCTGAGGTTTGAATCTATGCAAAAGCTAGGAAAGTACTTCATGTCTTGGTGAGATGGTCAGGTGGAAGGACCGAGGTTGGAAGGCAGTAACAAAGCACTGTGATAATGAGGTGTAAAGATGAACCTGTAGGAAATGTTAGGGTATGAGAATACTTGTGTGCCAGGAAATGCTCACCAATATGTCTCCATTAAGGAGAAAGTATTTTAAAATCAGACAAGATTGTCTGCTGTGTGAGATACCAGTCTCCCTCCTTTCCCGACTACCTCAATGCTTATGAAACGAATTTATAAACAAAGGGATTATGATATTACATATAAACTTAAAAAAACAAACAAACAAACAAAAAACCTTTCCCTCATTGTATCCTTCTATTATAGAATGATAAACGGAGCTCTGATAGCATACTGGTTATGAATCGGGCTGCGAACCGCAAGGTCTGGTTCGAAACTACCGGCTGTTCCGCGGGAGCAAGATGAGGCTTTGTGCTCCTATAAAGATTTACACCATCAGAAACCCTGTACAGGGTCGCTATGAGTTGGAACCAATTCTACGGCACATAACAACAACAACAACAATTATAGAGTGAAGATTTAACTAAATAATGCTTGACTGCACTAATCAATTATTCTGGAATTAAAGTTGCCTTCCTGGCTTCTGCCTACAACTGTTGAGTGCTTAATATATTGCCATGGTATACCATAGAATATTTTTTGTGAATAAAAGCTCACTTTAGAATGAAAGAAGTAAGGAAATGGGGCATCGGCCTTATCATGTATGTATCATGCTATAAACTTCTAGAATAGTCAAATTAATTTTTGAAGTCATAATTGTAAGCCATCTTGGAGACCATAAAAAGTTGTATTGCTGTCCTTCAGAAGGTAGTAAGTAATCTGAAGAAGTGATCAATATGATTCTGGGTATTTCTTACCCAGGATTCATGCATTTGAAAACTAAAGGCATATGCCTTTTGCTGTGTATCGATTAAAACTAATGAATAGCCATGTTGTTGTTGTTAAGTGTCATCAAGTTGATTCCGACTCATAGAGACCCTGTATAGGGTTTCCGAAGAGTAGCTGGTAAGCTTGAACTGCTGATCTTGTGGTTCAAACTGACTTTGCAGTGCAGCACATCAGCCCACAGTGCCACACCTGTACTCTATGGCTAACTATGCAGATAAATAATAACAAATAAATGGTCCCATCCCTGAGACTCTGGATTCTACTGTTTTCAAGATTCTGTAGCTAAAGAATTCAACAGTGGCTCTAATGTCTGGAAATGGAGACTGTCATTGATTACATTATCCTTGGACTGTACTATTTTCCCACTATAAATGTTTAAGGGGAAGATGCTTTCTCCCCTACTACTTTATAGCTAACATGTGAGCATATGACCTAGGATCAGTGAATCAGACACTGACACCTGGGACTTTGATTCTGAAAAGAACCACAAAATAACAAGAGGATAGCTGGAATTCATGTTAGGAGCTGGGCAGAGTTCTGGAGCAGAGATGTTAATGTGATGAAGCAGCAGTGCTGGTAGCCTAGGAAAACTTTGGCTCTTTCCTACCTCTAAGGAGTCTGGTACTATTTTGGCTGCCACGTGTTCTCCAAGCCTGGATCTTTACATTCTTCATATCTTTTCTATAAAAAATTTTAAATATGAGCAACTCAGTTCTGATTCATAGCAACCCTGAATAGGATTTATGAGGACCAACCAGTGGGTTTGAACTGCTAACCTTGTGGTTAGCAGTCCAGTGATTACCCTACAGCAGCACACCAGAATTCCAACTACTCTCTTACAAATGCACCTATTTTCTGACAAAGATAGTAAGAATTTGCTTCTTTAGTGTACAACCAATAATGTTGACTAATAGAGGTACTAACATGGAAGGGTCACAAAACATGACTGTAAACAAAATAAACTAATGCATAACAGTATCTGTATTAGTGAGTTATGGATTGCTGTACTTGTGTAACAAACTAGTCTAACATTAATGATGTAAAGCAATAATAAATATTTGTTATCTTACACAGTTCTGTTAGCAGGAGTTCAAGAGCCATCTAGCAAGATGATTCTGACTTGGGTTCCCTCATAAGCTAGCAGTCACGATGTAGCCAGGGCTGCAGTCATGAAGATGAAAATGGGAGTATTTCATATGACTGGCAATTTGGTGCTGGTTGTTAGCAATAAGCCTGTTCATTGCCTCCTCTCTATAGAGCTATTGAAGTATTCTTACTGATGTGGTGCAGTAGGTTTGAACTGCAAGGTCAGTCATTCAAGCTCACCAGTCCCTCCTCAGAAACCCTATACAAGATCGCTATGGTTTAGAACCGACTCGACAGCACTTAACAACAACTTGGTAGCTACATTTTCCCAGAGCAAGTGACCCAAGAAAGGGCAAAGCAAAAGCAGCAGTGGCTTTTTGAGCTAGCCTCACCATTCACAAGATGGTGCTGCAGGATAATGCACTGGACTGCAGGGTTAGTTTGAACCTCAAGGTCAGCTTTCAAACCTCACCACCAGCCACTACTCAGAAACCCATACAGGGTTACTATGAGTTAACAGCACTTAACAACAACAAATAGTTACATAGTCCAACCCTCTTCAATGTGACATAAATCCTAGGGGGCAAGGATCATTAGAAGCCATCATGGATGATGGCTATCATAATATCTAACAAATAATAGCATTTATGCACTAGCACATAAGCTCTTCCCATCTCCCAAAATAAAACTCTCTCTCTCTCTGCATGTATATATATACCTGGTGTGACACTGTAGAATAAACACTAGACTGCAAGATCCGCTGTTCAAACTCAGTAGCCGCTCCTCAAAAACCCCTACACTGGGTTGCTATGATCTGGAACTGACACAATAACGGCACTTAACAACAACACACCCACAGCACCACATTAGAGCAATATGGAGTTCTGGTGTGGCACTGCAGGTTAATGTATTGGATTGCAAAGTCAATCTGAACCACAAGGTCGGCAGTTCAAGCTTACCAGCTGCTCCTTGGAAACCCTATATAGGGTTGCTATGAGTCAGAATCAACAAGTCAGGTCTGATTCTTAATGATTCATTTATATATACAGAGTCCTGATGTGGCACTGTAGGATAAACACTGGACTTTGAACCTCAAGGTTAGTGGTTCAAACCCACCAGCCACTACTAGGAAACCCTGTATAGGGTTGTTATGAGCGGGAACTGACTCAATGGCACTTAAACAATGTAGATAGATAGATGGATAGATGGGTAGACAGACAAAATAGACCTACCACTCTTCTGTCAGTTTGTTTGCTGTGGTGGTTTGCATGTTGCTGTGATACTGGAAGCTGTGTCATCTGTATTTTGAAATATCCATGGAGTCAAATGTGGTGGACTGGTATCAGTGGAGCTTCCAGACTAACACAACTAGGAAGAAAAAGAGGTGACCTACTTCTGAACATTTAGCCACTGAAAAACTAATGAATAGCTGAGGAGCATTGTCGCATATACTGCTGGAAGATGAAAGCATTATGAGCAGCACCAAAATACTGTCAGATATAGTGCCTCAAGATAAGCCAATCATATTTCAAGGCACTTAAAATGGGACTGAGGAAGAATTGTCTCCTCTAAGAAGAGCTGACTGAGTGAAGCTTTCAGTACCTTGATTTGCTGATGGAACACAACGTAAAATGAGTAGAAACAACTTCAGACATCCATTAGTAATTGGAATGGGAAATGCATAAAGTATGAATCTAGGAAAATTGTTGTTGTTAGGTGCCATCAAGTTAGTTCTGACTCATAGTGACCTTATGCACAAAAGAACAAAAAACTGTCTAGTCTTGTGCCAACTTCACAATTGTTAAATTTGAGCCCATTGCTGTTGCCACTGTGCCAATCCATCTTCTTGACTGTCTTCCTCTTTTACACTAACCTTCCACTTTACCCAGCATGATATCCTTCTCCAGGGACTGTAACCTCCTGATACCATGTCAGAAGAATGACAGATGAAGTTTCGCCATCCTGGCATCCAAGGAGCATCCTGGCTGTACTTCCAACAAAGATTTGTTTATTCTTCTAGCAGGCCACAGTGCTTTTAATAGTCTCCTCCAGCACCATAATTCAAATGCATCAATTCTTCTATGGTCTTCCTTATTCATTGTCCAACTTTCACATGCTTATGAGGCTATTAAACATACCATGGCTTGGGTCACACACACCTTAGTCCTCAAACTGACATCGTTGCTCCTGAATACTTTAAATAGGTCTTGTGCAGCAGATTTGCCTAATGCAATATATCATTTGATTTCTTGGCTGCTGCTTCCATTAGTGGTGATAGTGGATGCAAGCAAATTGAAATCTTTTGACAACTTCAATCTTTGCTCCATTCATATTGAAGTTATTTATTGGTCCAGTGATGAGGGTTTTTGTTTTCTTTATGTCGAAGTGCAACCCATACCAAAGGCTGTGGTCTCTGAGCTTCATCAGTAGGTTTTTTAAGTCTTATTTGTTTATAGCAAGCAAGGTTGTATCATCATATGTTGTTAGGGCATCTACCTCCAATCCCAATGCCACATGCTTCTTCATATAATCCAATTTCTGGGATTATTTGATTAGCATACAAATTGAATAAATATAGTGAAAGAATACAACCCTAGCACACACTTTTCTTTATTTAAAACTATTCAGTGTCCCCATGCTCTCTTCGAACAACCACCACTCAGTATATATACAAGCACTCTTGATTACCCATTCTTCGCAATGTTATCCATAGCTTGTCATGATCCACACAGTTGAAAGTCTTTCCATATTCAATAAAACACAGGCAAACATCTTTCTAATATTCTATACTTTCAACCAAGACCCAATTGATGTCAACAATGATATCCATCATTACATGTGCTCTTCTGAATCCATCTTAAACATCTGAAAGTTCCCTATCAATGTACTTTCACAAATTTTTTTTATTACTTTTAACAAAATTCTACATGCATGTGATACTAATGAAATTATCTGATAATTTCCACATTCCATCAGGCTACCTCTCTTTGGAATGGATACAGATATGAATCTATTGTAGTCTCATGTCCAGGTAGTTGTCTTCCAGATTTCCTGTCATAGATGAATGAGTACCTCCAATATTGCATCAGTTTGTTGAAAGAAGACAATAGCAAGTATTACAACGAAATGCAAAAAGATCTGGAGTTAGATAACCAAAAGAGAATAACATGCTCAGCATTTCTCAAACTTAAAGAACTCAAGAAAAGTTCAAGCCTTAACTTGAAATACTGAAGGAGTGAATGGACAAAATATTGAATGGTGCACAAAGCATCAAAAGAAGATTAAAGGAATGCAGTCTTTGTAACAAAAGATATTATAGATCTTTAACCATTTCAAAAGGTAGCATCTAATCAAGAACCAAATGGTAAATTATAAGCAATAAAGGGAAATTAAAGACATGCAAATTGGGAAAGAAGAAGTAAAACTCTCTCTATTTGAAGATCATATGATCCTATACCTAGAAAATCCCAAAGACTAAGCATAAAAACTACTGGAACTCATTGGAAGATTCAGCAAAGTGGAAGGGTACGAGATCAACATACAAAAATCAGTTGGATTCCTCTATACTAATAAAGACAGCTCTGAAAAGGAAATTAAGAAAACAATATCATTTGCCATAGCCACCCAAAGGATGAAATATTTAGGAATAAATCTAACCAAAGAAACAAAGGACCTATACAAAGAAAATTACAAAATACTACTACAAGAAGCCAAAAGAGATTGCAAAAATGGAAGAACATATCATGCTCTTGGACAGGAAGACTTAACATTTTGAAAATGTCAATGTTAACCAAAGCAATCTTCAGATATAATGTGATCCCAATCCAGTTTCCAACAACATTCTTTAAAGAGATGGAAAAATAATTACAAACTATATAATGGAAGGGAAAGAGTCCTCAGATACACAAGCGCTGCTTAAGAAGAACAAAGTTGGAAGCCTCTCACTCCCTGATTTCAAAATTTACTACATGACTCCAGTGGTCAAAATAGCCTGGTATTGGTACAATAAAAGACACATAGATCAATGGAATAGAATTGAGAACCCAGGAGTTAATCCATCCAAATACAGTAAACTGATCTTTGACAAAGGTCCAAAATACACTGGATGGGGAAAGATGTAAACTCTTCAACAGATGGTGCTGGCAGAACTGAAAATCGATATGCAAAGGAATGAAACAAGGCCTTTATTTCACACCATATACAAAAACTAACTCAACATGGATTAAAGACCTAAATGTAAATCCCAGAACTACAAAGGTCATCAATGAAAAAATAGGGACAAATTTAAGGACTTTAATTGAGGGCGCACACAGACTATCAAACATTACAAAAATCACAAAAACAAAATAAGACAAAATAGATGACTGGGAAATACTAAAAATTAGAAACTTATGTACCTCAAAAGAGTTCAGCAAAAGAGTAGAAAGGGAGCCCACAGACTGGGGGAAAAAAAGTTTGAAACAACGTAAAAGACTAATCTCGAAAATCAACAGGAAAGTATAACACCTCTACAAGAAAAAGACAAATAGCTCAACTGAAAAATGGGCACAGGACATGAAAAACACTTCATCAAGGAAGACATTTGTGCAACCAGCAAACATATGAAGAAATGTTCACGATCATTATCCATCAGAGAAATGCAAATCAAAACAACAATGAGATAGCATCTCATATCAGCAATAACAGTGAAGTTAAAAAAAACAAAAAAGCAGAGGACACTAAATACTGGCAAGGATGTGGAAAGACTGGGACAATATTGTATTACTGGTGTTGTTAAGTGCTGTCGAATAGATTCTGACCCATAGCTACCCTGTATACGGTTTCTGAGGAGCAGTTGGTGAGCTTGAACTACCGACCTTGCAGTTCAAACAGCTTTGCAGTCTGGCACATTAACCCACAGCACCGTACCAGGACTCCGTATTACTGGTAGGACTGTGTCACTGATAGGACTATAAAATGGTTCAACCACTCTGAAAAAACGGTATAGTACTTCCTCAGAAAGTTGAAAGTAGAAATACCTTATGATCCAGCAATTTATCTACTTGTTATATATCCACAAGAAATACCAGCCAGAACACAAGTAGATATATGCACACCAATATTTATTGCAACACTATTCACAATAGCAAAAAGATGGAGACAGCCTAAGTGCCCATCAATGGAAGAATGAATAAACTTTGATACATACACACAACCTTTAAGAATAACAATAAAGCTGCAAAACACCTCATAACATGGATGAACCTTGAGGACATTATGCTGAGTGAAATTCGTCAGTGACAAAAAGACAAATATTGCATAAGACCATTTTTGTCAAAACTTAAGAAAAGGTTTCCATACTATAAGAAAATTTATTTAATGATTATCAGGGAAGGGGAGAGAGGGAACAGTAAGACACAGGTTTGGGCATAGACACATCTTAGTTCAGGTGATGGTAAGGGCAATATACAAGGAAGGATAGAACAATACAAAAGAAGGGACAGCAAGTGGAAGAACAAGGAAGATATGGGAAAACTTAGGGAGGTTTGTATGGGCTAAATGGGACAGAGGTAAA
>NW_006408848.1:626095-629099 GCF_000296735.1 Chrysochloris asiatica
AATCAGGATGTTCACCTGGGAGCCATCAAGGCAAGAAAAGTCAACCCATCAGGATAAACCCCTTTCCAAGACTGAAAGTCAAAGGAAACACATGAGCAGTCTTGTAAACTTGCTGGTGACCACCTTGGTCTACTTGTGAGTGGAAGTAGGGGAAAGGCAGCAATGAAGCCATGGGCTGAGTTCAACCATGTTCCATAGACACCGGATGATCTTGAGAGGAGAGAGAGAAGAGGAAAGGCTGGTTGGTCTGAAGTTTAGGGACACTTGGGAACTCCTGAGTCCATGGACATTGACCTAGCCACTGGCAGCTATAGCTAACAGTGAAGCAGCCAGCTGATCTGAAGTGGGAGGAGGCATGCAAGAATGCCCAAACTTGCAGAAGATAGCACCCATTTGACCTAGCTTTGATGGTTTGCTGATCAGAGCTCGACTAGAGGAAGATAAAGAAGCTTGATGCAAGAAGTAAGTATAAGGTGCTACAATATGATGACCTTGACCTTTGCTTATGGATGTTGCTATTGTTGCAGACCTTGAGGTTCAAACCAACTTTGCAGTCCAACGCATTAACCCACAGCACCACACCAGGACTCCTGCTTATGGATGTAGTTGCTCAAAATTCCAACCGAGAGGAAAGGAGTCTTCACATCAAGGATAAAGCATATTACCTCAGTACAGAGGGTTGATAGGGATAGGCAACTTAGACTTTGGCTACCAAAAATGGGGGGTTATAACAGCACGAAGTAGCTGGCTTACAAGTTTTCAAGAGTGTGCTTAGTTTCAGAGTGAGTTTGTAAGGGTAGAATCTCCACTGAATATTTTTTCTCTTGTCTAGATGGGTCTGGTGAAAGAAGATGGAGGGATGATGGGGATAGGATTCTCTGATTTAATAGCAAGTAATTGTTATCATTGCTGATTGTTATTGTCACAACTGTAAAGGTAGAAATTGTGAAACAAAAGGAGGGAGTAGTTAATCTTTCTTTCCAGGAACAGAGGGCCCTAGGGCCATCAAGAGAAAAGAGCATGAACGGAGCATGGCATCCTAGCCAGAGAAGAAGCAACACCAAAGATAGAAGTAGTGGTGATAGTACAGAGAGAGAGAGAGAGAGAGCAGTTGAGAACTCTAGACCCAAGGAATGAGAAAGGCTATGTGCCAGTGGGCAGGAGGCTGTCTTGAAAAATGTGGTCATTGGTAGTTTAAATGAATACATATACTCTATGTGTTTTGTGTACATAAAAAAAAAAAAAAAAAAAAGGAAATAGAGGTTAGCACAGTTAATCTATGGTGCATGGAGAGGATTCCAATCATTGCAATGAAACAAAATGTGATTGGTTGAGTGCAAAACTGATTATCTGCCCTGTAAGCTATCACTCAATTCATTATAAAAGTTTTTTAAAAGAAAAGCCAAATGATACTGAAGGAAGAAGTCAAACGAGCACTGAAGACATTGGCAAAGAAAAAGACTCCAGGAATTGATGGTATACAGATTGAAATATTTCAATGAATCCTAAGCATCAGTGAGCTGAAATGGACAAGTATCAGGTCATTTTTTAATCTTACAATCATATAATTTACTATCCCTGGAATGATAAATTCAAGAGAAATGGCATAGCATTCATCATTAAAGAGAACATTTCAAGATCTTTCATGAAGTACAACTCTGTCTGTAATAGGATAATATCCATACATGTAATAGGAAAACCAGTTAAATCACTATTATTCAAATTTACACACAACCACTAAAGTTAGTGGGGTGAAATTGTGGAATTCTATATAAGTTCTTCAGTCTGAAATTTATCAAACATGCAATCAAGGTATATTGATAACTACTGATGATTGGAATGGAAATGTTGGAAACAAAGAGGAAGGGTCACTAGTTGAAAAATATGGCCTTGGTGATAGAAATAATCCTGGAAATTACATGACAGAATTTTGCAAGACCAATGACTTCATGGCAAACCTCATTTTTAAACAGCATAAAAATGACTATGCATATGAACATCACCATATGGAATACACAGGAATCAAATTGACTACATCTGTGGGGAGAAGATGATAGAAAAGCTCAATATCATTAATCAAAACAACGCCTATGGCAGACTGCAACAGACCATCAATTGCTCATATGAGAATTTAGGATGAAGCTGAAGAAAATTAAAACAAGTCCACATGTACAAAAATATGACCTTAAACATCTGTTGTTGTTAAGTGCTGTCATATCAGTTCAAACTCATAGTATCCCTTACCTTGCAGATCAAACAAAACTTGTGGTCCAGTGCTTATTCTAAAGCACTACATTAAGACTCCAAACCTGAACATATCCCACCTGAATTTAGAGACCATATCAAGAACATATTTGATGCATTAAACACTACTGACTGAAGGCCAGAAGAACTGTGGGATAACATCAAGAAAATCAGACAGGATAAAAAATCATTAAAAACACAGGAAAGAAAAATAAAAAGTTCAAAATTGATGTCAGAAAGAGACTCTGAAATTTGTCCTCCAGAATAGAGATTCTAAATTGAATGGAAAAAAATATGAAATAAATGGAAGTAAACATAAAATTACAAAGGGTAGCTTGAAAAGACAAAGTCAAGTATTACAATGAAATGGGAAATGTGCAAACACCTGAAGTGAGAAAACCAAAAGTGAAGAACACTCTTAGAATTTCTCAAGCTGAAAAACATAAGGAAAACTTCAAGCCTCAAACTGCTATATGGAAGGATTCTATGGACAAAATATTGAATGATGCAGAAAGTATCAAAAGAAGATGGAAGGTGTACACAGAATCACTATATCAAAAAGAAATAGTGTTCCGCTCGACACCGATAAGGGGAAGTCAGGGAAAAACAGGAATGAAGCAGTGAGCTAAGCCCTACAACTTTCAATAGACTTCTGTGAACCCGGGTGAAGACCTGGTTGACCAGCAGTGTGGCAAGACCTGGGGACTCTTGGGCCCAGAGTCAGTGACATAGCCACAGAGGACTAGAGTGGAGAGTGAAG
>NW_006408848.1:629879-630907 GCF_000296735.1 Chrysochloris asiatica
AATGAATGTAAAACTAATGTTCTCCCATGTAAACTATCACATAATTCACAATAAAACATTTAAGAAGAAGAAAGAAAAGCATTAGCAACATGAAAAAAAAAAAAAAAAAAGAAATAGTGTTCAACCATTGCAAGAGGTAGCACATGATCAGAAACTGATAGTACTGAAGGAAGAAGTACAAATTCACTGAAGGTTCGGACAAAACACAAGGTTCCTGGAATTGATGGAAAACAAATTGACACAAATTGATATTGTTCAACATATTGATACAGCAGTGGAAGCACTCATTCATCTATGCCAAGAAATTTGAAAGACAGCTACCTGGCCAACCAAAGAGATCCATAATTTGCGCCTGTTCCAAAGAGCGGTGACCCCACAGAATGCAGAAATCATCTCACAATATCATCAATATCACATGCAAGTAAAATTGTTGTTGTTGTTGTTGTTGTGAAGTGCCATTGAGTCGGTCCCTACCCATAGCGACCCTGTGTAGGGTTTCCGAAGAGCAGCTGGTGAGCTTGAACCGTCAACCTTGCAGTTCAAACGGCTTTGCAGTCTGGCGCATTAACCCACAGCGCCACAAAATTAGTGGTTAATAATTGGACTGCTAACTTCAGGGTCGGCAGTTCGAAACTACCAGCAGTTTTGTGGGAGAAAGATGAGGTTTTCTGCTCCTGTAAAGATTTACAGCCTGAAAACCCTGACAGGGTCACTATGAGTCAGAACTGACTCCACAGCACATAACCACCACCAATTTTTAACTGGCTATAACTGCACATTCACAGGGAACTGCCAGAATCTCAATGAATAAGGAAGAAAGAAAAAGAATGGTTGCATTTCATTTGTGATGCTGGAGAAAAATACTGAAAATACCATGGACTTCCAGAAGCACAAACAAATCTGTTTTGTAAGACATGCAACCAGAATACTCCTTAGAAGCAAGGATGGAGACTTCATCTCATACTTCAGACATATTATCAGGAGGGACCAGTCACTGAAGAAGGACATCATGATTGGTAAACTAGAGA
>NW_006408848.1:631352-633054 GCF_000296735.1 Chrysochloris asiatica
TATATAGAGAGAGAGAGAGAGAGACAGACAGACAGACAGACAGACAGACAGACATCTGTATATATGTTAAACCTGTTGTTTCTATGGTTAAGCACCGTCGAGTTGGTTCTAACTCATATCAACCATGTATAGGGTTTTCAAAGAGCAGCTGGTGGTTTGAACTGCCATCCTACAGTTCAGTATATATATTTCTAAATGTACAGGAAAAGTTTTCATAAGATACATATCAAGGTAATAACCTCCAGGAAGAAGTTTAAAATTGAAGATTGTAATGAAGAGATGTATTGATTTCATCTATATGGTTGAATTTTTTATACTAAAAAAGTATTAATATTTTATAAGTCATGAATATAATTTTAATGTTTAAAATTGAAAGAAAAACCAAGGAATAAAATTGTATGCAGTGCCTATCCCAGTATAATGAAGTCTGTTAGGCTATAAAATCCACAGGAAAGGAAATAAAACATAAGGAGTGTCCAGAGAAAATTTGCTCAACAATGAATTGATGAATGACATAATCAATAAAGGGGATTTCAAGTGGTTGGACTTTGGATATTCCAATCTAATAGCAAAGCTGCTCTCATGCAGAACTGGATCTCAGAGGTCAGTGCCATTCTACTGAGACTACTCTTAGGCATCTGGAAAACGACTCCTCTCAGAAAGTGTGGGTATTAGACCTCCCTAATATGTTGAATTTCAAAGAGCAGCTTGAGGAAACAAAGTCAAGTATTATAATGAAATAATGCAGGACTTGGAGTTAGAAAATGAAAAGGAAAGAACATGCTCAGTCTTTCTCACACTGAAAAACACAAGAAAAAAATCCAAGGCTTGGCTTGCAATGTTGAAAGATCCTAAGAGCAAAACATTGAATGATGTTGAAAGCATCAAAAGAAGATAGAAGGAATACACAGTCACTATATCAAAAAGAAATGGTTGATGTTCAAGAATTTCAAGAGTTAGCATATGATCAAGAGTCAATGATACTGACGAGGGAAGAGCACGGAAGGCACTGGCAAAGAACAAGGTTCCAGGAATTGATGGAAAACAAATTAAAATCATTAAACAAACTGATTAAGCACTAGAGGCACTCAGTCATCTATGCCAAGAAATTTGGAAGACAGTTACTTGTTCAACTGATTAGAAGAGATCCATATTTGTGCCTATTTCAAAGAGGTTATCCAAAAGAATGTGGAAATCAATGATCAATATCATTAATATCACATGCAGGTAAAATTTTGCTAACAATAATTCAAAAATGACTGCAGCAGTACATTCACAGGCTCAAGCCAGAGATTCAAACCAGATTCAGATGAGGATGTGCAATGAGGGATATCATTGCTGACATCAAATGGATCTAGGCTGAAAGCAGAGAATAGCAGAAAGATGTTTACCTGTGCTTTATTACCTATGCAAAGGCTTTCAACTGTGTGGATAATGACAAGTTATGGATAACACTGCAAAGAATGGGTACTCCAAAACAGTTAATTATGCTCATGAGGAACCTGTACATAGACCAAGAGGCAGAGGACAATGAATTATTTAAAATCTTTCACCATACTTATTCAGTCTTTTTGCTGAGCAAATAATCTGAAAAGGTGGATTACATGAAGACGAATGTCACATCAAGATTGGAAGAAGACTCGTTAACAATCTATGATATGCAGATGATACAGCCTTGCTTGCTGAAAGTGAAAAGTACTTA
>NW_006408848.1:633919-638320 GCF_000296735.1 Chrysochloris asiatica
GGAGCTCTGGTAGCGTAGTGGTTACGAATCGGGCTGCGAACCTTAAGGTCAGCAGTTCGAAACTACCAGCTGTTCTGTGGGAGAAAGATGAGGCATTCTGCTCCCATAAAGATGTACAGACTTGGAAACCCTGTACAGGGTCGACTATGAGTTGGAACCGACTCGACGGCACATAACAACAACAACAATAAAAGTGGTGACATTGCACGTGTCATTTATTTAGCATTCCCTTGTTCTGAGTTCAGGATCACTAAGCAACTTCTGATTTCCAAGTTGTTTAACTGTGGGGAAAGCACAAACTGATGATACAGATTTTCTTCCTGAAATCATTTGCCATGGTTTCTACTCATAATGAATCTTCATAGTGTTTATCTACAGGGAAAGATTGTGATGATTGATTGTTCTCTCACTTCACTTCCAGGCCATTTAGTAGTTATATTTTCCTTTGTGGATAAATAAATGAACATTCTTGTATCTACCTCACTCATGCATTTTGGTGAGCATGAGTCAGATTCTCAGGACCTTGTAACTCATGGGAAATGTAGAGCTTTGGGCCCTCAAAAGAAGACCTGTCTCTTAGATTACTTTATTTACAGGAACAAATTTTCACTTAAAGTATTTTCAAATACTTTAATATCCTTTTCCTTACATTTTGTAATATCATTCATTCTGTACCTGAACCTCCACTGTTTATTTCTTCATCTCTATTTTACGGCAATCCAATTCCCAGTTTCCCTTATCTTACTAGATCTTTTCTAAAAATCCTAGGAGGTTTTCTGAGGGCCTGTGGTTTTGCTGTTATTGTTGGAAACCATGGCCATACAGTGTACTCCTAGAGAGTCCTGGTGTCACACTGTAGGATAACTACTTGATTACTAACCACAAAATCCATATTTCAAACCCACCAGCTGCTCCTCTGGAAACCCTACACAGGATCAACATGAGTCAGAAGTGACTCAACGGTACTTGGCACTTAACAACATGGCTTTGCTGTTATGGTTGGAAATCATGGTCATATGGTGAGTCTAGCCAGAGTCCATTTTTTTCTTCCTGCCCCAAGTGCCTAGAAACCATTGATATTTGATGTCTACATAACTAAAAAATTGGTTTCATAGGACTTTTCCTCCAAGAGATATGTATGCTATCACTGGCTCTCTTAAGAACACTCTATATTTGCCTGTTGCCCAAGGATGCAGACAAAGGCAATCTATTTCCTGACGCTTATTTAAATACATTAATCTGGATTCATTAAAGCTATCTTCTGCTGACTTGTCAAAAGATCAACACCACAAATGATTAAATTTTTCTCAAGTACTCTCTTCCAAAGAAGTACTGGGTTGCCCAGAGATTTATCTTGGCAAATCTTTAGCACAGCAAACCTAGGGCTAATCCAATCATTAATCCTAAAGAAAGTGATGGAGTTCACTTGGCATTCATTCTGGCCTTTGGCCAGACATGTAGAAACTTTTTAGCAGTGATAAAATTAAATTTAAGGCATTCAGGAGAGGAAGGGAGAGATGAAGAGGAAAAATAGAACAGAAACACATAAACAAGAAATATGTTCCTTCATGAATATAGGTCCAAGTGATATATTACACCTAAATGTGAGGTGAAATTTGTTTTATGTTGCATTATGTTTGTAATTGACATTATAACAGTAAATTTCCAAAATGGACCTGTTATACTGTTATATTTTACAGTGAAAGAATGGGAAACTTTTGAAATTTGTTTTAAAAACCATAGTAAGTGACTCTTCTAAAAGAAAGATGTCTTAGATTTCCTGTGTAAGATTGTTGTTGTTGTTTTTAAGTGCCATGGAATTGGTTCCAACTCATAGCAACCTGTATAAGGTTTCTGAGGAATAACAGGTGAGTTTGAACTGCTGACCTTCCTATTCAAATAACCTTGAGGTCCAGTGTTTATCCTACAGCGCCACACCTTGTGGTTATCAACACTGTACTCCTTATATAATATTAGTATTCCTGAATTATTTTCAAGCCATGTAGTTGTATCACTTAAGATTTGGTTCAGATTGATAACATTTTGGAAAATTACTTTTACTGCAAAGATCTTAGATGCTACTAGAGAAGTTAGTAAAAATTACAATTTTTTTATTCTTGGATGATATCCTATTTTTAAAATATGCTTCAGTTAGCTAAACATTTCTATGTGAAGGAAACTTGTAACATTATTATGGGAACATTTGACTTTGGACTTAGATAAAATTAACCACAAGGTGTGGCGCTATCGGATAAGCATTCGACTGGTAACTGCAAGGTCAGTAGTTTAAACCCACCAGTGACTCTCAGAAACCCTATACAGGGTTGAAACTGACTTGACAGCACACAACTACAATAATATAAACAACAACAATACAAGATGCTTATGTTTTCCAAGTCTTCCTGATGGAAAAACTTTGACCTAAAGCAATAAACTAGTAAATTCAAAGAATACATCCTTATGTAAGTATAAAAACAAAAACAGTATTGGAATTTGCATCTTTATAAGCCATCTAGATCACTTCATAGATGATAAAATTGAGATCAAATCAGTTTGCATGATAGTAAGACATTTGTGCCCACTTTTACAAAGCAATCTCAGAAATAAGGATTCCAGAAAACAGAAACAAATGAAAAACTTCAACTACAGTGAAACAAGGAGATCTCTGTAAATCTGAACAAAACAAAAAAAACACAGAGGGGAAATGTTAAATGGCTTAGTATAGGGGTGAGAATGTCTAGCCCACAGGCTTTATTAAGGCCCACGAAATCATTTGGTCTGGACCTGCCAAGGCAACCACAGTTCCAGCCATCACATTGCTGTTAGGTGCCATCAAGTCAGTATCAACTCATAGCTACCCTACTATGCACAACAGAAGGAAACACTGCCCAATCCTGCATCAACCTCACAGTCATTGCTATGCCTGAGCCCATTGATGCTGCCACTGTGCCAATCCATCTCACAGGGGGTCTTTTTGTCTTTCTCTGACCCTCCACTTTATCTAATATGATCTCCTTTTCAAGAGACTGGTCCCTCCTGATAATATGAGAGACTAAGTCTGACCATCTTGCCTTCCAAGGAGCAATCTGGCTGTACTTCCTACAATACAGATTTGTCAGTTCTATTGGCAGTCCAAGGTACTTTTAATATTCTCCTATAAATCATAAATCAAATAAATAAATTCTTCTACAGTATTCTTTTTCACTGTCCAAGCTTCACATGCATATGTTGTGTTAGGTGTTATTGAGTCAGTACTGACCCATAACGACCTTATGCACAGCAGAAAAAAGACTACCCGATCCTGGGCCAACCTCACTATTGTTGCCACGCTTGAGTCCATAGATGCTACCACTTGGCCAATCCATCTCGTTGGTGGTCTTCTTTTTCTCTGACTCTCCACCTTACCAAACATGATATCCTTTTCCAGCGACTGCTCCCTCCTGACAATATGTTCAAAGTATGAGAGACGAAGTTTGGTCATCGTGGCCTCTAAGGAGCACGCTGTCTGCACTTCTTCCAAAATGGATCTATTGGTTCTTTTGGCAGCCCGTGGCACTTTCAATATTCTCCTCCAACACCATAACTCAAAGGCATTAATTTTTCTACCATCTTCCTTATTCACTGTCCAGCTTTCACATGTATATGAGGTTATTGAAAATACCGTGGCTTGGGTCAGGCGCACCTTAGTCTTCAAGCAGACAACTTTGCTCTTCAACATTTTAAAAAGTTCCCGTGCAGCAGATTTACCTAATGCAATACGTCTTCTGAACTCTTGACTGCTGCTTCCGCGAGTGTTGATAGTTGATCCAAGAAGAATGAAGTCCTTGACAACTTCAATCGTTTCTCTGTTGATAAGAATGTTGTTTATTGGTCCAGTGGTAAGGATTTTTGTTTTCTTGACATTGAGATGTAATCCATACCGAAGCCTGTGCTTTTTGATCTTCATCAGTAAATGTTTTAAGTCCCCTTCACTTTCAGCAAGCAAGGTTGTATCATCTGCATATCGCAGGTTGTTAATGAGTCTTCCTCCAATGCTGATACCATGTTTTTAGTCATAGAACCCAGCTTTTCAGATGATTTGATCAGCATACAGGTTGAATAAATATGGTGAAAGAATACAACCTTGTCGCACAACTTTCTTAATTTTAAACCATTCAGTGTTCCCATGTTCAGTTCAAACAACTGCTTCTTGATCCAGGTACAGATTCCTCATGAGTATAATTAAGTGTTCTGGAATACACATATTTCACAATGTTGTCCATAGCTTGCCATGATCCACACAATCGAAAGCCTTTGCATAGTCAATAAAGCCCAGGTAAATATCTTTCTGATATAATCTGCTTTCAGCCAAGATCCACTGGACATCTGCAATGATATCTCTCGGTCCATGGCCTCTTCTGA
>NW_006408848.1:642584-649015 GCF_000296735.1 Chrysochloris asiatica
AATCAACAAGACAAGAAGCTGGTTCTTTGAAAGGATTAACAAAATTGACAAACGATTGGCAAACCTAACAAAAGAAGAGAAGGAGAAGACACAAGTAATATGCATTAGAAATAATATGGGCGATGTCACAATGGAACCAAAGGAAATAAAATGGGTAATAAAGAGAATATTATGAAAAGTTGTACTCCAACAAATTTTAAAACTTGGAAGAGATGGATACACTTTTAGAAAAACACAACCTACCTAAACTTACACAGCGTGATGTACAAAACCTGAACAGACCCATAACAGGAGAAGAAATTGATCAGGTCATAAAAAAATTACCAACCAAAAGAAATGCAGATCCAGATGACTTCACTGGTGAGTTCTATCAAACATTCAAGAGAGAGCTAACACCAATTCTACTCAAATCATTCCAGGATATAGAGGAGGATGGAAAACTTCTTAATACATTTTATGAAGCAAGCATAACTGTTATACCAAACCCAGGGAAAGACATCACGAAGAAAGAAAATCATAGACCAATATCCCTCATGAACAGAGATGTAAAAATTTTCAACAAAATCCAGCCAACAGAATCCAGCAGCATATCAAAAAGATAATACATTATGATCAAGTGGGATTCATATCAGGGATGCAAGGATGGTTCAACATTAGAAAAACAATCAATGTAATCCACCATATAAATAAGAAAAAAAAAAGAACCACATGATCATATCAAGTGGTGCAGAAAAGGCATTTGACAAAATCCAACATCTATTCCTGAAGGATAGAAGGGAAATTCCCCAACATAATTTAGAGCATATATACAAAACCAACAGCCTATATTACTCTCAATGGAGAGAAACTGAAAGCCTTCTCTCTGCAAATAGGACCCAGACAAGGATGCTCTTTGTCACCACTCCTATACAATATTGTGCTGGAAGTTTTAGCAAGAGCTATACAGAAAAGACAGGGAAATTAAAGGCATCCAATTTGGCAAAGAGGAAGTAAAACTCTCTCTGTTTGCAGATGATATGATACGATACATAGAGAACCCCAAAGACTCAGTAAAAAAGTTGCTAGACCTCATTGGAAGATTCAGCAAAGTGGCAGGGCATAAGATCAACATGCAAAAATCAGTTGGATTCCTCTATAGTAACAACGGCAATGTTGAAAAGGACATTAGGAAAGCAATTCCATTTACAATAGCCACTCAAAGGATGAAATATCTAGGAATAAATGTAACCAGAGAAACAAAGGACCTATACAAAGAAAACTACAAAACACTACTACAAGAAACCAAAAGAGACCTACAAAAATGGAAGAATGTACCAAGCTCCTGGATAAGAAGACTTAGCATTGTGAAAATGTCAATACTGCCCAAAACAATTTACAGATATAATGCAATCCCAATCCAGATTCCAACGACATTCTTCAAAGAGATGGAAAAAACAATTACAAACTTTATATGGAAATGAAAGAGACCCAGGATAAGCAAATCACTGCTTAAGAAGAAAAAGTTTAGAAAGCTCTCACTCCCGATTTCAAAATTCATTACACGTCTACAGTGGTCAAAACAGCTTGGTACTGGTATAATGAAAGATACATAGATCGATGGAACAAAATTGAGAATCCAGAAATTAATCCATCCACATACAGCCAACTGATTTTCCACAACGTGCCTAAATATATCACATGGGGAGGTGACAGTCTCTTTAACAGATGGTGCTGGCAGAACTGGAAAGAGATATACAAATGATTGAAACCAGATCTTTACCTCACGCCTTATACCAAAACCAACTCAGCATGGATTAAAGACCTAAATGTGAATCCCAGAATTATAAGGCCATCAATGGAAAAATAGGGACAACTGTGAGGACTCTAATTCAGGGAATACACAGACTACCAAACATTTTGAAAACTACAAAAACAAAAGTAGACAAAATAGATGATTGGGTTGGTGGTGGTGGTGGTAAGTATCATGGAGTCTGTTCTGACTCATAGTGACCCTGCACAGGGTTTCTGAGGCTATAAATCTTTATGAGAGCAGAACATCTCATCTTTCTCCTGTGGAACCACTGGTAGTTTCGAACGGCTGACCTTGAGGTTGGCAGCCCGACATACTAAAAATAAAATCTTATGTGCATTAAAAGACTTCAACAAAAGAGTAGAAAGGGAACACACAGAATGTGGGAAAAAATATTTTGCAATAAAACATCAGACAAAGGATTCACTTCTAAAATATATAGGAAACTACAATACCTCTACAAGAAAAAGACAAATAACCCAATTAAAAAATGGGCACAGGATATGAATAGACATTTCACCACGGAAGATATTCAGACAGCCAACAAACATATGAAGAAATGTTCACAATCACTAGCCATTAGAGTGATGCAAATCAAAACAACAATGAGAGATCATCTCACACCAGTAATAACAGCAAAGATAAAAAAAATTAGACAATAAATGCTGGTTAGGATGTGGAGATACTGGGATACTCCTGCATTGCTGGTGGGATTGCAAAATGGTCCAATCTCTCTGGAAAGCAATATGGCATTTCCTCAGAAGTTTGGAAATAGAAATATCATATGATCCAACAATTCCTCTACTTGGTATTTACCCACAAAAAATACAAGCCATGCATAGATATATGCACAACAATGTTCATAGCAGCACTATTTACAATAGCAAAAAGATGGAAACAGCCTAAGTGCCCATCAACTGGAGAATTGATAAACAAACTGTGGTACATACAGACAATGGAATATTATGCTACCTTGAAGAACAAGGAAGCTGTAAGCTACCATATAACATGGATGAACCTTCAGGACATTTTGTTGAGTGAAATTAGTCAGTCTCAAAAGGATAAATATTGCATAGGACCACTATTGTAAAAGACTAAGAAAAAGAACCCATACTGAAAGAGGGTGTGGGGAATTCTTTGCTGGTTGCCAGGATGTGAGGTTGGGATGAGGTGAGGGAGGGGAAAGTGAACCACAGGGTAGGGAATAGACACAGGATACTTTGGGTGCTGGGGAGGGAGGCAGTACACAAGAAGGGGGAGGGTAATGAAAGAATAAGGCAGATAGGAGAACAATTTTGCAGGTTTGCACAGGCTAAGTGGAACAGAGGAAAATAATGATGTATGCATAACCTTGAGACAACAGGGCTCTGGGATACAGGGCTAGAGTCATGGTTGGAATGGGCAAAAAGGGGGAAATAATTATAAGGTGCTTGACTGTCTTTTGAATCTTGGGTTCCTTTGCATACCATTATAAAATAGGCACTTGGTGGTGGGGGTGGGGAAGGAAGAGCCAGACATATCACCATAGAAAGCTTGTAAGTCCATATTCTGCTATAACTGATTGGAATACCTAAAATGGGGCTACAACTTGCTCAGTGAAGGAGGCTTTCTGCAGAGACTCTGCATTGTATAAGACCATAGGTGGAATTCTGAACCCTATCCAAAATCTTCTGAAGTGGGAAATATCTACTTGAAAGGACAAGCAGACCAGCCTGGAGTGGCTATAAGAACAGAAGATACTTCTTGAAAGAAAGACCGACAGGAAAAACACAAAACAATAATGGCAGTCTGACTGACTACTACAAGAACAAGCAAGTTGCTCACCCAGGAGACACCAAGGCAAGTGGTCGGGTCCCCTCAAAGCAAACCCCCTTCCAAGACTAAGACTCAATGGGAATACTTGATCAGACATGCGCTCTGACTGGTGATCATGTTGGTCACCGATAATGGGAAGTGAGGGAAAAACAGCAATGAAGCTGCAAGCTAAGTCCTACAATATTCAACAGACTCCTGTGAACCCTGGTGGAGACCTGGTTGGCCAGCATCTTGGCAAGACCTGGGGACTACTTGGCCCAGAATCAGTGACATAGCCACAGAGGACTAGAGTGAAGAGTGAAGTGTCCAGCTGATAAGAAGAGAGGGTGTATGCATAAGAACACCTACACTTGCAGATAATACCCACTTGACCTGGCTTCAATGGCTGGATGATCAGAACTCAACTAGAAGAAAAAAGAAGAGGAAAAAAAAGAGTAATCCGATACAATTTGCTGAACTTGACCTACACCTATGGATGCAGTAGTTCAAAAAAGGGAACAAATCTTTACAGTGAGGATCACTCCCACCCCCATGATACACAGGGTAGACGGGGATAGGCAACTTGGACATTGGCTACCCAAAATAGGGGAGTGGGCTACAAAGGCATGAAGTGACTGGCTTACAAGCTTTCAAGAGGGAGCCTAGGTCCAGAGGGTGTGGAGGAAGGTAGAATCTCCACTGAGTAGTATCCAATCTGTTTGGGTGGGACTGATTAAAGAAAATAGGGATAGCACTCATGTGATACAATAGTGAATAATTGCTATTATGACTGACTGTGAGGGTTTGAAATGTAAAGGTAGACATTTTGTAACAAAAGGAGGGGAGTGGTCGACTTTGCATTCCAGGAGTGGAGGTCCCTGGGACCATCAAGGGAGAAGAGCAGAGAGCGGGACCCTACCCAGAGAAACAGAGATGCCAGAGATGGAGGCAGAGATGATGAAGTGGAGAGATGTAGTGGCTGGGGACTCCAGACCCAGAGAGGAATAGGGGCTGTGTGCTGAGGACTTGGAGGCAGGCTTGCAGGGTATACCCTTTGGTTGGTTGATGATGAATAGAAGAGCTTGTAACCAGAGCAATGAAATGATATATGATATGATGAATATAAAGCTAATGTTCTCCCATGTAAACTATCACATAATTCACAATAAAACATTGAAAAAAAACAAAAAACTTTGTGGTATAGTCTAGTCTCTTCTTAGATCATATAGACATTTTACAGATATCCCACATTTAACTCTTTATATCCAAATAGACTTATAGAACAAATATTTATCACATGAATAATAGACCCCAAAAAGTTATTTTTAATAACATCACAACACCCAGCATATTCAGTGTTTTTTAAGTGATTTGAAAGTGACAGGCTAAATAAATGAATGAATAAGGTATGATCACTGGCCTTACTTAACATCAAGTCATATCCAGTATAAATTCTCTGAATGGATAATCATAATCCTAATTTAATGATTTCCAGGAATGATTGGAAACTCTTGTCTTCAGTGGAAAGAAAAATATTCAATTAGTTTTACCTAATGCAAACAGAATGTGCCTACAATTTTAGTGCTTGGTGAAAGACTGGAAAAAAACAAGTTAAATTAGAATTATCTTTCTTACCCAAGAAGTTTTCAGATAATATGAACAAGACATGAGCAGAGTTCTTAAGGAAATATGAATGTACAAATCAAGGACTATGGAGTTAAAAAAAAAAAAAAAAAGCACCATCTGCTCCAGCCTACTACCTCATGAAAGTATCGCTTTTTCAGACATTTGTGAAAAGTAGCCATAATCTCCACTTGGACACTTCCAGGCACAAAAAGTCTTCCTCCACTTAAACCAAGCCAACCCACTATAGGCAAAGTCACATTTCTGGTTTCTGTTCCCTTGTATGCATCTCTTGTTTGCATGTACTAATGTTTCAGGTCCTTTCCACATGAAAGATTTCCATGTCTGAGGACACAGATACCATTTATTTGTAAATATTCTCTTTTCAAGGTAAGCATAATCACCATTTTCAGTAATTCCTCACATGATACTGAATCTCTTCACAATCATGTAATTTAAATCATGATTAAAAATTCTTACATATATTTCTATTTATCAAACTCATAGAAACTGTAGAAAATAAATACAATAGAAAATCATCCACCTGAGAGGTCAAATATATTTTTTAAGCTTATTCATTTTTAACTGCGCCACTGTAATAATAGAAGATTGTTGTTATTAAGTGTCATTGAGTTGGTTCCAACTCATAGAGACCCTGTGTAGGTTTTCCAGGGAGCGATTGGTGGGTCTGAACCACTGATCTTGCAGTTACCAGCCCAGTGCTTATCCTACCATGCCACACTAGCAATCTAATAAAATATTGTTACTGTTGTTGTTAAGTGCTATCAAGTCTGACCTGACTCAGAGCAACTCTGTATAGGGTTTCCAAGGACTGACTGGTGAGTTTAAACTGTTGACCTTGCTATTCAAAGTAACTGTGATCCAGTGTTTATCCTACACTGTTATACCAGGATTCCAACAGAAAATTAGTACATGCTAAGAGGTATTATGATACTATGCTAAGTTACAGTATACTATGCTAAGAGGTATTATGATCACCAAGTATTCAAATGACAAGTTGTTGTTGTTAGGTGCCATCAAGTTGGTACCGACTCACAACGACCTTATGCACAGCAGAATAAAACACTGTCTGATCCTGGGCCAACCTCACTATTGTTGCCATGCTTGAGCCCATTGATGCTGCCACCTTGCCAATCCATCTCCTTGGGGGTCTTCCTCTTTTTCTCTGACCCTCCACCTTACCAAACATGATATCCTTCTCCAG
>NW_006408848.1:649492-651659 GCF_000296735.1 Chrysochloris asiatica
TAATCTAATAACAAGTAGGTGATGACAAAAACATACAAGGTGGTATAGGTAGAAAGGGGTACAGAACAAATAGATCTATGTTGGAAGAAGTATGGCCAGAGTGCTCTGTGGAAGCCAGGATGGCCAAACTTCATTGCTCACACTTCACACATATTATCAGGAGGGACCAGTCACTAGAGAAGGATATCATGTTTGCTAAAGTGGAGTGTTGGAGAAAAAGAGGAAGACCTCCAAAGAGATGGATTGGCACAGTGGCTGCAGTGATGGGCATAGCAACAATTGTAAGATTGGTTTAGGACTGCACAGTGTTTTGTTCTGTTGTGCATAGGGTTGCTATGAGTTGGTACCGACTCAATGGCATCTAACACACTTATGGATTCACTAATTTCTGAAATAAACTGATCAGTATTGGGTGTATATGGCTCATTAAATCCTGGCCACTAACTTGAAATCTATTGACCATAAATTTGTAAATTTTTAGTTCAGAAATGATGCAGCATTTGGAAGTAGCAAGGGCATCTGTGCCCAAGTTCCAGTTCTAATTTGTTCATCGAATGTTCTTGTTACAAAATGGGTAGGTATTTATTTTCTGCCAGAAATGTATATTTTATCTTAAATAACTAATGAATGATTTACCAGCTACCTGCTTTATGTTAGAGGAGAAATTTATTTTTTTAATTCAGTTTCTCATTTTTTCAAAGAGGGGCTTATAAACTAAAATAAATGGTATTGCCTCTTCCCTGCAAGGGATTGTGCTAGACGTTTCAATAGAAAAGAAACATGACAGTCTGATGCCCCCTGTTTTGTTCTGGGGCTGAGACCAATCAAGCAGGTATGCATTTATCCTGGATGAAATGTCCACAAGGAGGAGCTTAGGAACGTCTCTGAACAATGTTAATAATAAAAATGATTCTTGAATTCTACTTTCTTTTCCTTGAATTCCTTTGGGGCTTAGCAAGGACATTGATAAATGCGTATATTCCCTAAAGTTAGAAAGCTTTTTATTCTAGACTAAATCCTTCCTCATATAGCTTAAATCCATTTCCTCTCATTTTATTCTAATGGAAGACAAAGAAAGACCATTCATTCTCCTTCATGTATTAAAGATTTCAGACTTCATTTCTCCAGGTTTCATAATGCCAAATCTTTTATTTTACTCATATATCTTATTTTCCAAGCATTTAAATTAATTCCATTGCACTCCTCCTAGACTCTATGGATAATGAAATAGTCCTGCAACCCCTTTCAGATTCTAATTGGATAATAAACCTTCAGGGAGAGAAGTATTTTCAAATCTTATATCAGAATCACACATGATATGGGATTTAAAACATTTTTGGAGAGCAGGAGACTGAAAGATGCATGCAAACTTGGCACAGAAAGTATGGGAAGAAATGAGAAAGTACCATTTGGATGTTATTTCTTTATAAAAGGGAAACGAAGACATGTGTCACAGTAAATCAGCAAAAGATTAAAGTCAATTAAAATAACCAGCTTCTAATTTCTGGTTTTGCAACAAATTGTTGTCAAGTGATTGTGATATCTGATAATAGTAATCTATACTGAAGTTAAAAGGAAAAAATCATGCTGTTACAGTTTAATCAGGCAGTGAGAATTCACTATCCACTGTGATTTCCGCCACCCCCCTCCATCTGGAGATTCTTTCCGTTCTCGCTTCTTCCTTTTCCAATTATGCAAGAGTCCCTTCTTCACTGATGTGATGTGTTCTATAGATGGAAAAAATCAAAGGCTATGCTATTGTTAACATAGACAATATATGATATCTAAAATTAACTAATATTTTTAAGTGCTGCCGAGTCAGTTCTGATTCACAATGACCCTATATAAGCAGAATGAAACGCTGCTATATCATGCCTTATCCTCACAATCATTGCTATGTTTGAACCCATTTTTGCAGCCTTAATGATCATCCTCACCACATTACCAAGTATGATGTCCTTCTCCTGGAACTGGTCCCTCCATATAACATGTCCAGAGTCTTTCCATCCTTACTTCTAAGGGAAATTCTGGCTGTACTTCTCCCAAGACAGATTTGTTTGTTCTTCTAAAGGTCCATGCTCCTTGAATATTTTACTCCATAATTAAAATGTATTGATTCTTCTACAATCTTCCTTTTTCATTGTCCAACTTTCCCAAGCATGTGAAG
>NW_006408848.1:654888-656101 GCF_000296735.1 Chrysochloris asiatica
GAAATAGAATAAACAGAAACAATGAAAGGAAAAAAACACCAGGGTAGGTGCCAGACTCGGAGAGGAGAAAATTCTGAAGTCTCCTGCTAGTCAAGGACCTGCGAGTGGGTGATTAAGGGATAAGATAATAACAGTCAACCATAAATGGAATTCCTGTAGGACTAGGTGTTGTCTGTTTTGTGTACCCAATCCATAAGTGGTTCATGCAGACCCCAAAGCAGCTGATACTTCCATCTCAGAGGGTGACCCTCTAGTCTAGGGCTGAGTGTATCCCTCTAGTCTAGGGCTGACCAGAAACAGCTCTGCAAGTCTGGAGCCAGCTCTGGAAGGCCACACCTGATTCCAGGTGCCAAGGTTGGTGCTGTTAGCTCCCCACACACTTCAACAACCTTGAGAACAGGAACTTCCCCAGGACATGGATGGGGGCCAGCCACTCCTCTGGCCACTTGGGCATAGAATACAAGAAAAAAAAAAATTTACCCCTTTCTGTCCACCAATAAGTGGTATGCCTCTGTGTTATCTACTACCCTCTTACCTTCAAAGCTGCCTGTGAAAGTTCAAAATGATCTCACCACAGCTGACCTGATCACTCACAATATCAGCAGTTTCTTTTCATGGTTCTTTTTTTTTTCTTTCTCCCTCATGCATATGTTCAGCTGCTTCTCCTAGTGAGGACTAGACCAGGACTGTTCAGGGGTAGCTCTACAGATCTGGAGCAGGGTCTGTGTGAGCAGGATCAATGTGGGTATTTAGCTCACTTCTTTTTTAATAGGGTTCACAACTGCAGTGCTCACCTCCATGCAGCTCCGATCGCCAGGAGAGTGGAAGCTTTCCTGGGAGTGTATGCGGTTGAGGGCCAACGTCACCACTGGTTACAAAGGGAATATGGAGCACAAGACAAAAATTGTATCTTTGTCTCTGTGAGCCACAGATATGTTTCACAATGCTGATATGCTTTCTTGTCTCTGAAACTGCTAATAATTCAAGATGGTTGTGCCTGTCTGGCCACCAACTCTCCCTGTTTTGCTGTGTCTGCTTAGCTCTCTCTCTTAGTAAGCGTTCAATCCACTTCTCTATCCCTTCACCTGAACATCAGAGTCCAAGAACTATTATCTGCATCTCTTTCATTTAGTTTTCTGTATCTTTGTTGTAGAGTGCCATACAGCCTTTCTGCATAGACTGCCATCTTGCTGCCTCCATATCCTGCTTAAAT
>NW_006408848.1:656466-660113 GCF_000296735.1 Chrysochloris asiatica
AAAAAAAAAGTATTTGCAATGAAATTGTTGGTCTTCCAAACTTCTTTCTATAATGTAATCTCTTATGTAATTTTTATCACCAAGGACATATTTGCAACTACCAATATTTCATTTCAAACTTATTTATGAATCTTGATTGTATGTTTGATCATCTTAAGACTGAAGAAATTGATAGAATTCTTCAATTTCTTTGTTGTTGGTTTTGGCAGTTGGTAGGTAAATTTGAATAATAGTTGTATTCACTGATCTTTCTTGCAGGGTTATAGATATCGCATCACAGATAACATTAAACTTTAAGAAAGACCTTTAAATGTTCTTTTTGATGATGAATGTGGTATCATTCCTCTTGAACTTCTCATTCTGGACTTAGTAAACTATAGATTGTCTGGTTCAAAATGGTCAATAGCAGGCCAGCTCACTAATGCCTAAAATATCCACCTTAATGTATTCCATTTTATTTTTTAAACTTGCAGTTTTTCTAGATTCGTAATTTGTACATTCCACCTTCTTATTACCTATGCATACTTGCAGCTGTTTCTTCATATCTGAGCCATGTCCCAACAAATGAAAGTCCCCAAAACTATACTCTATTCATGCTGACTCTACTTAGGGCATCTATCTTCTATTTTTCCATTTAGTCAAAGATTGTAAATTTTCACACAGAAAATAAGAGGAAAGTGTTATAATTTGATAAATCAACCCAAAAATGCATATGATTAAAATAAATAACCAAAAACTAAGCAAAGAACTGCTTAAATAAAAGTTGGCAAATTTACATTCAACATTAATATGGTCAAATCTCATGAAAGAAAAGGATAGCTTATCTCTATTTTATTTTACAGATAGATTTTTCTCAATTTTATACACTATTTGGCATAAAGATGAAAACACATGGGATATTTCCCTGCTTCATGGATTTTTGTCTTAATCTTGTGACCTACTTTGGCCAGTAGAACCTTAGAAGGGTCATAGACATAGAGATTTCAAATATGCTTGCACATTTAAGCTCTGCTCATGTGTTACTACTATTTCCCACATGAATGTGCTCTTAGTAGAAGATGAAAAAACAATGAAAAACTCAACTAGAGGTTTGAAGAAGAGCTGTCCAAGTGTTCCAGATTAATTCAGTCTAACTATAGTTGCAAGTTAATGAGCTGGACTTCAAAGTCAATGAACTGAAAGGCCAATGGTTCAAGCTCAACAGCAGCTCCTCAGAAACTCTATAAAGGGTCACTATGAGTAAGAACTGACTAAGCAGAACTTAACAACAATAATAAAAAAAAATAGTCAATCATTGACCTTTGAGAATGGAAATAAGTTCATGATTTTATGAATCATGTAGTTTTGGAGTATAATAAATCCTTCCATTACAAACGTCCAGGTTACAAACATTTAACTCACCATAACTACTGTTGCTACATGTCATTGAGTAGGTTCCAACTCATAGCAAGCCTGTATAGGGTTTCTGAGGCTGTAAACCTTATGGGATCAGAAATCCTCATCTTTCTCCTATGGAGTGGTTGGTGGATTTGAACTGCTGGCCTTGAGGTTAGAAACACAGGTTGTAACTCACTATGCTACCAGGGCTCCTTTCATAGCTACTAACTGCCCTTTAATGTTGTGCAAATTTTCCCTAACTTTTAAACAATGAGCCAACAAATTTTTATCACAATCACCTCCACTTGCTTCATATGTAATTTTTAAGTCAGTAAAAAGGTTTTGAACCTTCCCTTTAAAAAAAAAATAAACAACAAAAAAAAACCTTTTTATTGTGAATTGAATGAAGGTTTACAAAGTTTTACATTAAAAAACTCATACACGGAAGCTGGATTTGATGGCGGGTCGGTGAGAAGTACAGTGAGGATCTCCATCAGCAACAACACAGAATACCAGATGAAGCAGATTCAGGGGATGGTCCCATAACTCTGAACCACAAAAAAGGAATATTTAGAAAGTTTTAAGGCTTACAGCCAGTGGAATTTGTAGCAGAAGTAAGAAATCCAGTGCCTGCAAATCCGTCAGCCTCAATGGCTCCCAGAGCAGCTATCTTGAGTGAAATAGAGTGGGGGAAGGATCAGAGCCACCATGGATGTCTGACACACACCCCATTAATAAAGATAAAGGTGTAAGTCTTGGCCAGACCTATAAGACAAGATAGGTAAATTAAAGGCATCCAAATTGGCAAAGAGGAAGTAAAACTCTCTCTATTTGCAGATGATATAATCCTATACACAGAAAACCCCAAAGACTCAGCAAAAAAAAATTACTGGAACTCATTGGAAAATTCAGTGAAGCGGCAGGGTAAAATATTAACATACAAAAATCAGTTGGATTCCTCTACACTAATAATGACAATGCTTAAAAGGAAACTATGAAAGCAATACCATTTACAATAGCCAACCAAAGGATGAAATATTTAGGAATAAATGTAACCAGAGAAACAAAGGACCTATGCAAAGAAAACTACAAAACACTACTACAAGAAACCAAAAGAGACATACAAAAATGGAAAAATTTACCAGGCTCCTGGATAGGAAGACTTAACATTGTGAAAATTTCAATACAATCTAAAATAATCTACACATATAATGCAATTTCAATCCAGATTTCAATGATATTCTTTGTTGTCGTTGAGTACTGTGAAGTCAATTACAACTCATAGTGACCCTACACAGGGTTTCCAAGGTTGTAAATCTTTATGGGAGCAGAACAGCTCATCTTTCTCCTGTGGAATGGCTGGTAATTTAGAACTGCCAATCTTGAGGTTAGCAGCCCAATTCATAATAATTATGCTACATTCTTTAGAGAGATAGAAAAAAACAATTACAAACTCTTTATGAAATGGAAAGAGACACAGGATAAGCAAAGCACTGCTTAAGAAAAAGGACAAAGTTGGAGGCCTCTCACTCCCATATTTTAAATTTTACTACATGGTTACTGTGGTCAAAACAGCCCTGGACTGGTACAATGAAAGATACATTGGTCAATGGAACAGAATTGAGAATACAGAAATTAACCCATCCACGTACAGCTAACTGATCTTTGAAAAGGGACCAAAGTATATTGAGTGTGGAAGACATAATCTCTTCAACAGATGGTGCTGACAGAACTGGAAATCAATATGCAAAAGATTGAAACAAGACCTTTACCTTACGCCATATACAAAAACCAACTAAGCATGGATTAAAGACCTAAATGTGAATCCCAGAATTATAAAGGTGATCAATGAAAAAATAGGGACAAATTTAAGGGCTCTAATCCAACGCACAACAAACTACCAAACATTGCAAAAATTACACAAAAAAATAGAAGATAAAATAGATGATTGGGACATTCTAAAAATTAGAAACTTGTGCATCAAAGAATTTCACCAAAAGGGAGCCCACAGAAAGGGAAAAAATCTTTTGTAATGACATATCAGATAAGGGATTAATTTCTAAAATCTTAGGAAACTATAACACCTCTACAAGAAAAAGATAAGTAACCCATTTAAAAAAAGGGCACAGGACATGAACAGACACTTCACCAAGGAAGACATTGGGGCAGCCAACAAACATATGAAGAAATGTTCACAATCATTAGCCATTAGAGAGATGCAAATCAAAACAACAATGAGATATCATCTCACACCAACAATAACAGCAAAG
>NW_006408848.1:661049-663829 GCF_000296735.1 Chrysochloris asiatica
GTAAATAGTGATGCATGCTCAAACTTGGAACAACAGAGCTCTGTGATACAGGGATCCAAGTATAGTTTGAAAAGGGGAAATAGTACTAAAGTGCTTGATTGTCTTATGAATATTGGTTTCCCTTTCCTACTAATGTAAAATAGACACTTCAGTGGGACTGGAAGGAATGTAGAGAACCATGATTACAGAAAGCTTGTAAACTTGTCTTCAGAGGGTTCTACAACTTGCCCAATGAAATAGGCTTCTTGCAGAGCCTTGACAATATATAGAACCTTAGGTGGAATCCTGAGTCCCATCCAGAACCTTCTGAGGTAGGACATTCCCACTAGAAAGGATAAGCAGACCAGCCTGAAACAGCTAACGTGACAGACGACGATACATCTTCAAAGAAAGATCAGCAGGAAAAACCCAAAACAAAAATGGCAGTATGATTGACTATTACAAGAATAAGCAAGTTTTTCACTGGGAAGCCATCAAGGCAAGCAGTAAAATCCCTTCAGTACAACGCCCCCTCTAAGACTGAGACTTAAAGGGAACACAAGAGCAGGCATGTAAGCTTGCTGGTGACCACATTGGTCTACTGATGAGTGGAAGAGGAGGAAAGGCAGCAATGAAGAAATGGTTTGAATTCAACCATGTTCCATAAACTCCTGTTTTCCTGTAGATGTAAGAGAGAGAAGAGGAAGGGCTGGGTGGTCCAAAGTGTGGTGAGATCAAGGGACACCTGAGCCGATGGACAAGGACATAACCACAGAGAGTGAAACCTGAGGGTGAAGCATCCAGCTGATATGAAGTGAGGGGAAACACACAAGACCACACAAATTTACAGATAATACCCATCTGACCTAGCCTTGATGGCTTAGTAATCAGAACTCAACTAGAGGAAGATAAAAAAGAAAACAATTTTTGATAAAAGAAGTGAAGATAAATTGCTTCAATTTGATGAACTTGACCTATACTTATGGAGGTAGTAGCTCAAAAATACCAACAGAGAGGGAAGGAGTCTGCACATTAAGCATCAATGTACAATGTACAAAGTACAAAACCCTTTGTACACAGAGTAGATAGGATCAGGCAGCTTATACATTGTCAACCTAATATGAGTGGGCAATAAAGGCACGAAATAACTGGCTTACAAGATTTCAAGAGGGAATTTAGTTTAAGAGTGTGTGGGGTCATATAGAGTCCCCATTGAATAGTTTTCATCTTGTCTAGATGGGTCTGGTAAAAAGAGATGGAGATAAGATTCTTATGATTCAATAGTGAGTAATTTTTACCTTGATGAATTGCCACTATCACAATTGTAAAGGTAGAAGTTTTGTAACAAAAATGGAGGAGTAGTTAATCTTACAGTCCAGAAACAGAGGATCCTAGAACCATCAAGGGAGAAGAGCAAAAGTGGACTATGGGACCTTATTCAGAGAAGCAGCAACACTAGAGATGGAGGCAGAGATGGGGACATGGAGAGAGGGAGCAGCTGAGGACTCTAGATTCATGGAAAGAGAGAGACTAAGAGCTGGCAGCCAAGAGGCAGATTTGCAGAATGTGACTTTTGGTAGTGTAAATTATATATTCCTGAGTGTTTTTTTAAAAAATAAAAGAGCTAAAATGAATGGAGAGAAATGCTGTTGAGTGATGGTGCATGGTGGAGATTATAATCATTGTGATGAAACAAAGTATATGATTTTTTTAATGTAAAGCTGATGGTCTGCCCTGTAAACTTCCATTCAGTTCACAATAAAAGCTTTAAAAAAAACCCAAAAACCTCATACGTAAAAAGAGGTGTGATAATGTTAAGATGTTTGTCTTAAGAATATTGGCTTCCCTTGACTAGTATTATAAAATAGACAATTGAGTGGGATATAAAGGAATATTGGGAAGCATAATTGCAGAAAGCTTGTAAGCAAGTCTTCAGCCTATAACTGATTGTAATGCCTAAAAGGAGTTCTAGAAATTGCAAAGTGAAATATGCTTCTTGCAGTACCTTTGGAGTGTATAGGACCTTAGGAATCCTAAGTCCCATCAAGAACCTTCTGAGGTGAGACATTCCCACTGAAAAGGACATGCAGACCAGCCTAGAGCAGCTAGAGGAACAGAAGATAACTCTTGAAAGAAAGACCAGCAGAAAAAATCAAAAACATAACGACAGTCTGATTACTACAAAAGCAAGCAAGTTGTTTGCCAGGGAACCATCAAGTCAAGCAATCAAGTCCCTGCAGGACAAACCCCACTCCATGACTAAAATGCAAAGGGAGCACATGAGCAAGCATGTAAGCTTGCTGGTAACCACGTTGGTCTACTGGTGAATGGAAATGTGAGAAAGGCAGCAATGAAGATATGGGCTAAGTTCAATCATGTTCCATAGACTCCTGTTGACCTGAAGATGAGAGAAGAAAAAAGGCTGGTTGGTCTGAAGTGTGGTGAGAACTGGGGACTCCTAAGCCCATGGACAAAGACCTAGCCATGAAGGGCTATCACTGAGAGTGGAGCATCCATCCAACTGATATGAAGTAATGGGAGATGCACAAAACCACCTAAATTTGCAGATAGTACTCATTTGACCTAGCTTCAATGGCTTTATGATCCAAACTTAACTAGAGGAAAATAAAGAAACTTGGTAAAGGAAACAAGTATAAATTACTATAATTTGATGAACTTGACCTACACTTATGAGAGGGAAGAAGTCTTCACATCAAGTATCAATCCTATCCTCTCTGTGTACAGGGTTGATAGGGATGGGCAACCTAGACATTGGCTACCTAAAATGAGGTGGTTATAAA
>NW_006408848.1:665654-666935 GCF_000296735.1 Chrysochloris asiatica
AATATTTTATCTATTAATACTATAAGTAGCAATATTTGCAAGGATGTATTACTGGAATGCTAAGAAATATGTTGTTGTTAAGTGCCAACAAGTCAGTGATCCTGCATAGGGTTTCCAAGGAGCAGCTGGTAAGTCTAAACTGCTGACCTAGTGGTTCATAGTCTAGCACTGATCCTACAGCATCACGTCAGAAATCCAAGAAATATAGATAGAATAAAAAGTATAATAATTTGTTGCATATTCTCTGATTTAATCAGGTTCTAATAAACATCCTGATAAAAGCAAATTAATCACTAATTTGACATTTTCTTTTTGGCAAATTAGGAAGAATAGGTTTCATATTAAATGAAAATGTGTTTAAGTTCTCCATGAAGGCAAGAGCTCTGGTGGTATTGTGAAGGAATGTGATGCAAATAATTCTCCATTTTAGACATTTCTATCTTAATTTTTCATGTTTTGAGACCCCAGAAAGGGCTCATAAAGTCAGTCTTTTGTGAGATTTTTCTTATGAAATATTCAAGAATTCTATAGAGAAACCATCTGGAACATTCAGGAAATCTCATTATGTTATTCCTTTATCTGGTGACCCTCGTTCAAATAAAAACATTGTCCTTGTTTCTCACAGTGAATATTAAGAAAGTGTTCATGTAATCATTGAACCTTTTAAGAAAAGGTTGCTCAGAACTTTTCATAGGGCACAAGGATTTTATACTAATAAAATGCTAGTTTATCAGATGTATGCTGTTTAGAAGTTACAAGGGAGTGTCTAAAGCAAGGGAATTTTTGTCTCAATGGACACTCACTGCCATTTACAATATTTCATTTGAATAGAAAAAACACTAAACTCGTAATAAAAAGAGAATAAGACAAAGAAAAAATAATTCAAAGAAGTCAAATGGGAAAAAGTTTTTTTTCTAAATTTCAAAATAAAAAAAGGCATTTAATAACAGATTTAGAAGAAACATTGGAGAATAGATAAGTAATAGACATAGGGAAATTAACTTAATATTCAGAGTTATAAGAAAATTGAAAATTAAAAATCATCCTAAATAGCCACAACAGAAAGTACATAAGAAATTTCAGAAATTTTTCTTTATTCATTCATTCAATAATTATTAAACATACAGAATGTACTTGTCCACATTTGGATACATAAGTAAATTACATCAGTGGTTATTTTAGGTTATAGGATTTCCTTTACACATATATATAATAAAATATGCAAAAATTTGGAATCAGAAAACCAAAAAGGAAGAACACGCTCAGCATTTCTCAATCTGG
>NW_006408848.1:670465-672205 GCF_000296735.1 Chrysochloris asiatica
ATGAGAAAGACCCTTAAGGAAATGGATTGAGACATTGGCTCAGCAACAGGCTCAAACATAAACAGCTGTAAGGATGGTGCAGAGTTGGGCAGTGGTTTTTTTTGTTGTACATAGATAGGGTCACTGTGAGTTGGAATCAACTTAGTGGCAACTAACAAAATCAATGGAGCCATGGAAACCTTCCTTTATATGTTCCACTCATGTACAGTAATAAATCTAGTTCAGAAATGCACTAAATATAAGGTTAAGTCAAAAAGTATGGTTACAGAACCATAGACACCTTTATTAAACAAAAATATATAAATGCCAGTCTAATGTTCCTCAACATATCCACCACCTTGTTGTTTTTGTTAAGTGCCGTTGAGTCAGTTCCGACCCATAGTGACCCTGTATAGAGTTTCCAAGGAGCGACTGGTGAGCTTGATCCACCAACCTTGCAGTTCAAATGGCTTTGCAGTCTGGCACATTAACCCACAGTGCCACACCAGGGCTTATCCACTACCTAGTGGTATACATTTTTGGAAGCAGTGATTTTGTTGTTGTTGTTTTTCACCTAAATATTCTCCAAAGAATTCTATGGTCTTCCTTTTACACTCTTTCAAAATGACAATTTTAGCATCCTCAGATTCCAATCATGTTCCTTTCAAATATACTTTGAGTTTAGGGAAGAAAGAAGACTTCAGAGATATGATCAGGCTGTTAAGGTGGATGGGGTAAGATTTCCCAGTGCAATTCTTATATGAGAGCCATTGCTAACTTGGAACAATGAATAGCAGGTGCATTGTAAAGGGAGAAAAATGAGTCTTCTGCACAACTTTTCTAGCCTTTTTCTCTTTTTAAGAGATTTTCAATTTTCCAAAACCTTATTCATAATAAGCCCCTGCTATTATCCTGTATCCTTCAAGAAAAAATTATTATTATTACCCTTTTTGAATTCCCCAAAACAATCACTATATCCTTCTGAGCTTATGCCTTTTACTTGACTGTAACTGGCCCAGAAGATTTCTTAGAATCTACTCTTTTGATTGGACATGTTTTTGAAGGCACACTAAGACTATGATAAGCGTATTACTGAGAGAACTTTGTGTGCAACCATCCACTGATCACAGAGACAGGTTTAAACATGTTTTGCTTGAAATGAATCTATGCCTGTTTCAACTGTAACCCTAGCTGCAATAATTTTTGACTTACACTTGTACATCAATAAATCTATAAACTTTTGTATGGATTTCTATTATATTAATATCAAATAAATGACAAGTTTAAATCATTATAATTGTTTCAAATTGATTCTGAAATATTTTAGAAACATTTAAATGTCAATATAATTTCAAAATGATACTACCAAGATTTCCAGAACCAAATGTATACATACTTCCTCATAGCTATTCAAACACCATTAAAGCTGATGGTTAAGAGATTTTTCAAATGCCCTTAAATTTCCAAATCAGAGGATCTTAATATAGGAAAGTTGTACAGATGGCTCATCTGTCAGCTTGTTGTGCTAGCTTGTGTGTTGCCATTAGGCTAGAAGCTAGAAAATATTTTAAACACCATTAGTGGACAAGTTTCAGCTGAGCTTCCAGATTAAGACAGACTAGGAAGAAAGAAAGTGAACTACTTCTAACTGTTTTGTTGTTGTTCTTCGGTGCCATCATGTCAGTATAGACTCATAGCGAACCTATGCACAACAGAGCAAAACACTGCACAGTCCTGGGCCAACCTCACAATTATTGCCAT
>NW_006408848.1:673820-675024 GCF_000296735.1 Chrysochloris asiatica
TTTTCCAGGTCTTTGAACATTTTGTTGTAATATTTGACTGTGTCTTCTCAAGCTGACCTTTGAAATTGTCTGTTTAGCTTTTGTGCCTCTTCATTTCTTCCATTTGCTTTGACTTTTTGCTTTCTTCATGTATGATGTTCTTGATGTCATACCACTGTTTAGCTGCTGAAAATGTTATGAATAGAAGAGGAGCACTGTCAGATAACACTAGCATACTGGATATTGAAATATGATGAAGAGCACTAGAATAGTGCTGGAAAAGGAACCCTTCTGGTTAGAAGACAAAATACAACAGAGGAATTGCTGACTCCTCAAAGTAAACTTGAACGTTATGACACCAATGGAGGAAAGTTTTTGACCATCATTTGCTGATAGAGCACAATTCAAAATGATGAGAAACAGCTGTAAACACCCATTAATAATTAGAACATGGAATGTACAAAGTATGATTCTAGGAAAATGTGAAGTTGTCAAAAACAAAATGGAACACATAAAGATCAATCTCCTAAGCACTAGTAATCTGAAATGAACTTGTATTGAACATCTTGAATCTGATAATCACATGTTTTACTATGCCAGGAATCACAAATTAATTTTCAAAAGAATGAAACAAGACCCATATCTCACAATATATACAAAACTAACTCAACATGGCTTAAAGACCTAAATGTCAATCACAGAAATATAAATATCATCAATTAAAAAACAAGGACAAACACAAGGGCTCTAATGCAAGTATTTAAAAAAATATCAAAACATTAGGAGGCAAAAATAGATGACTGGAGCATACTAAAACTTAGAAGCCTATGTGCATCAAAAGATGTCACAAAAAGAGGAAAAATGGAACCCACAGATTGGTTAAAAAAAAAATTGCAACAATATATCAAAGACTAATAAATTTTAAAATATAGAGGAAACTACAAGACCATTACAAGAAAAAGAAAAATTACACAATTAAAAAATAGGCACAGGACATGAACAGATGCTTCACCAAGGAAGACATTATGACAGCCAACAAACATATGAAGAAAAGTTCAAAAATCATTAGACATTGTTGTTGTTAAGTGTCATTGAGTTGGTTCTGACTCAAAGCCACCTGTATAGGGTTTCCAAGGAGGAGCTGGAGAGCTTGAACCACCAACCTTGTGGGTCATACCAACCTTGCATTTCACCACATTAGCCATTAGAGAAATGCAAATCAAAA
>NW_006408848.1:689477-689931 GCF_000296735.1 Chrysochloris asiatica
ATTCTGTTCCATTGATCTATGTATCTTTCATTATACCAGTACCAGGCTGATTTGACCACTGTAGCTATGTAGTAAATTTTGAAATCAGGGTGTTAGAGGCTTCCAACTTTGTTTTTGTTCTTAAGTAGTTCTTTGCTTATCGTGGGTCTCTTTTCTTTCCATATAAAGTTTGTAGTTGTTTTTTCCATGTCTCTAAAGAATGTCATTGGAATCTGGATTGGGATTGTGTTATATATGTAGAGTGCTTTGGGTAGTATTGACATTTTCACAATGTTGAGTCTTCCCATCCAGGAATGTATTAGGTAAATTTCTTCCATTTTTGTAAGTCTCTTTTGGTTTCTTGTAATAGTGTTCTGTAGTTTTCTTTGTATAAGTCCTTTGTTTCTATGGTTACATTTATTCCTAAATATTTCATCCTTTAGGTGGCTATTGTAAATGTTATTGCTTTCCTAAT
>NW_006408848.1:691614-693152 GCF_000296735.1 Chrysochloris asiatica
TTCACATTTTATTTCTGCTAGTCACTTTTCAGCAGTGTGTTATTCAGTTTCCATGTATTTGACTTTATTTCCTTTGTTTTCTTATTGTTGATTTCTAATGTTATTGCATTATGGTCTGAGAAGATCCTTTGTAGTATTTTGATGTTTGTAAATTTATGGAGGCTTTTTTTGTAGTCTAACACACAGTCTATTCTGGAGAATGTTATATGTGCACTGGAAAAGAAAGTATATTTTGCTGTTGTTGGGTTGAATGCTCTCTACACATCTATGAGATCAAGCTGTGTCTTTGTCCAGTTTCTTTCTGGTTGTTCTATCCTTTTTTGAAAGTGGTGTATTAAAATTGCCCACTATTATTGTATATTTGTCTATGTCTTTCTTCAAATCTATTAGAGTTTGCTTTTTATATTTTGGAACTCTTTCATTGGGAGCATAGATATTTATTATGGTTATGTCATTTTATTCAATTTGCCCATTAATCATGAGATAATATGTATCTTTATCTCTTATGTTAGTTTTTGCCTTTAGATTTATTTTGTCAGAGATTAGTATTGCTAGTCCTGCTCACTTTTTCTTGCAATTACCTTGGTATATTTTTTCCATCCTTTGATTTTTAGTTTGTTTTTGTCTTTGTGTGTAAGGTGTGTCTCTTGCAGACAACGTATTGAAAGATCTTGTTTTCTTATCCATTCTGCCACTGTCTATCTCTTAACTGGTGTATTTAATCCATTGACATTTCATGTAATTTTCAGTAGATATGAATTCATTGCTGTCATTATGTTTGTTTTTTGTTGTGCTTCTAGTTTCTTTGTTTTCATGTCTTCCTGTGCTGAGTCCTTTCTTGCCAATTTCTTCATAGTTTTAATGTTCCCATGTTCTTGGATTTTCATTTTCTTGGTATATTGTGAAGTATTGATTTACTTTGAGGTTATTCTTTATTCTATTAACTTTTCTCCTCATTTAAAACAGTCTATTTTATCCTGTAGTTTACCTGACCTGCAAGCCACCTGGATCTCTGTTCATGTTTATCTTCTTCCACATTGTAATTGTTTTGATCATAGACTGAACTCCCAGATCCTCTGAATTTGTTCCTATAGTTTTGTTCTGTTCTGTAATCTTCCATTTGTTGATTGGATTCCAGGTGGTGCTGTCACATATGTCAATCTTTGATTGTTGTTTGCTCTTGTTGGGTCTCAGTCCAAAGAACTCCCTTTAGGATGTTTTGAAGCACAGGGTTGGCTTTGACAAAAATCCCTTAGCTTCTGTTTATCTTGGAATGTTTTTATTACACTGTCATATTTCATTGACAGCTTTGCTGGGTAGATGATACTTGGTTGGCAGTTTTTTTCTTTCAGGGGTGTATATATGTCTCCCCTTTGCCTTCTTGCCTGCATGGTTTCTGCTGAGAGATCAGAGCTTAATCTGATTTGCTTGTCTTTGTAAGCCTTCAGGATTTTCTCCTTCTCTTTGAATTTGGAGAGCTTGATTATAACATGTCTTGGTGATTTTCGTTTGGGGTCTATCCTTCCTGGGGTTCATTG
>NW_006408848.1:695048-697579 GCF_000296735.1 Chrysochloris asiatica
TTTTTTTTTTTTTTTTTCTTTTTCAAAGCTCTCTTTATTAGTAAAAAAGAGTTTGACTGTTTTTTTATGTCTGTCTTGTACTCTGCTATTTTGCTGAAATTTTCAATGAATTCCATTAATTTTGTTGCCAAGGCTTTGGGATTTTCTATGTGTAGTTTCCTATCATCTCCAAAAACAAAAGGTTTTACTTCTTTGCCCATCTACATGCATTTAACTTATCTTTCATGTCTTATAGCTCAAAAGCATGTTATTTCCAATTGCTGCATATGCATTTAAAAACTTGACAATGAATAAGGAATTCTTAGGAAGAATTGATACATTTGAATTATGGTGTTGGTGACAATATTGAATATGCCATGGACTGCCAGAAGAATGGGCAAATCTTTCTTGGAAGAAGTACAGCCAGAATTCTCCTTTGAAGTGATGGTGGCAAGACTTCATCTCACATATGTTGGGTATGTTATCAGAAGGGACCACTCTCTGGATAAGGACAACATGCTTGGTGAAGTAGAGGGTAAGCATAAAAGACAAAGTCACAATGACTGCAACAATGAGCTCAAGCATAGCAACACATATGCAGATAGTACAAGACTAAGCAGTGTTTTCAAAACCTCACTGTATCTCAGAACCAACTCAAAGGCAGCTAACAGCAACAATATATAATCATCTAAAAAATAAAGCAAATGTACATTTTATAAAATATGAATTTTGTTAAAATTGGCAATAAAATCTGTTACTGATATTTTTTCTAAAAATAAAAAGCTGATGGTTATTTAATTAATATGATGGAATATACATACTAAAATTTAGCAACAGTACCAAGCTCAATTTTGAAACATCAGAAAAATAACTCTCAAGATATGAAACAGGATAGAGAGGCCTAATAGTACACTCTAGCTCCACTTTGCTCTGGAAGAACTCTAACAGCACTGATTAAGTATTTAGAAATATCACAAAAGAAAGACATTGATGTTATAATTTATAGATGATATCATTGTCTTTATGGAAAACCAAAAGGAAGCAACTGAAAAACTACTAAAAGTAAGATATTTAGCATTTTCATAAAGCATAATGAAAAAATACTTATAAATAAAGTCAAGATATCAAATATATTGATAAAATGCATAATCTCTATAAGAACAAGATCATAAAAACTTCATGAGGGACAGAAAGAAGACTTAATAAAATACACTAATTTTATTTTTTGTAAGGGTCTCAGATAGTGTAGTGGTTACGAGCTGGGCTGCTAACCTCAAGGTCAGCATTTCTAAACTACCAGCTGTTCCCCAAGAGAAAAATAAGGCTTTCCTTTCACATAAGGTTTTACAACCTCGGAAACCCTATATAGGGTTGCTGTGAATCAGACCTGACTTCATGACATATAATCAACCAACCAATGAATTATTTGAAAGAAAGTCTCATTAATTTAAAAGTATTTTTTTCCTCAAGTTTATCTATAAATTCAATGATAGAGAAAAAAATATCCCACTGTATATTTTAAACTTGAAGTTAAAATCTTAACAAAGTATGTTGTTGTTGTTCAGTGCCAATGATTCTATTCTGACCCATAGCAACCCTGAATATGGTTTTCATGCAGTGACTGGAAAGTTCAAACTGCTGACCTTGCAGTTCAAATTGAGTTTGCAGTCTAGTGCATTAACTCACAGTGCCACAAGGCCTCTTAAATATTCTAATAGTTTAAGGCTTCAGTAACATACAACATGTAGTATCAGTACAAGAATGGAAAATCATATTTAAAAGAATAGAAACAGAGTCAGATGTACAGAAAAGAACTATGCAAAAAAGCTGGTTGGACAATCAGCTAGCCATTTGGAAAGGATTGCAATTGGGAAAATAATTAGGTTTTATTTCTTGTTATAAAATAAAGTCCAGACAGATGAAAAACTTACATGTAAAACAAATTCACAAAGAAACTAGAGGAAGCAGTGTTAAGTATTTGTTTTAATCTTAGAATGCTGTAGGAGGAGGCATTTTAAAACACAGCATGAAATCTGAAAACAATAAAATTAATTATACAGATATGTATAACATAAAAAAATTTTAAGTTTCTCAAGACAAAATATATCATAAACAAAATCAAGAAAACAGAAACAATCACTGAAAAGTACAGGCAATACATAAAAGAGAAAAAAGTGTGTGTGTACAAATGTATAATATATTAACATGTATTCAAGTACATATTGTTACTGTTTCTATTGTTGTTACATGCTATTGAGTCCGTTCCAACTAATGGCAACACTGTACAGGCTTTTAATGTCTGTAAATCTTTGTGGGAGCATAGGCCTCATTTTTCTCCTGTGGAGCAAACTGGTGTGTTTGAACCACTGACATTGTGCATTGAAGGAATTGGCAAAGAACAAGGCACCAGGAATTGATGGAATAAAAATTGAAATCTTTCAAGACAGTGAGGTGGCACAAGAGGCACTCACTCATCTCTGCCAAGAAATTTGGAAGACAACTATCTGGCCAACTGATTGGAAGACATCCATATTTGTGCCCATTCCAAAGAG
>NW_006408848.1:699582-704193 GCF_000296735.1 Chrysochloris asiatica
TGTGCCCCATCAGCAAATAAAGATCCCGTGGGCTTTTCTCCCTTGGACTTTACTACATTTGCTTCATCATGGTCAATTCTACTTTGAGGAGGCAGCTCTTCCCTGGTTGTATTTTGAGTCCCTTCCAACTTGAGGTGCTCATTTTATGGCACTGTATCTGACATTGTTTCTCTGCTATTCATAAAGTTTTCAGTGACTAAATATTTAAGTAGTTTGTCACTCCTTCTTCCTAGTCTGTATTTGTCTGGAAGCTCATCTGAAACCCATCTACCATGCATGACCCTGCTAGTATTTAAATACCTGTGGCATAGCTTTCAGAATCACTGCAATTCACAAGCCGCCACAGTATGACCAAATGACAGATGAGCACATATGACCCTTGAAATAATCAAATATTTCAAAATAAAATGAAAACACAGGCAAACATAACACTTATTTTTCTTCAGTTTCTCTGCTACTTTTGCCCATCCAAGTTTGTACATAAAGCCCCCTTCACTACAATCACTTATTTTCATCTCAGTTATGACCATTTCATCCTCTCTGTTCATCAACTGAGAAGTGGAGAATGGAAAGCCTCAATCAAAGTTTAACCCCTTGACATCCAACACTGACACAAATATCTCTCCAAAATGCTCAGCTTGCTGCTTTTAAGAACCATTAGGCAAGAAATGCTGGAAAGTTAGGAGTTAGTTATATAAATAATGATCTGTAAAGAATGAAATGATTGTGATTTGTCACGTCAGTAATTTAAGAACTCTGTTGGGGAAGCAACAGAAAGTTGTTTATAACAAAACAGTTCCAATAAAACTAAGAATTAAAGAACTTTCATGAACAGGCCTGCTGCTTATTAATATTTTGGAAATGTTTTATCAACAAAAAGTCTCCTAGGAATTGTTACCTAGTAGGTAACAATCCAGCACAGCTAGGAGGAGTATTTTGATACTTTGAACTAAAAATTTTAGATCTTTCCTTAAAGTTACTCCAATGCCGTACAAAGTCAAGTTAGTATTGACTTCTGCATACTTTATTAAATGGATCTGTATATATGTGTTTGTACAATTCTATATCTTTACATTTCTGCAATGCAGGCAATGATAAAAATGGGGAAAGAAACTTGAAAAGCTGAAATAAGCAACTCACCCAATCTATATATAAATTTTATCAAGGCAGAGAGTAAAAGTTCCCTGAAAACAAATCCTTTTATTCCTACTGCTAAGCATAAAGATGACCTACAGAAATTGAAATCAACACCAACCCATCTTCTGTATCTTGTAATAATTTAGGGGTTTGTGTATTGAAAGGGCATGTTTACACCTTGCATGCACCTGGTGTCCTATTATAAAGAAAAATAATATCTCATTTTTTATACCTTTCTGATTTTCTGAATAATGTCTCATAAATGCTAGATAATTGTTCTCCACCATCACATGAAATCAAACTTTATTTATGCATTAGAAGAAGCTAGTTTTTGCCTTCTGTAGTCTATTTCTAGAATTGTGTGGACATCTTAAAACAGATCCAAAGTTCAAAATGAGAGTTCCTCTATGCACAGAACTTTCCTGAAACTGAATTAGGAAAAGAAAAAATCCTACTTGCAGTATTCAATGGTTAAAATTAGAAGCAGATCATAGGTGAGCATCAGCAAAGAATGTACAAAAGAAAGATAATTATAATAAATAAAAGAATTCTTGATCTCATTCAATTTATGAACAAACAGGAAATTCATATTGTATTAGATATTATTCTTGTTACTTACCATTAAGTTGATTACAACTCATAGGAACCCTATAGGACAGAGTAGAGCTTCCCCATAGAGTTTCCCAGGCTGTAAGCCATTTAAACTACATGGTCGGTGGTTCAAGCTCACCAGCCGCTCCTCAGAAATCCTATACAGGGTTGCTATGTGTTGGAACCAACTCGACAGCACTTAATAACAACAACAATCTTTTTAAATTTTTAACTGTTTTATTATGAATTATGTGATAGTTACATGGAAGAACATTAGCTTTACATTCGTCCTATCATATATCGTTACCTTGCAATGGTTACAATCCCCTCGACTCATCATCAACCAACAAAAGGGTACACCCCTAAGCCTGCCCCCTGGTCGTCAGCACACAGCCCCTCTCCCTCTCTGGGTCTAGAGTTCACAGCCCCTCTATCTCTCTATGTCATCATCTCTGCCTCCATCCTTGGCATCACTATTTCTCTGGGTAGGGTTCCGTAATCCACTCTTCTCCCTTGATAGTCCCAGGGACCTCCACTCCTGGACTGCAAAGTCACCCACTATCCTCCTTTTGCTATAAAATGTCTACCTTTACATTTCCAACCTTCACAGTCAGTCCTGATAACAATTATTCACTATTGTATCACAAAAAAACCTATCTGCATCTCCTTTTATCAGTCCCACCCCGAGAGATTGGATATTACTCATTGGAGATTCTACCTTCCTCCACGCCATCTGGCTCCCTCTTGAAAACTTGTAAGCCAGTCACTTCTTGCCTTTGTAGCCCCCCATTTTGGGTAGCCAATGTCCAAGTTGCCCTGTCTACCCTGTGTATTGAGGCAGTGGAAATGATCCTCGCTATAAAGATTTGTTCCCTCTTTTGAGCTACTACATCCATAGGTGTAGGTCAAGTTCATCAAATTGTATCAGATTACTCTTTTTTTCCTCTTCTTTCTTCTAGTTGAGCTCTGATCATCCAGCCATTGAAGCCAGGTCAAGTAGGTATTATCTTCAAGTGTGGGTGCATATGCCAGCTCTTCTTATCAGCTGGATGCTTCATTCTCAACTCTAGTCCTCTATGGCTATGTCACTGACTCTGGGCCCAGGAGTCCCCAGGTCTTATCAAACTGCTGGCCAACCAGGTCTCCATCCTGGTTCACAAGAGTCTATTGCACATGGTTAGACTTAGCTCACAGCTTCATTGCTGTTTTTCCATCACGTCACTTTATCGGTGACCAACGTGATCACCAGTCAGAGCACATGTCTGCTAGTGTATTCCCACTGAGTTTTAGTCTTCTTGGAAGTGGGTTTGCCCTGAGGGAACCTGACTGCTTGCCTTGATATATCCTGGGTGTGCAACTTGCTTGTTGTAGTAATCAGTCAGACTGCTCCTATTATTTTGTATTTTTCCTGTCTGTCTTTCTTTCAAAAAGTATCTTCTGTTCTTCTAGCTGCTTCAGGCTGGTCTGCTAGTCCTTTCAAGTGGAAATATCACATCTCAGAAGATTCTGGATGCAGTTCAGGATTCCACCTATGGTATTATGCAATGTAGAGGCTCCACAGGAAGCCTCCATCACTGGGCAAGTTGTAGCGCCATTTTAGGTATTCTGATTAGTTATAGGAAGAAGATGGACTTACAAGCTTTCTATGGTGATATTTCTGGCTATTCCGTTCTCTTCCCCTCAAGTGTCTATTTTATAATGGTATGCAAGGGAATCCAAGATTCAAAAGTCAGCCAAGCATCTTAACATTGTTTACCCCATTGTTCCCATTCCAAAAATGTCTCAATCCCTGTATTCCAGAGCCCTGTTTTTCCAAGGTTGTACACAAATCATTATTACCTCTGTCCCACTTAGCCTGTGCAAACCTGCTTATCCTCCCATCCGCCTTGTTCTTCCATTCCCATCCCCCTTCTTGTGTTTTTTCCCCTCCCCTGCACCCAAACTATTCTGTCTATTCCCTACCCTACGTTCCATCTTCACCTCCCTCCCCTTACCCCACCCATACATCCCAGTAATCAGTAGAGAATGCCACCCCCACCCCCCACCTATAGTATGGGTTCTTTTACTTAGTCTTTTACAATAGTGGTTCCATGCTATATTTCTCCTTTTGTGACTGACTAATTTCACTCAATATAATGTCCTCAAGTTTCATACATATTATGTGGTGGCTTGCAGCTTCCCTGATATTCTTCAAGGTAGCATATTATTCCATTGTGTGAATTTACCACAGTTTGTTTATCCATTCTTCAGTTGATGAGCACTTAGGCTGTGTCCATCTTTTTGCTATTGTAAATAGGGCTGCTGTGAACATTGGTGTGCATATATTTACATGTGTTATGGCTTGTATTTCGTGTGGGTAAATACCAAGTAGAGGAATTGCTGGATCATAAGATATTTCTATTTCCAACCTTCTGAGGAAGTGCCATATTGGTTTCTAGAGAGGTTGGACCATTTTGCAATCCCACCAGCAATGCAGGAGCATCCCAGTTTCTCCATATCCTCACCAGCATTTATTGTCCTCTATTATTTTTATCTTTGCTATAATTGCTGGTGTGAGATTATATCTCATTGTTGTTTTGATTTACATCTCTCTAATGGCTAGTGAGGCAACACAGGAGGCACTCATGTATCTCTGCCAAGAACTTTGGAAGACAACTATCTGGTATACTGATTGGAAGAGATCCATATTTGTGCCCATTTTAAAGAGAGGTGATCGAGTGGAATGTGGAAATCATAGAACAATCTCTTTGATATCCCATGTGAGTAAAGTTTTGCTAAAGATGATACAAAAACAGCTACAATCATACATTGACAGAGAACTTCCTGAGGTTCAAGTTAGATTCAGAAGAGGCCGTGAAACAAGGGATATCATAGCTGATGTCC
>NW_006408848.1:712804-716263 GCF_000296735.1 Chrysochloris asiatica
CAAAAAAAAAAAAATCAGAACAAATCAAGTCCTTCAATATACATTGTCCACCTTTGCTCCAAGATTCCCGTGGCGTTATTCCTTGCCCCGCTACTTGGTCTTGCTGTTTGGTCTCACCTAAGTTGTCAGCTCCAGGCTGCTGAACTCTGCAGATTCTAAAGTACTAGATTTCTTACTTACTTCTACAAGTTCCACTACCTCTAAGCCTTCAAACTTTTTAAATATTCCTACATATGTGGTTCAGAGTTTTGGAGCTCTGCCCTGAACCCACTTCACCTGGTATTCTGTCATATTGCTGACGGAGATCTTCATTGCACTGCTACCCTATCCACCATCAAGCCCTGCCTTCCCCAGACTATACTCTTTACAGGAGCAGATTGCCAGACAATTTATCCCATATTCTCAGTATTTATTAGTGAATTTGGACCACCAACCTTTTGGTTAGTAGCAGAGTACTTTAACCAAAATACCAACAGTCTCCTTAGACATGTTGTTGTTGTTGTTACATGCCTTCAAGTTGGTACTGACCTTATGCACAGAAGAACAAAACACTGCCCAATCCTGGGTCAACCTCACTATTGTTGCCATGCTAGAGCCCATTGATTCTGCCATTTTGCCAATCCATCTCACTGAAGCTCTTCCTCTTTACATTATTAGTGCTCACTAACAGTCAGGTCTTCCTTCTGGGCACAGGAAACTGCACTGCTGTACTACTTGTGATTGGGTCAAGCCAAGTAACTAATCAATAATAAGTAGAAATGCTGGTACCCTTCCAAGCAGAAACATGCAATTACTGCTGCATGACCTTCCAGGAAATGGCAATGTCCTAAAATTCTGTAGGCTCTGTAGGATAACCACTGGACTGTGAACCACAAGGTCAGTGGTTGAAACCTACCAGCTGCTCCTTGGAAACCCAGTACAGGGTTATGATGGGTGGGAATTGACTTGATGCCACTTAACAACAAGACAGATCATTCTTCTTCTAGAACCCAAAGTGACTGTGAAAAGCAGAGCTCCTCTGCTGTTCTTCACTGGACATAGTCATGCTTTATTTGATTCAGATCTAGGAGATGCTCCAACCTTCCCTGACTAATAAATGTGGAATAAACTTTATGGCATAGTTGACTATACACATATATTAATACAGAAAGTTTTAAGTGGATAAAATTGAATTTTGTAGACAATTTATGTAGACTATTAAAAGATAAACAACGAAAACAAAAGCCAATGCCATCAAGTCAATTCTGACTTGTAATGATCCTATAGTACAGAGTAGAACTGCTCCCTAGGGTTTCTGAGGCTGTAAATCTTTGAGGAGTAGACAGCCTCATGTCTGTCTGAGTGAGCACAAACTTCTGATTGTCTATACACATAGCATTTTTCAGTCTACCTGTTTATATATTGGTTTATTATTTTTAATAAGGAATGTTTTAAAGGGGAGAAAGAAAAGTAAATAAATCCATCCTTATCTAGTTAGCAGTATATATTCAAAGAAGAAGAGTGATTTCACTCCCACTTAGTAACAAGAAGGAGAAGGATTTATATAAATGCAATTTATGAAATATGATTATAAACCACAAGATGTGCATATAACATTAGGATACCTGCCTAGACTAAGATAGTTCTATTCTGATGAGACAATTGGGTGGTTTGCTGGATACTTTCTCATTGATTAATTGCTCTGTGCAAATCCATGTTCCTTCTTTTCTACCCTGCATTTATTTGATAGGTTTCATGCATTTTGACTTTTGGTTGTGTTTACTCAATAAGGAAACTCAAGCAGAAAATAAATCTGGAAGAGTATCAGGTCTTGGTATTAAATCCCTGGTTATGTACTTAGGAGGTCACTTCAAGCTTGCTGTTGTTGTTTTAAATTGACATCAAGTTGGTTCAAACTCATAGAGACTCTCTATAGGATTTCCAAGGAGCAGCTGGTAGATTTGAACTGCTGATCTTGTGGTTAGAAGTCCTGTGCTGATTCTACAGCACTACACTAGGAGTCAAGCTGACTATATTTCTCTGAAGAAAGTCCCTGGTTCTCCCAGAGGCAATATGACTCCATGGATCATTATTTTTCCTGGCTTCCAATAACTTCTGTCTTTTTTTGACCTTTCCACCCTAAAAGAGATCATATTTCTATTGTGCCTAAATTCATGTTCCTGCATTGCTCTTGTGATTCTACTTTACACTACTTACAACATTGTAGTTTGTCTCTCATCAAATTTGTATATATTGTCACTTTCCAGTTGGGACTCTTATTCAGCTATAATATTGCTTACTATGCCAAAAGATTGATAAGGATAAATAAGTTTGCCTGAAATAAATAGAAGCCAAACTGATGCAGTTATTGATGAATTTCCATGAGGTTTGTCCTACATAATAGGAATACATAGCAGGATAACTTTGTTGTTGCTGTTATTGTTAGGTGTCATCAAGTCACAGTACTAACTCATAGTGACCCTATGCACAATAGAACAAAACACTGCCCAGTCTTGGACAACTTTAGTATGTAATATATAGAAGAAATCAGGTTTAAGAGTGTGTATTCATTGTCCTGAAGGGAAGGAGGTTGGTCACACAGATCTAGTCTTTCAGAACATGACGTTCTCACAGGATATCATCCGTTAGCTGGAGATGTCACTGAGCTAATCCAGAAAGACTGCAGGACTTGGAAGTAAAGCCATACACAATGTGAACATCAAGAATGGTCAGTACTTATAAAGGCCAGAACCACTGCAATTGGCAAGATGTAGCAGGAAGCAGCTGCTCCTGCCAGATGTGGCCTTGAGAATGCTCTCATGAGTCTAGAAAACTCTGAGAAGTTTTCATATCTGAATAATAACAATCTTATATCCCTTATCATCTTATAACTTTCAACTTTGTCTCTTAACCTGTTTATGGATGTATCTAAGAAGAGAAAATAAAATTTTAGAAGAACAAGGTCTCTAAAAACAAAGAATTATTTCATTTTGACAACACATTTGGGATGATGGGCAATAACCATCACAATCATTATTCTTAATTCATGTGCTTATAGTTTTCAAGACTCTGAAAGCAGCGAAATATGGGGTTAAAACAGTCACATGATATGAGAAAATATGGATTTATTTCACTTTATATAATATCACTTTAAAAAGAAATGTCTAGTAGTGACATGAACAGAGTATAAACAATAATATTCAATGCAGCATTATGCACAGTATCCAAAAGGTAGAATAAACCTAAATATCCTTCAATGGATGAATAAATACATAAACAAAATGTGGTACATGCATACAATGGAATACTATTCAGCCAATAAGAAAAATAAAGTCTAAATATATACTACAACAATATAGATAGAGCTTGAAGACGTTTTACTGAATAAAATAAATCAATCAAAAAAGGATAAATAGTGTATGAAATATTACATGGGGAAGACATAGTCTCTTCAACACATGGTGCTGGCAGAACTGGGAG
>NW_006408848.1:716363-717022 GCF_000296735.1 Chrysochloris asiatica
ACATTTCTTCATAAATTTGTTGGCTGCCCAGATCTCCTCCTTGATGAACTGTCTGTTCATGTCCTGTGACCAGTTTTTATTTGGGTTATTTGTCTTTTTCTTATAGAGTTGTTGTAGTTTACTATATATTTTAGAAAGGAGTCCCTTTTCTGATGTTTTCCCATTCTGTGGGTTCCCTTTTTACTCTTCTGGTGAACTTTTCATGCACATAAGTTTTTAATTTTTAGTATGTCCCAAGCATCTATTTTATCTATTTTGTTTGTGTTGTTTTCAAAATGTTTGGTAGCCTCTGTATGTCCTGAATAAAAGCCCCTCATATTTGTCCCTATTTTTTCTTTGATGACCTTTGTAAATCTAGGATTCACATATAGGTCTTTAATCCATGCTGAGTTGGGTTTTGTATAAGGCGTGAGGTAAAGATCTTGTTTCAATCTTTTGCAGATCAATTTCCAGTTCTGCCAGCACCATCTGTTGAAAAGACTATCCCCTCCTGATGAGATATATTTAGGTACTTTATTGAAAATCAGTTGGCTTTATGTGGATGGGCTAATTTCTGGATTCTCAGTTGTGTTCCATTGATCAATGGATCTTTCATTTAACCAGTACCAAGCTCTTTTGACCACTGAAACCATGTAATAAATTTTGAAGTCAGGGAGTGA
>NW_006408848.1:718815-719804 GCF_000296735.1 Chrysochloris asiatica
GGGTAGCCAGTGTCTAAGTCCCCCATCCCCGTTGACCCTGTGTACCAAGGGGTCTATCGGCTTTCAGTTCATTTGTCTCTGTTACTTTTTTTTGGTTTTGGACATGTGTTGATATCTTTAATTTTGTTTTCTTAGACAATTTCAGCAGTTATGTGGGCTTTTAATGCTTAAATGGATGTATGTTACTTTGTTGTTAAGCTTTCTGAGTGTCTCCTGGTAGATATGATCTGGAGATAGGCTTCCCTTTTCATATGTAATGCCTAGCATCTGGTTTTGGCTCTGGTCCAGATGGTGGTGTATTACAGGGTATGCTTGTAGCTTGGCTGTCTGGGCACAGTTGCTGTCTCTTCTTGGGTAATGTAGGGAGAGAAAGCGCCAACCCCTGGGAGAAGAGTGAGGCCAAGAGGACCAAAGACAGAAACAATATAAAAGCAGAGACAGAAACCACCAACTAAAAACAAAAATAAAATTGTGGTTGACACTGTCCACTGGCCTTTGCTGTGCAAATAAGGATAAAAGGTCCCTCCCAGGTCAACTTTGGGACTGGGTCCCAGAGTCAAAGGTCATAAGAAGCAGCCTGCGGGTTTCCTCTCTGTGCTGTTGGAAAACTGTGGGTGCAATACTGGACCATTTTGGGGTGTGCTCCCATCCACCTGAAGCGTCTGGGCTAGGCAGTGAGGGCATGATCAGAATGAAGAGGAAAGATACGTGAAAAATAAAAGTGAAAGATGAAAAATTGGTCACACCTCTCCCTCCAGATGTGCAGCTCCATGGTTTCTAGCACTGGGTCACTGCCTCCACTTCTCAATTTCTTCTTTTGTTATGGATCTGTTCAGGTTTTCTACTTCACTTTGTATAAATTTAGGTAGGTCGTATTTTTATAAAAATGTATCCATCTCTTCTAAGTTTTCAAATTTGTTTTTCAAATAACTTTTCTTAGTATTCTGTTATTGTCCTTTTGATTTCCTTTTGTTCTGTTGTGACATAGC
>NW_006408848.1:719904-721453 GCF_000296735.1 Chrysochloris asiatica
TAAGTCAGAGTCTCCTAAAGAGCCCAAACAGCTGTGAAAACTCTTCATCAGAGGGCTGAGCTTCGAAACAACAGATGAGATCCTGAGGAGCCATTTTGAGCAATGGGGGACGCTCATGGGCTGTGTGGTGATGAGAGATCCAAACACCAAGCACTCCAGAGGCTTTGGCAGTGTCACTTACTCTACTGGGGAGGAGGTGGATGCAGCCATGAATGCAAGGCCACACAAGGTGGATGGAAGAGTGGTGGAACCAAAGAGGGCCGTTTCAAGAGAAGACTCTCAAAGACCAGGTTCCCACTAAACTGTGAAAAAGATTTTTGTTGGTGACATTAAAGAAGACACTGAAGAGCATCACCTAAGAGATTATTTTGAGCAGTATGGGAAGATTGAAGTGATTGAAGATTGAAGTGACAGATCAAGGCAGTGGCAAGAAAAGGGGCTTTGTTTTTGCAACCTTTGATGACTATGACTCTGTAGATAAGATTGTTATCCAGAAGTACCATACTGTGACTGGCCACAACTGTGAAATAAGGAAAGCCCTGTCAAAGCAAGAGATGGCCAGTGCCTCCTCCAGTCAAAGAAGTTGAAGTGGTTCTAGAAACTTCTGTGGTGGCTATGGAGGTGGTTTTGGTGGGAATGACAACTTTGGTTGTGGAGGAAACTTCAGAGGACGAGGTGGCTTTGGTGGCAGACGTGGTGGTGGTGGATATAATGGTTTTGGTAATGATGGAAGCAATTTTGGGGGTGGTGGAAGCTATAATGATTTTGGCAATTACAACAATCAATTTTCAAAGTTTGGACACATGAAGGGAGGAAATTTTGGAGGCAGAAGCTCTGACCCTCATGGTGGTGAGGGTCAATATTTTGCCAAACCATGAAACCAAGGTGGCTATGGTGGTTCAAGCAGCAGCAGTAGCTATGGGAGTGGCAGAAGGTTTTAATGATTGCCAGAAAACAAAGCTTAGCAGGAGAGGAGAGCCAGAGAAGTGACAGGGAAGCTACAACATATTTGTGAACTCAGCCAAGCATAGTGGTGGCTGGGCCTAGCTGCTACAAAGACATGTTTTAGACAATACTCATGTGTATAGTTAAGAAACAAATAAACAAACAAACAAAAAAAACTCAAGGACTTTATTTGTGACTAATTGTATATCAAGTTATTTTAGTTTCTGTTCTGTGAAAAGTGTAAAACATTCCAACAAAGGATTATAATGTAGTTTTGTTTTGTTTTGTTTTCCCCGGCACGAATCGGGTTGCGAACCATAAGGCCAGCAGTTCGAAACTACCAGCTGCTCCACACGAGAAAGATGAGGTGTTCTGCTCCCATAAAGATTTACAGCCTCGGAAACCCTGTACAGGGTCACTATGGGTTGGAACCGACTCGAAGGCACTTAACAACAACATGCAGTTGATTGCTAAATGTAATAGTCTGACCATGATGCTGAATAAATGTCTTTTTTTTTAATGTGCTGTGTAAAGTTCGTGTACTCTGAAGCCATCTTGATAAACTACCCCACAGTGTGAAATTTAGAATTCCTTCAGGGTGATG
>NW_006408848.1:722738-723449 GCF_000296735.1 Chrysochloris asiatica
GGGCCATCAAGAGAGAAGAGTGGAGTGCAGAACCCTATCCAGAGAAGCAGCGACACCAGAGATGGAGGCAGAGAGGATAACATGGAGAGATGTATCAGCTGGAGACTCTGGACTCAGGGAGGGAGAAGGGCTGTGTGCTGATGGCCAGGGGGAAGGTTTACAGGGTGTACACTTTGGTTGTTTGAATGTTTATATATTCCTGAGTGCTCCAGTGTACTTCTAAAAAAAAACAAAAACCACAGAGGGAATGGAAGCAAATGATGAATGATGATACATAGAGGGTATTATAATCATTGCAATGAAACAAAATGTGATAGGATGAAGGTAAAGCTGATGTTCTCCCAAGTAAACTATCACTCAATTCACAGTAAAACCTCACATAAAAATAATAGTGTATGAAGTCACTTAAATTTATAATCTATAAATTAATATCTATAAATTCTCCTGTTGTTGACAAAAAGTCAACAGCAGGAGAATAGGTTTTTTGTTTGTTTTTTTTATACAACAGGAGAATTTATAGATACTAATGTTTACTAGTGGTTATTAGGCACAGGAGGTGGTCTCTAAACTCTGGTGGAATATGCACAGGTTAGAGTCTTAGTGTGCCACTGTAGGCTAAGCAATGGACTGCTAACCACAATGTTGGTGGTTCAAACCTCCAGCTGTTCCTCAGAAACCTTATACAGTGTTGTTATGAGTCTAACTTGACTC
>NW_006408848.1:724455-728781 GCF_000296735.1 Chrysochloris asiatica
GAACAGGAAATGTACTAAGTATGAATCTAAGAAAATTGTCAGTTGTCAAAAATGATATACAACACATTTAGAAATCCTAGCTATTAGTGAGTTGAAACAGACAGGTACTGGACATTTTGATTCAGATAATCAAATGGTTTACTCTGTCAGGAATGACAAATGGAAGAGGAATGACATCATACCCATCACCAAAAAGAATAATTCAAGATCTATCTTAAAGTACAAGGCTGTCACTTATAGGATAATATTCACATGACTACAGTTAATATCATTATTATTCAAGGAAGACCAGTTAATATCATTATTATTCAAATTTACACAGCCATCACTAAATAACTGATGATGAAATTTAAGGATTCTGTCAACTTCTTCCAAGTATCAGGAAGGCTGAGTGGTCTAAGAAACCAAACTCAAGGTGTGCACCTTACCATGGGCATTCTGGTCTATGAATGGAGGCGTGAGATCGAATTTCAATTCTCACACATCTTTGGAGTCCTGGTGTGGCACTGTGGAATAAAGCACTGGAATTTAAGGTCAGTTTGAACCATAAGGCTCACAGTCCAGACACATCAGCTGTTTCTTGGAAACCCTACACAGGGTCACTATGAGTCAGAACTGACTTCTCAGCACTTAACAAGTAACTTCTTCAGTCTGAAATTGATCAAACATGCAATCTAGATGCATTGATACTCTCTGGTGATTGTAATGGGAAGTTTGGAAACAAAAAGGAAGGATCAGTAGTTGGAAAATATGGCCTAAGTGATAGAAATGATACTGGAGATTGATTGATAGAACTTTGCAAGACCAATGACTTCCTCAATCCAAACATCTTTTTTAAACAATATGAAAGGCTACTATACACATGGACCTCATCAGATGCAATACACAGGAATCAAATTGACTACATCTCAGGGAAACGATGGTGAAAAAGCTCAATATCATCAGACAAAATAAGGCCAAGGACAGACTGTGGAATAAATCATCAATTGCTCATAGGTAAATTCAGGCTGAAGATGAAGAAAATTAAAACAAGCTCACCAGAGCCGTTTGTTGTTCACTGGAACTGACTTGACTACACCTAACAATAAAAACAATATCATCTTTTCTCACAGATGTAGTCAGTTTGATGCCTGTGTATTCCAAAGGCCAGAGGAGTTGTGGGGTGGCATCAAGAACATCATACATAAGAAAAGTAAAAATTTCATTTAAAAGATAGGAAAAAAAGATAAGACAAATGGATGTCAGAAAACACTCTAAACAGAAAAAAAGATTTCAGTTGTCAAAGATTTCAGATTACTTTGGTCCACAATTAATGCTCATGGAAGCAGCAGTCAAGAAATCAATCAATATATTTCATTATGCAAATCTGCTACAAAGTACTTTGTAAAGTGTTAAAGAACAAAGAGGTCACTTTGAGGACTTAGGTATGCCTGACATAAGCCATGGTATTTTCAATTGCCTCATATGCATATGAAAGCTGGACAATGAATAAGGATGACTGTAAGAGAAAAGGTGTATTTGAATTAGAGTGTTGGTGAAGAATATTGAAAGTACCATGGACTTCCAGAAGAACAAACAAATCTCTTTTGGAAGAATTAAGGCTGGATTATTCCTTAGAAGAGAGAGTGGTAACTCTTTGATTCTGTTACTTTGGACATATTGTCAGAAAAGATCAATATCTAGAGAAGGACATCTGTTTGGTGAAGTGAAGGGCCAATGAAAAAGAGAAGATCCCCAACAACATGGATTCACACAGTAGCAGCAATAATGGGCTCAAACACAACAACAATTGTGAGGGTGGCACAAGACCTTGCAGCATTTCATTCTGTTGTACATGAGTCAGAATCTACTTAATGACACCTAACAATAACAGGGACAGGAGGAACATGGAGCACTGAGTTTCAGTTTACAGTGATGGGAAAATCACATTGATTAAGGATAAGGTTGTACAGCCAAGTAATGTGATTGCTGTCAATAGCTGTTGTTGTTGTTATTGTTAGGTGTTGTCAAGTCGATTCTGACTCATAGCGACCCTATATAGAGTTTCCAAGGAGCAGTTGGTGGGTTTGAACAGTCAACCTTATGGTTCACAGTCCAGTACTGATCCTACAGGGCCACACCAGGAGTCAATTATACACATGTAAAAAGTTGAATTGTCAAAAGTGTGATAGATATTTTCACACACAAAAAAAAAGAGAGACGATATTGAGGCTGCTTATGTTGTAACCAAACACCTCCTGGAATTTGATGCCTTGGTTTAAAAAGGTTAGCGTCATAGTTTCATGGAACAACTCAGTTTATTGATCTCATAACAAGTTTAGTAGTTCTCTTCTTCCTCCTAGTTTATATTGCATAGTGACAGGGATCTTAAAAGGTACCACAGTTGGTCTTTTTTTTTTTTTTTTTTTTGCCTAGAGCAATATCAGAATGAGAGTTAGAAAAAGGAAAAAACCAATGTGTGTCTAATTGCCTCTATGAATATCTTCCTCCTTTGCCCTAAAATCAGAAAAACTAGATGGTGTCTTACGTCTATTACTGATCATTTCGATCAAGGATTCCATCAAAGACTCATGATCAAAATGGAGAAAATACAAAACAGAACTTCAAACTCCCATGGAATGCAGTATGTTTAGATTCATGAAAGCTGAATAACTCTCACAACAATTGCCCTGAAATTATCTTTGAACCTTAAACTAAAACCAAACGTTGTTGTTGTTGTTAAGTGCCATAAAATAAGGTCTAACTCATAGCACAGCTGTATAGGGTTTCTGAGGCTTAACAACTTAAGAATGTCCGTCTTAAGCATTTGCTCTTTTAAGAATAAAGGAGCTCTGGTAGCATAGTGGTTACGAATCAAAACTACCAACTGCTCTGCGGGAGAAAGACGAGGCTTTCTGTTCCTGTAAAGATTTACAGCCTCAGAAACCCTGTTCAGGGTCGCTATGGGTCGGAACCGACTCGGCGGCACTTAACAACAACAGCAACATCTGGGATTAAGGAGTCCTGGCATGACGTTACAGGATAATGCACTGGAAAGCAAGGTCAGCTTTAGCTGCAAGGTCGACAGTTCAAACCCCCAGTCGCTCCTCAGAAACCCTTCAGACTGACTCATTTGTACTTAACAACAATGTATGGGACCAAATAAGATTAAACAGGCAATTTAGAGAACAGTGAATTTATGTTCATGGGTGAGGAACAGAGAAAAGAAGGTGAGAATGGCTGTACAACTTGAAGAATGCAATTAATATCGCTGAATTCTGAAGGCAGAAATTGTTGAACTGGTATATGTTCTGCTATATATAGTTTCAACCCATCTGACTACCATCAAGTTGATTCCAACTTATAGAACTCCTCCAAAGAGTTTTACCAAGTTTTCAATCTTTACAGACGTAAACTGCCATATCTTCCTCCCATAGTCTCAACAACATAAATAAATAAAATAAAATATGGGAGGAAAATTAAGTTCTGAGGCCAAAATTTCCTCAGAAATTAAGGAATTGACTGAAATTCCACAACTATTCAAGTTTACTTTTTTAAAAACTATAATACTTGACATGAGGGCTTTGGTGTGGTTGAACATGAACTGTATCACCTTCATAGCAGATGGAACATATATTGCACACAGGAGTTTCTAGAAGTTGAACTATGAATGTGCCATTTAAGGTATTCACTCAAAAAAATAATCTTCAATCTTTTTATCTTTCATAAAGAAAGGTGTCACCTTAAGCCACATTTTTTTTTTAAAGTTTAGAAAACTAGTTTCACATATATATAAGCAACAGAAAAGTATCTAAGTCAAATCCTATATAAAGTGGAAATTAGCATTGTAAAGCTCTTGCAAATTTTTCTTTACATTTTTTCTAGTTATACAACAAGTGATTTCTAATAGTGTGGTGGTGGTTGTGGTTATGTGATGTGGAGTCAGTTCTGACTCACAGTGACCCTGAACAGGGTTTCCAAGGATATAAATCCTTACAGGAGCAGAAAGCCTCATTTTTCTCCCACGGAATGGCTGGTAGTTTCGAACTACCAACCTTGAGGTTAGCAACCCGATTTGTAACCACTACGCTACCAGAGCTCCTTAAGAATTGTTGTTGTTGTTGTGGTTGTGATTGTTGTTGTTAGGTTCCATAGAGTCGGTACCAACCCATAGCGATCTTATGCACAGCAGAACGAAAAACTGCTGGATCCTGGGCCTAGCGCACCATTGTTGCCACGCTTGATTCCATTGATGCTGCCAATTGTCTAATCTATCTCGCTGGAGGTCTTCCTCTTTTTCTCTGACTCTCCACCTTATCAAATATGATATCCTTCTCCAGCGACTGC
>NW_006408848.1:729933-743735 GCF_000296735.1 Chrysochloris asiatica
TCTGATCCTTCCCCCGGTTGGTCTCTCCCAAGATGGCAGCTCCAGGAGCAGCTGAGCATCTTGAATTAGAAAGCAACGGATTTCTTGATTCTGCTACAAATTCCCATAGCTGTAAGCCTTCCAAGCTTCTAAATGTTTCTTTATATGTGGTTCAGAGTTCTAGCACCATCCCTGGAGCCTGCTCGGTCCGGTATTCTGTGTTGTTGCTGACAAAACTCCTTACTGCACATGTGCCCAATCTGCCATCTTGAAAATGATGTATTAGCATACATAAAATTAATTTTGACCTCTTACAGACAGCGAGCCAGACTTAAAAGAAAATCTTTAAGCATTTTTTTCTTACTGGTTATTGAATTGGAGAATAACATATCAAATGTTATGGTTGCCACTGAATCATAGCATTTGATTTTAAAAGGAAAGAAAAAAAAAAAAGAAAGAAAAAGAAATGTGTATTATTAAAAGCATCTAATTTGTTATTTTGCTGGGGCTATTATTTCATTTTATATAATAAAATTATATTGTAAAGAATCTCCCTGAATCTCTACATAAAAATAACAAGTAATTAGATTGTTGTTGTTGTTGTTGTTAAGTGCCATCAAGTCAATTCAGAATCATAGCAACCCTGTATAGGGTTTCTGAGGAATGGCTGGTGGGTTTAAATCACCAACCTTGTGATTCAAATCAACCTTGCAGTCCAGTGCTTATCCTATAGCACTACAGCAGGTCTTCAAGCAATCAAAAAGTGGGAAAAAACAATCTTTTCAATAAAATTAGTTGACGAAGATTATCTAGAATGATTTCTTTATTTTATACAAAAAGAAAAGAAAAACTAAGACCCAGAGAGGCAAACTGACTTGCTCAATATTACATATGTCAACATATTGTCATTATTTTTAAATGTTACCTCTCCATGCAGAGATCATGACTTAATTATCTTAAAACCTGCTAGCACAGTGCCACGCACATGACAGTAGTAGTGGTGGTGGTGGTAGTGTGTCATTGAGTCAGTTTCAACTTATTGTAACCCTGTATAATGTTTCTGAGGATATAAACTCATTGTAAATTGTTGCAGAAGTAGAAAGCTCTATCTTTCTTCTACAGAGCGACTGTCAGATTCGAACTACTGGCCTTGCATTTAGTAACCTAGCTCTTAATTCACTACACTACGAGGGCTCCTTAAACACATGGGAAATAATTGACAAATGATGAATAAACCAAAGTCTATTCAGGGACTTTATTAATAAATATTCATTGAGCACTTCCTACATACTAATCATTCTTCTAGACTTTGGAGAAATTGGAGTCCTGGTGTGGTGCTGTAGAATAAGCATTGGACCACAAGGTCAGTTTGAACCACAAAGTTAGCAGTTCAAACTCACCAGCCACTCCTCGGAAACCCTATACAGGTTCGCTATGAGTCTTATCTGCCTTGACTGCACCTAACAACAGCAGGACTTCTTAAACACATGGTAGGTACTTGATAAATGATGAATTAATCAACCAAAGTATAATCAGGGATAAAGATAATACCATCTGCTTATTAACAGTCATTGAGCACTCCTACATACTAATCACCTCTATGCTTTGAGGAAATTGTTGAACAGAATGGATGGGTTGTATAAGTGAATAAGCAATCAACCAAAAAGTCCTGGTATGGCACTGTGGGATAAGCATTAGAGCACAAGGTCGGTTTGAACCAAAAGGACAGTGGTTCAAACTCACCAGCTGCTCCTCAGAAACCCTATACAGGGTATCTATAAGTCAGAACCTACTTGATGGCACTTAACTACAACAACAAAGATCTAAAAGTTGCTGAGGTCCAAACATATTCAGAGGCATCTCAGAAGAAGGGTCTAGTGATCTACCTCTGTAAAGTCACAGCTTTGAAAAACCTATGAAGCAGTTGTACTTTGAATCAATGCGATGGCAACTGGTTTGGTATTTTTTGGAGTCTTATTGGGAAAGGGGGCAGACAGGATATGGTGAACCAAACAGTAGTAAGTGCTAGCTCAAGAATTTTAAAAGGTTGACATTGTAATGGACAGTGAATGGATAGATAAATTAGGTCGCATGATTGGGCAAAAATCTCCATATATTAAATTCAGAGTTATTTTTACCATGTCATGATGTCTGAGAGAAATCCTATACTAATTTCCCTCTATGAAACAGACAAAGTTTTTCAGAAAATATAAACCATCTTAAAAATTAAATCGCATGATATTTTCATTGACTTATGTTTCCCTTTCTAACCCAGAGATTTTTAAGTTTCTTCCTGACCTTCCTTGGCATAGCCTCTCAGAGAAGCTATAAATTTAGCCTCTGTCAAATAATACATTTATATATAAACTATTTATTAAGAATTAAAATGTATGACTTAAAAGTTTTAATACGTATACTTTTGCATCTGGAATCATCATCTTCTTATTTCCATGTCTTGTAAATCTGAGTTTTAATGTGTAGGTAGGGCATTCTTCCCTGGCATGGAATAAATCTGTTTCTTAGTACCTAGAGCTGCTGTAACAGAAATGCCACAGGTAGATGACTTTAAAGAGCAAGAATGTATTTTCTCACAGCACAGGAAACTATAAATCCAAATTCATAAGTCTCTTTTTCTCAGTCAACACTGTAGAAAGATCTTTGTCTCACTTTCTGTAGCTCCAGAATTCTGTGGTTCCTTCACATGGCATCTATCTTCACATGGTATCTATCTTCCCCCCTCACCTGCCTGTTTCTGTGTCTAAACTGTTCTTTTTATAACTCAGAAGTAATTAGGTGTAGGACACAGTCCCCACAGTGATATGACCTCATTAACAAAGAAACCATATTCCCAGGTGGGATTACATCCAGAAGTACAGAAATTAGGATTCTATTTTAAGAGATAACAACTGAATCTATTACACTGGGCACATTCCTAATGTAACAACATGGTAAGTACATCTTTTCTTGTTGCCCAGAAGTTTCAGGTTGGGCCCAGAAAAGAACAATGACTGTTAAGAGTTCATATATCTAAACTGAGCCATCAGATCATTCATTTATGTTGAACTCACTGTTAAACTATCTATACATACCCATCATATACACTTCAACTTCCTATTTGAGAAAGGGAAAATAATGAGGGAAAAGTGTTTTCTGGGGGGCATGCCCAAAGGCTCCAAAGACCCTACCATAGATCTAAAGAGCATGGGGGAGGCAACTCTTTGCAGAACTTGAAAACATTCACCAGAGCTAAGGAGTCACAGAGCCCAGTTTAAGAGTCACACTAAAGAAGTCTACTGGTTCTGATTGTTGTTGTTGTTGTTGTTGTTAAGTGCCGTCGAGTCGGTTCCGACCCATAGCTACCCTGTACAGGGTTTCCGATAGAGAATGCAAAGAACCCTGTAGTAGGAGCAGGCATACATTCACCAAAGACATGTAGGGGGCTGGGGAGTGGAGTCCTCCACAAGGAGGCTGGAAATATATCGCCAAGGACCAAACCTGTGGAGGAATTACCAAGCAACAGCAAGGAAAACATCATCTGCATCAAAGAACTACAAGTTCTTTGCAGTGAAGCCTCCTAAATGGCCAATAGAGAAAGTGCATTTGTGTACCTACCGTGGAAGAAACACCAACACATCAATACCATCATAGGTCAATTTAGAGTTTCAGGTCCCATTCATGCTCCTCTTTTCTGATAAATAGCAAGAATAGGAATGGAGAGAGAAAAAAATCCAGGAGCAATAGATAATCAATCAGAGAACAAACTATGCTCCCCTGTTCTACAGCTTGTTTCCAAGCCCAAGTCAAGCACATGTTGAGAAGGGGAAAGGGTTTAATTGGTTCAAAACAGAGGTTTGAATTTAGAAAAGTCTGAACTTTCTAATCTCTGCAAATAAGACTTTATAATTTTTTAATATGGGTAGAGAATGATGGGATCTGCCCAAGATAGTTTACTGGGGCAGAGAAGGGAAGTCAGACAGAAAGACCTTAAAGGCATACAAATTTTTAAAAACTAACGATTACTGTTTACTTATATCTGTGGAGTCCTACATGAGTTCATGAGCATTGACAAGCTTGAGTCCATTGTTTCAGTCTGTGTATTTGGAGTGTCTTGCAGCTTTGGAACTAATTTTCTAGCACTATATCAGACAAAACTCTGATATGGTCTATAGCATTTTCATTGGTTGATTTTTAGACACAAATCTTTCTTCCTAGTCTGTCTAAGCCTGGAAACCTCACTGAAATCTTTCCACCATCAATGACACTGTTGGTATTTGAAGCATTTGAAATATCAGTGGCACAGTTTCCAGAATCATAGCAACATTCAACTTATCTATCACAGTATGAAAAAAGACAGATTGTTGTTGTTAAGTGCCTTTGAGTCAGTTCTGACTAAGAGCAACCCTGCATAGGGTTTTTGAGGAATGTCTGTTGGGTTTAAACAGCTGACTTTTTGGTTAGCAGTCCAGTGCTTATCCAACAGCACCTTATAGCCACCAATAAAGTAATGATAAATATATACAAAATCTTACAAATAAGGAAACTGAGGCATACGAAAACTTATGTAAATTACCCAATTACAGAGTTGATGATAATGATAGCTAAAACATTTGCAGAGTATGACATGCCAGCTCTATGCTGAGAGTTTTACTTGTATTTCCCATTTAATCCTGACCATATACCTGAGAAGTAAATACTATGATTATCCCCAGTACAGGGAATTAAGCTCAGGACGTTCAACCTCATCTTATTACTTACGCATTCTGGGAAATCTGGTGTTCTAGGAAACCAAAGTACAAGACCTAGTACAAGAATCTTTCTCTCACCTGACTTCTTTACTATACCCTTTAGTGAAGAAAATGTCTGTCAGTGACTCTAAGAGATAAGGAAAACATAGATTTAATGTCTACTTTTCTTTACATATCAAAAGCAAGTAGTTGCAACAAATCTACAAAATAGAGCATATTTTGCTCATTTTCCACTCGTAACCCAAATCATTTGATTCATACCGATAGTTACTAGGCTGTTTTAAAAATACTCATTTTCTCCATTTAAACTTGCCAGACACATACTCTTGGGCTGCAGCCTGATATAAAATTAACCACCCAGCACATTTCTACTGCCAAGAATAAAAACTTAGAACCAAAAAAATGTTGATGACTTACTTTACACTTAGCATTATTATTTTCCTTCTAAATGAAAAGCATGGTATTTGACTTACTACATACTGCTCTATGCCAGGCTGTTGCAGAGAAATATATTTCCAAAGGTTGGTAAAATTGTAGTAACTGGAGAGGAAGAATAGAGAAATAGTTACAGTACACAAGTGTACAAATTACATCAATAAGAAAGACAAGGATGCAGACAGGAAGATAATCATCTTGCTTTCCTAGAGACAGCACAGAAGGGATGTTTGTAAATCTTAATTATAATGGTACTGAAATCTACAAAGAAAAATCCCTTTATCTTCCCTTTAGCCCTTCGTTTTCATCTATCAAAGTTAGCTTCTGCTCTGTTTCAGTAAAGAAATTGAATTTACTTTCAATTTCACAAAAAGTTCTACTACATTAAATTTAGATTAATTTTTAACATCTATTTTTTAACGAAGTCTGAATCCTTTCTACCCTTTGACTGAGCTTATGAAAATAAGCTTCTGTAGTCAGCAATCTTGTACCACTGAAATGTTGTTGTAGTTGTTGCTGTTGTTGTACTTAGGCACCCTCAAGTTGGCTCTGACTCATCCTATGCACAACAGAATGAAGCAATGCCCAATCCTATGCCAACCTCACAATTGTTGTTATGCTTGAGTACAATGCTGCTGCTATTGTTTCATCTTATTGGGAGATTCCATCATTTTTGCTGACCCTCCATTTTACCAAATGAGCCCTGGTAGTGTAGTGCGTTACACATTGGGCTGCTAATCACAAGGCCAGAAGTTCAAATCCACCAACTGCTCTGTGAAAAAAAAAAAGAAGAGGCTTTCTGCTTTCATAAAGATTTATAGTCTCAGAAATCCTATATAGGGTTGCTATGAGTCAAAATCCACTCAACAGCACACAACCAACACCAGCACTTGACCAAGCATGATGTCCTTCCCCAGAACCTTGTTCTTTGCCAATGCCTTCAGTGCACCTTGGACCTCTTCCTTCACTATCATTGGCTTTTAATCACAAGCTACATCTTGAAATGGTTGAGCAGGGACCATTTCATTTTCAAACAGTGACTGTATATTCCTTCTACCTTCTTTTGATGCTCTCTGCACCATTCAAAATTTTGGTGAAAGAATCCTTCAGTATTGCAACTCGAGCCTTGAGTTTTTCTTTATTTCCCTCAGTTTGAGAAATGCTGAGTGTGATTTTCCCTTTTGGTTTTCTAACTCCAGGTCTTTGCATATTTCATTATAATACTTGACTTTATCTTCTCAAGTTGACCTTTGAAATTTTCTATGCAACTCTTTTATTTCCTCATTTCTTCCATTTGTGTTAACATCTCCACACTATAGAACAAACTTCAGAATCTCTTCTGACATTGACTTTTTTCTTCCTTCTTGTCTTCTTAAAGACCTTTTGTTTTATTTCTATATGGTGTTCTTGATGCCATCACACAACTCTCTGGTCCTTGGTCATTAGTGTTTGAACAGCCAGGTTGGCAGTTGAAACTCACCAGTTGCTACTAGGAAACCCAATACAGGGTCTCTATGAGTAGGAACCAACTTGACAGCACTTAACAACAACAACAAATGACTTGTTTTAATTTTCTTCAGCTGTGGCCTGAACTAAGAGCAATTGATGGTCTGTTCCACAGTCTGCCCCAACCTTGTTTTGGCTGACGATATGGAGCTTTTCTAGCATGTGTTTCCACAAAGTAGTTAACTTTGAATTCTGTCTATTCCATCTGATGAGGTTCGTGTCGATAGTCATCTTTTATGTTGTTTAAAAAGGTATTTTCAATGAAGTCATTTGTCTTACAAAATTCTATAATGCAATCTCCAGCATTGTTTCTATCACCAAGGCCATATTTTCCAACTAGTGAACCTTCCTCTTTGTTTCCAATCTTTGCATTCCTATTACCAGTAATTATCAATACATCTTTATTGCATGTTTGATCAATATCACACTGAACAAGCTGGTAGAATTCTTCAGTTTCATCATCACTGGCTTTAGTGATTGATGTGTACATTTGAATAATAGTGGTATGAACTGTTATTCCTTGTAGGTGTCTGGATAGTAACCTATCTCAGACAGCATTATACTTCAAGATAGAACTTGAAATGTTCTTTTGATGATTAATGTAATGCCATTCCTCTTCAACTTGTCATTCCTGCATGTTAAACCAAATGATTGTCAGATTTTAAATGGCCAGTACCACTCCATTTTAGCTCACTAATGCTTAAGATCTTCATGTGTTCCATTTCATCCATGACAACTTACAATTTCCCTAGGTTCATGCTTCATACATTCCATGATCTGATTATTAATGGATGTTTACAGCTGTTTCTCCTCATTTAGAGTTGTGTCCTATCAGCAAATTAAGGCCTGAAAGCTTTATTCCATTTGCATCATCACAGTCAACCCTACTTTAAGGAGGCAGCTCTTCCCCTGTCATATTCTGAGTGCCTTCCAACCTGAGGGACTCATCTTCTGGTAGTATAGCTGACAATTTTCTGATGCTATTTCAATATTCTGATGTAACATGAGTGTTCCACTGCTGTTCATAAGGTTTTCTGTGGCTAAACAGTTGGACATAGTCTGCCTCCCTTCTTCCTAGTCTATTTCAATCTGGAAGCTCAGCTGAAAACTTTACCCCATGGATGTACCCTGATGGTATTTAAAACACCAGTGTCACAAGTTCCTTCATCACAGCAACTTGAAAGTTACCACAGTATGACAAATTGAAAGGCAAATGATAGCCCAAATAACAGGGATTTTTTAAAAAGCTTTTTAATGTGAATTGAGTGAAGGTTTACAGAACATCAATCTCACATTCAATAAACCATACTTCATGTCATTACAAAGATTGCAATCCCTTCCATGTACCATCAGTAAAAGTATTTACCTCTGTTCACTTTAACTCTTGTACTCCCCCTGCGTCTTATACTATCTTCATCTTTACAGTGCCAAATCCCCCCTCTTGTACATTACCTTCCCCATCACCCAACTTAGCACATGTCTACACTCTACCCAGTGAATTATTTTCGCTTCCCTCCCACTCTGATAATAATCACAGAATGTTTATCAAGAAAAGCTTTTCTTAACTTTATACAACAGTGATTTCACACAATATATGCCCTTTTGTGATTGACTAATCTCACTCAGCATAATGTCCTCCAGGTTCACCCATGTTTTGAAGTATTTCAAAAATTCATCATTATTCTTCAACATTGCATAGTATTCAATTGCATGTAAGTACCAAACATTGTTTTTAAAGATGGCGGATTGGGTAGACGTGCAGTAAAGAGCTCCATCCGCAACAACGCAGAATACAGGACGAAGCAGGCACAGGGGATGGTACTAGAACTCTGAACCATATATAAAGGAATATTTAGAAGCTTGGAAGGTTTACCACTTGGGAATTTGTAGCAGAATCAAGAATCCCATTGATTTCTAATTCAAGACACTCAGCTGCTCTCAAAGCCACCATCTTAGGAGAGACCAAGTGGGAGAAGGATCAGAACAGCCACAAATCCCTAACAGAACTGTGGAGATACAGGTGTGGACACTTTTTTTTTTTTTTTTGGTATCTGTTCATTGGTCTCTCTTTGTGCACCTCCATTCTAGTGATTAGAGGGGTTACCTGAGCGAGTGGACACCCCACCCCCTTCCCTGGAGGGTTCTACTATGCATGCACACAGATCTCCTCGAAATTCAAAGTGGCAGTTTCCACTTAAAAAAAAACAGCCATCACTCATTTGTCAATTTGTTGTACTGTGGTGGCTTGTGAGTTGCTATGATTCTGAAAACTATGCCACTGGTATTTTAAATAACCAACAGTGTCACCTATGGTGGACAGGTTTCAGATAAGCTTCCAGACAAAGACAGACTAGGATGTTTTATGGATCTTGGCTGAAAGCAGAGAATATCAGAAATATGTTTACCTGTACTTTATTGACTACGCAAAGGCTTTCGATTGTGTGGATCATGACAAGTTATGGACAACATTGCGAAGTATGAATATTTCAGAACACTTAATTGTGCTCATGAGGAATCTGTACCTGGACCAAGAAGCAGCTGTTCGAACAGAACATGGGAACACTGAATGTTTTAAAATTAAGAAAGGTGTGCGACAAGGTTGTATTCTTTCATCATACTTATTCAACCTGTATGCTGAACAAATAATCCTAGAAGCTGGGTTCTATGAAAATAAATGTGGTATCCGGATTGGAGGAAGACTCATTAACAACCTGTGATATGCAAATGATACAACCTTGTTTGCTGAAAGTGAAGAGGACTTAAACCATTTACTGATGAAGATCAAAGTATGCATTACATCTCAATGTCAAGAAAACAAAAATCCTCACCACTGGACCAATAAACAGCATTCTTATTAATGGAGAAAAGATTGAAGGTGTCAAGGACTTCATCCTTCTTGGATCAACTATCAACAGTCAAGGAAGCAGCAGTCAAGAAATCAAACGACATATTGCATTAGGCAAATCTGCTTCACAAGATCTTATTAAAGTGTTGAAGAGCAAAGATGTCAGCTTGAAGACTAAGGTGCACCTACCCAATCCATGGTATTTTCAATAACCTCCTATGCATGCAAAAGCTGGACAGTGAATAAGGAAGACCATATGATAATTGATGCTTTTGAGTTATGAATATTGAAAGTTCCATGGGCTGCCAAAAGAACCAAGAGATCCATTTTGGAATTAGTGCAGCCAGAGTGCTCCTTGGAGGCCAAATGACCAAACTTTGTCTCTCATACTTCAGACATATTGTCAGGAGGGACCAGTTACTGGATAAAGATATCATGTTTGATAAGGTGGAGGGTCTAAGAAAAAGAGGAAGAACCCAACGAGATGGATTGGCCAAGAGGCAGCATCGAAGGAATCAAGCGTGGCAACAGTAGTGAGGTTAGCCCAGGATCCCTCAGTGTATTGTTCTGCTGTGCATAAGGTCGCTATGGGTTGGTACCAATTTGATGGCACCTAACAACAACAATAACAACCAAACTTTGTTAAACCATTCTTCTGTTGATGTGCATTTAGGATGTCTCCGTCTTTTTGCTATTATGAAAAGCGTTGCAATAAATATGAGTGTGCGTACATCTATTTATGTCCCAGCTCTCATTTCTTATAGATATATATCATGTAGAGAGATTGCTGGGTCGTACAGTATTTCTTTTTCCAAGGTTTTGAGGAAGCATCATACCATTTTCCACAGTTGTTGCACCATTGTACAGTAGTACCAGCAATGAGAAGCTATCAGTCTGTCCACACTCTTGCCAGCATTTACTGTGTTCTGTTATTTTTTTCTGAACCTTGTTATCAATGCTGGAGTACGATGATACCCCATTATTGTTTTGATTTGTATCTTTCTCATGGCTAATGGAGTCCTAGTGTGGCATTGTGGAGTAAGCACTGGACTGCTAATGGCGAGGTCAATGTTTCAAACACACCACTTGCTTCTCAGAATCCCTATTCAGAGTCACTGTGAATTGAGCTAGACTTTATGGCATTTAACATCAAATGGGTAATTTTCATGAGTATTTCTTCGTATGTTTATTGTCCACTGAAATATCATCTTTAGTGACATGTCTGTTCATGTCCTCTGTCCATTGATTGGATTGTGTTCTTGTTAAGGTGTTTGAAGTGTTTTATAAATTTTAGAGAGTAGTTCCTTGTCTAATATGTCATTACCAAAATGTTTTCTTAGTCTGTGTGTTCTTTTTTTTTTTACTTTTGATGAATTCTTTTGATGCACATAAGTATTTAACTTTTAGGAGGCCCTTGTTATCTTTTTTGTCTTCTGCTGTTGGTGTGTTGTATGTTATATTTGGTAGTGTATTTATGCCATATATCAGAGCCCTTAAATGTATCCTATTTTTTCATTAACGATCTCTACAGTTTTAGGTTTCATAAATAGGTCTTCTTTCATTCCTCTTCAAATGTATTTACAATTTTACCAGCAGCATTTGTTGAGGAGACATCTCTTTACCATTTAAAGTGTTTGGGACCTTTGTCAAAGATCCTGACTGTAGGTGGATAGATGTACTTCTGTATTCTAAATTCTGTTCCACTGATCTATGTGCTTGGGCTGTTTGACTGTGGCTGTAGAATAGGTTTTGAGATCAGGAAGTGAGAGGCCTTCTACTTGCCCCCCCTCCTTTTTTTTCCTAATTTTTCTTATAGCTTACTAATATTGAAAGATTTATCTTCAAGGTCACTAATTCAGACTTCCATTGATTCAGATCTATTCCTTTGCCTTTTCAATGTATTGTCCATTTCTGAGATCTCAGTATTAATCCTTTGGACTACTATTTGCAAGTTTTGTACTGTTTCAAAATTTGTTTTTATTTTGCCTGTTTTTGTTTGTTCTTGTAGTATTTCCCTAAATTCTTCTGTGTTTTTCTTGCTTTCCTCAATCTTTCTGTCAGTCTGTTGAAGGTACCTAAACATCCTTTTGAATTCTTCCTCTAGTAGTTCCATTGCCTTTTCTTTCTCAGAAATGTTCTCTGACTCTGCATCTTGATCATTTGTTTGAATCACTTTCTTATTTCTTTGTGTGAGCTAAAATTGTCTGTTGTCCCGAAGATATTGTGGTGTCATTGTATTGGTTTTTAATTGATGATTGTATGTTGGTGTGTTCTTAAGTTTCACCAGATGTCTCTGGATGGGTGTGATTAGAGGAAGGAACTCTGCACACCATTTTTCATTCACCATTCGTGCAGCTCAATTGAGGGTGAGTTTTATTGGTGTTGGCTAATGTCTATCATTGATAAGGTAGGTATAGGAGCTGTCTTTGACATTGGCCAGTGGATGGAGCTGCAGAGGGTGTGGTTGTGGCTGAGCTGTATTAGCATGGTTATAGTCTCCCACTGAGTAAGCTAAGAAGAGAAAACATACAAAGGAAAGGAAAACAGAATAAACATACAACTGTAATAAAGGAGAAAAAAAGAAATTAAAATGAATGGCAACAAGAAAAATATATATAACTGAAAAGAGAAAAGAAGGAAAGAAAAATTGAGCTGTACAAGAGAAAATAAAAAGAAGAGAAAAAATCTTTAAAAAAACAAAAACAGAGGGGACATGAAAAGAGAAAAGGATAGAAATGAAAGGAAGGAGATGAAAGAATAAAGAAAAACAATGAAGCAACTAAAGGGAAAATAAAGAAACAGAAAACCAGTACAGTTGTTAGACCCAAAGAGGAGAACATTCTGGAGGAATCCTGTCAGATAAGGAATGCATAAGGTGGGTAAAGGAATGACATGAAGATTGAGTTCCAACCCAAGATGGAGTTCTTATATGCTTAGGTGTTGTCTATGTTCAGGGCACCCAATTCTGAAGTATTTCATGGAGGCCCTTCAGGTTGCTAGATTTAGTGTCTGTCAGAATCAGAGGGCAGCTGGGGACAGAGTGACTGATTATGAATATTCCTGCTAGTATAACTCTGGCCTGGAGACTAGGCTCTGTAAATCTGGAGCATAACCCACCTGAACCCAGGCTCCAAGGTGGCACAGCAGGCACCCAACTCACACTGGCCCAAACCATGTAGCTCCAAACTCCCGGAGAAGTCTGTACTTAGAGTAAATGAGAGTGGGGGCTGGCCTCACCTCTGTTATACAGTAGAATGTAGGGATCAAGAAGGAATCATATCTTCTCCAATGTGATTGTGAATCGGTGCCATCAGGCCACCATCTGTGTGACTCTCAAAGCTGTTTGCAAAAGTTCAAGATGGCAGTGCCACATCTAGCTAGCAATCTATTCACTACCCAGTCTCCTCCTTTCATTGCCCCTGCTCAGGTTCTCCTCTCAGTCAGTATTCAATCCACTTCTCTAACCTTTTCTCTAAAGCTCATGGTTCCAGGATTTTTCTCTATGTCTGTTTCATTTGGTCTTCCCTATCTTTGTTGTGGAGTCCTGGTGGGTTAATGTGCTGGACTGCAAAGTCATTTGAACTGCAGGATCCGTGGTTCACCAGACACTCCTCAGAAACCCTATACAGGATCTCTATGGGTCAGAACCAACTCACTGTCACATAACAACAACACAACAACAACATCTTTGTTGTCAAAGGTGCTCTAGTAGCATAGTGGTTACAAGTCTGGATGCTAATCTCAAGGGCAGCAGTTAGAAATTACCAGTGATTTCATGGGAGAAAGATGAGGCTTTCTGCTCCAGTAAAGATTTACAGCCTCGGAAACACTATACAGGGTCACTACAAATCAGAACTGACTTCACAGCACACCACCACCACCACACCATCTTTGTTATAGAGGGTCTGTGTACTGTGTCTGATTAGTCGGCCATCTTGACAGAAGTCCAGTGTTCTATTTTTACTAGCCTTCTCAAGAATAAGCCCCTCAAGGGAAATTCTGTTGTTATGGTGGTATACCTTTAAGTTGATTCAGACTTATAGTGACCCTATATGACAGAGTAGAACTGTTCCATACAGTTTCCTAATCTGAAAGATTTATAAGAGCAGATTGCCAAGTCTTTTCTTCAACAGAACCACTGGGTGAGTTCATCCTACTGATCTTTGGGTTAACAGCCGAGTGCTTTACCATTGCACCACCAGGGTTCCTTATGGAAAGTTTAGAGTCACACAAATGTCATATTTGGAACATCTCTTGAAAGCTTTAAAAATGGCCACAGAAATCTGGATAAA
>NW_006408848.1:744046-746969 GCF_000296735.1 Chrysochloris asiatica
GAACTTCTGACCATGAGATTAGTAGCCCGATTCATAATCACTATGCTACCAGAGCTCCTTTCTCCCTCTTTAATTTTGTGTAGTATGATGTTATCAAAATTTAAGTCTCCTTTTTTATTTGTCTCATTTTTCTTCTATCACATTTGCATTTGGGTCAACATCAGTGCTGCAACATAGGAACACACATGCTAGTAATTACATTTTCCTTAATAGGTGTTTCTTCTCTGTTATAGATTAATTCTTCTGATGTTTGTTATGAAAACCAAACAAATCATATTTATGTTCATGGAAATATAACAGTAATCTTGGAAATGTTTATAATCGACCCCAGATGTTCTATTTGCTTAGATTCATAAAATTGGAAGGAAATTTCAAGAGATAATTGGGGGATTTTAGGAATGGAATGTTTTTTATTATCTGACATCATTCACTAATCATCCAGAAGAACAGATTACCTGAGGAAATGAGCAGTTTCTCTGAGGTCCCTAGAGTACTCACTGATAAGATTGAACTCACTTCTGTGTAAGAGAATACACTGTTTACAGATACCAGAAATCCTGATGTGCCCCTTGTAAGAGTACTAAAATAAAAATGAAAGGTAGCACACAATATTTTAAACAATTTTGATAACAAGAGAGAGATGACACCAGAATCTCAAGCATTTAAAAGCATAAACACATTTATGAAACATGTAAAACTAGTCATTATTGTTTCTTAAATGTACTTGTGATGCAATATTCAGTACAAGATCAAATATCCTGAATATGTTCTTTCTAAATGGTGTGATTGCAAGGGATGATCTGGCTCAATGACTCTTCAATCAGAAAATTATTTTATTACTAAGTCTCCCAAGTACTGTTGTCTGGAGGAAAATAAGGAAATTCACAACCATTTGACTCACCCTCTGCTACTCAAGTATCCATATTTAAATCAACAAAAATAGGTGGCTGTTTATCTAATTTTTAAAGCCATTCCAAAATAGGATTCTTATAACCTCCTCATTATATTCAAAATACTTCCGTCACATGAATTTACTCTTCCTGGTTACTATCAACCTGACTGTCAGAGGCTTGGCCTAATTATGTAGCTAATAAACTTTGTTAATTGATGAACTGACAGAGATGCTGTGAAAGATTTAGAAATTAACATTCTTCACTTTTCCTGATAATCCTATGTCCTTCAAATCTCCTGATCTAAGGTTCTATATTTAATTAGATTCATTGTTTCCCACTAGTGCTATCATCCCACCACTACTCTGTCACTTGGTAGTATTGTATGTTGCTATGATACTGGAATCTATGCCACCTGTATTGTAAATGCCAGCAGGGTCACCCAAAGCCCTGGTGTGGTGCTGTAGAATAAGTACTGCACTGACAACCACTAGATCAGTAGTTCAAACCATCCAACTGCTCTCAGAAACCCGATATAGGGTCACTATGAGTTGGAACTGACTAGACTGCACAAAACAATGACAACAACAAAGTCACCTAAATTGCAAAGATTTCAGTAATAGTGCATATATTTCAGCAGAGTTTTCAGACTAAGACTAGGAATAAGGAGAGATGAACCACTTCTGAATGATTCTTGTTGTTGTTAAGTGCCACCGAGTCCATTCTAACCCATAGCAACCCTGTAGAGAGTTTCTGAGGAGCAACTGGTGAGCTTGAACTACCAAACCTACTTTGTAGTCAGAGCATTAATACACAGCGCCACACCAGGACCAGTGTCTGATATAGAGACAGAAGATTAATCCCTCAGGTTGGGAGGCACTCAAAATATGACTGGAGAAGAACTGCCTTCTCAGAGTAGAGTTGACATGGATGGAGTAAAACGTTCAGAGCCTTCACTTGCTGATAGGGAACTACTCAAAATGAGAAGAAACTGCTGCAAACATCCATTACAATGTACTAAGTATGAATATAGAAAAATGGAAGTCTTCAAACATGAAATGGAATACATAAATACATTAGTGAACAGAACAGAAAATGGTATTGACCATTTTGAACTGTACAATAATTTGATTTACTATGCCAGGAATAACAAATTGAAGCCAAAAAAAAAGCATTCCAAGATCTATCTTGAAGTTCAATGCTGTCTGTTATAGGATAATAAGCATACAACTACAATAAAGACCAGTTAATATGACTATTATACAACCAACTACTAAAGTGAGTGATAAAGAAATTGAAGTATTTTACCAACTTCTGACTATATCGTTAATATTGGATGCAAGAAAACTCTTGCTAAATGCAAAAATGGTTGCAGCCATACATTGACAGAGAATGTCCAGAGGTTTAAGCTGGATTCAGAAAAGGATATGGAACAAGGGATATGATGGTTGTTGTCAGAGGGATCTTGGCTAAAAGCAAAGAATATCAGAAAGCTGTTTATCTGTGCTTTATTGACTACACAAAAGTTTTCCATTGTGTGGATCATGACAAACTATGAACAACATTGCAGATAATGAGTATTCTGGAACATTTGTGCTCATCAGGAACCTGTACATAGACCAAGAGGCAGTTGTTCGAACAGAACACGGAAACACTGAATGGTTTAAAATTAGGAAAGGTTTGTGCCATGGCTGTATTCTTTCACCATACTTATTCAATCTGTATGCTCAACAAATTATCAGACAAATTGGATTATATGAAGAAAATCATGGTATCAGGATTGGAGGAAGATTTATTAATAACCTGCAATATGAAAATGATACAACCTTGATTGCTGAAAGTGAAGCAAACTTAAAATACTTGCTGTCGGAGATAAAAGATCACAATGTAAAGAAAACAAAAGTCCTCACCACTGGACTAATAAATAACATCCATATGAATGGAAAAAAAGATTGAAGTTGTCAAATACTTCATTTTGCTCAGATCAACCATCAACACTCAAGAAATCAAATAATGTATTGCATTAGAAAACT
>NW_006408848.1:749678-757096 GCF_000296735.1 Chrysochloris asiatica
AAATGGTGCTGGCAGAACTGGAAAGTGATATGTAAAAGACTGAGACAAGATCTTTGCCTCACACCCTATACAAAAATGAACTCAACATGGATTAAAAATCTAAATGTGAATCCTAAAATTATGAAGATCATCAATGAAAAAATAGGGACAAACGTGAGGGCAAGTACCTTTTTTTAACAACACAAACCACAACTATTCACTTGAACTTAACCAGATAGAATACACAAGAATTAAATTGATGGCATTGTGGTAAAACATGAAGGAGAAGCTCAGCACCTAGAGATCATCTCAAGAATAGATGTGATGCATTAGAAATAATGAGCAAAGACCAGAAGAGTTGTGGGATGACACCAAGAACATCACCCAAGAAGAAAGCAAAGGGTCATTGAAAAGATAGGAGAAAGAGAAGACCAACATGTATGTCAGAAGAAACTCTGGAACTTGCTCTTGAATGTAATAAAGAAGTTAAAAGCAAATGGAAGAAATAATAAAGTAAAAGAGCTGAATAGAAACTTTCAAAGGACTGCTTGAGAAGACAAAGTACAAAAATATGGAGTTAGAAAACATTCTCAGGATTTCTCAAGCTGAAAGACCTGAAGAAAAAACATCAGTGTTCAGGTTGCAATATTGAAGGATTCTATGGGCAAAATATTGGATGACCCAGAAACATTTTAAAAAGCAGGAAAAATACACAGTCATAGTACCAGGAAGAATTGGTTGATATTTAACCATTTCAAGAGATAGCATATGATAAAGAACCAATGGTATTGAAGGAAAAAGTTCAAGCTGCACTGAAGGCATTTGTAAAAAACAACTCCAGGAATTGATGAAATACAAATTGAAATATGTCAACAAATTGATGTAGTGCTGGTGATGTTCACACAGTTATACCAAGAATTGGTCAATCAGTTGGAAGAGATCCATATTTGTTTTCAGTCCAAAGAAAGGTGACCAAAGGAATTAGGAAATCATCAAACAATATTATTAATATCACATGCAAAAAAAATTTTGCTGAAGAAAATTTAAAAAAAGTTTCATTAATACATCAACAAGTAGCTATCAGAAACTGAAGCTAGATTAAGAACAAAATGTGGACAAAGGATATCATACCTGATGTCAGATGGAATTTAACTGAAAGCAGAGAATACCAGAAAGATGTTTACTTTTTTATTGATTATGCAAAGGCATTCAACTGTGTATATCATAACAAATATGAATAAGACTGGGAAGAATGGGTAGTTCAGAACACTTCATTGTGCTAATGAGGAACTTGCCCATAGACCAAGAGGCTGTTGTACAAAAAGAACAAGGGGATACTGAATAGTTTAAAATCAGAAAAGATGTGCACCAAGATTGCATCTTTTCACCATACGTCTTCAATGTATATACTGAGTAAATAATCTAAGAAACTGGATTGGAAAACGATCCATTAACAACCTGCTATATGCTTATGACATAACCTTGTTTCCTGGAAGTGAAGTGGACTTAAAGTACTGAATGATAAAGATCAAAGACTATAGCCTTCAGTATGGATTGCACCTTAATTAAAGAAAACAAAAATCTTCACAAATAGACCAATAAATAACATCATGAAAATGGAGAAATGATTAAAGCTGCGAACGATTTTGGTTAGTTTGTATCCACAATCAATGTTCATTGAAACAGCAATCAAGCAATGAAATAACGTATTGTCTTAGGCAAATCTACTGCAAAAGACCTTTCTAAATTGTAAAAGAGTAAAGATAGCACTTTGAGGACTAAAATGTGCCTGACCCAAGTCATGGTATTTTGAATCACTTCATTTGTATGGGACAATGGCAAGACTTCATCTTTTGTACTTTGGGAATATCATGCTTAGAAAAGTGGAAGGTCAGCAAAGAAGAGAAAGACCACCAAGAAATGGATTGGCACAGTGACAGCAGCAATGGACTCAAACATAATAATTGTGATGAAGGTGCATGACTGAGCACTGTTTTGTTTCATTGTGTTGGAATCAACTCAGCAGCACCTAACATCTGCAGGGTTATTGTCAAAATTTTCCCATTCTAAATTCTTAATTTTGCATTATCTTTTAACTGACAATATTAGAAGTCTTTTTTTTCTCTCTCAAAGAAATATACATAGATCTTTAGCCGTTTTACACATTTTAGAATATTTGTTGCCTTTTTACTTAAGTGGTGTACTGGCAAGTATCAGTATTTTTGGATAGGACTTAACTTTCCCTCTGAAATTAAATATTGCTGAGAAATCTGAGAACAGATGGATGTTTCCTGGATCTTGTTCTTGCTTCCCCTTTTAAAATAAGTTGTTTTTCTACCTGAATGCAAATTGTTCTTTTATGCATGAGGTTTAATAACTTAAGACATTAGCTTTCTGTTTAATTTCTCTAAGAACATAAAATACCCTCTTTTTTTTTTAACAAAAATCTTACTGTGTTTTGGATGAAAGTTCACAGAGCAAGTTAGTTTTTCATTCATCAGTTTATAAACATTTGGTTCATTACATTGAATACAATCTCCACAATGTATCAGTACTCTTTGCACTTCCTCTTACTTTCCTGACACTTCCTGCCTTCTCAACATTGTCCTTGAACAAATGTCACCATTTTGGCTTCATATGGTTGCTTATTCTAACTAGTACATAATCCCAGTGTTAATGCTTACCTTATAGCCAAATCTAGTATTTGAAAGTTATTCCAGGGCATAAATTTAGTTCTAGGCTTGAAGGGTGTTTAAAGCCATAGTCTTAGGAATTTCACTAGTCTCTACCAGACCAGTAAAGCTGGTCATTTTTCATTATTTTGTTTTGTTCCATATTTTCTCCCATTCTATCCAAGACCTTCTAATATGAAGCCAATCAGAGTAATTGGTGTAGTGGCTAGCTGAGCACCACCTAGTTCTCCTGCCTCAAGTCATACAGGCTGAGGTCTACGTAGTTCATTAGACCATTAGTCTTTCTTGCAAATACCTAAATGTTAGTCTTTTGAATTCTTTATCAGGTAATTCCAATGATATTTCTTCCTCTAGAGGTTTTCTGGCTCTATATTTTAGTCACTTGTTTGAGTCACCTAGTTTCATTTGTGTGAACTGAGGTTGTCTGTTGTATCTAAGATTTTGTGGTGTTATTCTATTTATATGATGATTGTAGGTGGATGGTGTTTCACTCAGCTATTTTGTTTTTGTTTGGTTTGGGGTTTTTTTTACTCTTTATTATGATTTGGGTGAATGTTTATAACACAAATTGGTTTTTCATTCAACAATTCATACACATTTTGTTTTGTGATATTAATTGTAACTCTCATGATATAACATTACTTTTCCCACTTCCTCCCTATGTATACTATTCCCATTCATCCTTCGTTCCTATTCCTTCCTGCCTTCTGAGCTTTAAGCCCAGTAATATGTTACTATTTTGATTTGGGGTGACTGATAGTTTTAAAGAGAGTGTACCTTCCCAGTGTTTTTTTTCACCTTATACGCCTTTCTGTCATCTTTTGAATGAAGTAGAGCCATGAAGGTGAATTCAGTTCTAGGCCTGAAACCTATCTAAGGGCCATAGTCTCAGGGGTTCCACCAGTTTCTATTAGTCTGTTCTTTTTATAATTTTGTGGTTTGATCCTCATTTTTCTCTCACTCTAACTAGTACCTCCTATTATAGGTCCAATTGTGTGACCTTCAGAGTGAGCATCAATGGTAGCCAGGTCCCATCTAGTCCTTCTTGTCTCATGATAAAAAAAAAAGGCTGATGTTCACATGGCCCATTAATCCTTTAGGATAATTGTTTTCTTGCATCTTCAATTTCCTTCACTCCTCTTTCTCCAGACAGAGAGACAAATAGTTGCACCTTAGATGACCACTCACATTAAGACCCTAGTCACTACTAGATAGGCTGTAAACTATGTTATGCCAGTTGACCTTGTTCCCAAGACTATGTTCCATGCCCCGGGCCCAGCAATTTATTCTCTTAGATATTTGATTATGTCTAAAAAGTTTTCATAACTTTACCCCCTGTATGTTCGATTATGTTGTTGTTGTTATTAAGTGCTATCAAGTAGGTTCCAAACTCATAGCAGCCTTGTACTCATGGAATATTTACAGCACATGTTGTTATTGTTGTTAAGTGCCATCGAGTCAATTCTGACTCATAGTGACCCTGTATAAGGTTTCTGAGGAGTTTTTGGTGAGCTTGAACAGCCAGGCTTGCAGTTCAAACTGAACTTGCATTCAAGTGCTTCTCCTACAGCTCCACAGCAGGACTCTGTACATATATAAGGATAATTCAAAAAGCATTTCTACAAAATCATGGTTCTGTTGTTAAGTGCCATCAAGTTAGTTTCCATTTGTGTCAACCCTGTATAGAGTTTCCAAGGAGCAGCTGATCGGTTTGAACTGCCGACTTTGAGATTAGCATTCCAGTGTTTATTCTGTAGCATCCAATGTTAATCCTACAGTACCACATCAGGATTCCACAAAATCATAGAGATCATTATTAATATACATCTATTTCAGAAGATAAACTATTGTTTCTCGACAGATCCTGCATGTAGGCCTATACACTTCTGAAGGTAGTTGTCTTCTCTCTAATCTTTCCTAAAGAATTCTGTGCTCTTCAATTTACACCACACCAAAACAACAGTTTGGGCATACTTGAAGAACTCAAACTGTATTCCTTTTAAATGTTCTTTCAATTTTAGTTCTAAAAAGACCTGTGAATAAGGCAGGATCAGGGCTGTAAATTATGTTGTGATATAATTTCCCAATGAAATTCTTGTAAGACAGCCCTTGCTACCCTCAAAGAATGAGCAGGTACATTGTTGTGATGGAAAAAACTTATTTGGCACAATTTTCCTGGCCTTTTTTTTCACCAATACAGTTTTTAATTTTCCTAAAACTTCTTCATAATAAGCTCTTCAGATTGTATTGTGTCCTTTGAGAAAAATCTATCAAGATTAACACTTTGGAATCTCAAAAACAGTCACCATACCCTTCTGAAATGACCTCTCTGCCTTGAATTTAACTGGTCCAACAGGGCCCCTCAGAAACCACTTTTTTGCCACTTTAAGTTGGAACTGACTCTACGGCACTTAGCAACAACAACAATGAGACTAAGAGAAGTGTATAAGGAGACTTCAAAAAGTTCATAGACAACTAGAATGAAAAGGACAACTAAATTTTTTCACAAACTTTTGGAAGCCCATTCCTATTACTGAGAGAACTTTTCTGTAGCCTTCCACTGATCAGAGAAATATTGAAACATGTTTTGTTTGGAATAAACCCATGCATGTATGAACTGGAACCCTAGTAGCAATACTTTCTGACTTATGTTCGTAAATACATACATAGAAATATCCTCTGTCAAATTTACATATGTATCCACAGATGTTATTCCCACCCTTGTTCAATTTGAATGTCTATGATTTGAATGTCATAGATTATTATTATTACTGTTATTGCTGAATTGTTTTTTATTAAATGCTGTTGAGCTGGTTCCAATTCATAGCAACCCTGTGGAGCATTTCTGAGGAGTGAATGAACCACACACCTTGTGTTTAGCAGTCCAGTGTTATCTTACAGTACCACAAGAGGACTTCTATTGTTGGAATGGGTATATAATATTTGTCTTTACTACCTTTAACTCTTGTGCTATTTGACGTCTTCCTTCACTTTCATCATTTTCTGCTGACCTCCTCCTTCTTGCATATTGCCTTCCCCTTCACCCAAGTTAATTTTCGTCTACCCTGTAGTTAGTAATTTACCTCCCCTTTCGCTCTCACCCTCGGTAACCTTTAAAGAATGTTTCTTTTCGTGTATAAATCTTCTCTTGACATTTTGCAATAGTAGTCTCATACAGTGTTTGTCCTTCTGTGATTGACTGATTTCACTCAACATAATGCCCTGTAAAGGAGCCCTGGTGGCACTGCAGGTAACAGTAGGTCAGCAGTTCAAACTTACCAGCTACTCTTCAAGAGAAAGAGGAGGTTGTCTACTCCCATAAAGATTTGCAGTTTTGAAAATCTTAAGGAGCAGCTCTAGTCTGCCATATCGAGTCAGCTATAAGTTTTTTGGAATGTCCTCTAGGTTCAATCATGTTATGAGGCTTTTCATAGAATCATCTTTATTCTTTAATATTGAGTATTCCTTTGTGTATAGTTTGTTTATCCATTCATCTTCTGATAGGTTGGTTCCATCTTTTTGCTATTGTGAATAATATTGGATTAACATGAGTACATTATTATTAGTATCACCCAGGCCTTTTTTGTGTTATTTCTCTTCGATGGAGCTAGATGGATAGGGCAAGCTTGCTACTCTGGTCACTGATTTGGCAGCACTTAAGTGGCATGGAGTCCTGGTGTGGTGCTGCAGGATAATTTGCTGGTCAGTTTCAGCTACAAAGTCAGCAGTTCAAACCCACCAGCTGCTCCTCAGAAACCCTATACAGGGTCACTATGTGTCACAACCGACTTGATGACACTTAACAACAACAACAAGAAACCTGCAAAGATTTAAAGCCTTGGAAACCCTATACAGGGTCAGTGGGAGTTGATTCTAAGGTACTTAACAGCAACAGATGGTGGTGGTACTTGACCAGTGGTAGAGGCAGCAAGTGGAGAGTGTGTGGCTGGGTAGTGTGGGCATGGTTTATAACTCCTTTGAGGTATGATTTTAAAAAAAGGGAGGGGGGAGGGTAAAGAAAAGAGAAAAAGGAAATGAGAAAGCATACAGCAGTGGGTACAAGCACATACAGTTGACCCCAAAAGCAAAACCACAGGTTTAGTGGGAAAATGTCACCCATCCTGCAGTGGTGTGCATTGCTAGCCACCACGGAAGCAGTGAGCACATAGAGAATGTCTGGAAGGAGTGCACATCACAAAGCACAGAAATAATGTGCTTGATCCAATCCATGGGTGATGCCAACTACAAGGGTGGTGAGAGTACAGTGCCCAGTCAGTAAGGACATGCACCACCAACCATGGAGGCAATGTTAGTACGGCACGGCACCTGATCCACAGGGGTGTGTGCTGCCTTACATGGGATTGATAGTTGTGTGGTGCTTGATCTACGGAAAACGCAGCATTCACACTGTAGGGACACAAACTGAATGTTCCAATCCCATCCCCCTGCTCCAGCTATCTAGGAGGAAGCAGACAGTTCCCTCCTCCCACTATGCATACCTAAACTTCTTGTTCTCATATTTAGTTATGCATATGCTAGAAAGGAGCCTACAGTCCCCATTCTCCCACTATACATATCAAAACTCTTTGTTCTACAGGAAGGGATAGGCAGCACTGCGCCTTGTAATTTTTCTACTTTTTTGTAGCGTAGTAGTTACGAATCCGGCTGCTAATTTCAAGGTCGAAACTACCAGAGGTTCCGCGGGAGAAGGATGAGGCATTCTGCTCCCGTAAAGATTTGCAGCCT
>NW_006408848.1:757512-760635 GCF_000296735.1 Chrysochloris asiatica
CAGCAGCCATCTTGAGTTTATGTGAGAAGATTAAAGACAAAGAAACAAATTTGCATTGCAAAAGCCTGCCTGTGACTCCCACAGACAAAGGTGTGATGCTTTTCTTTTTTCTTTTCCTCTCTGGTTCCTTGCACTCCCTTGATGACCAAAGGCAAGGCTGGCCTATACCAGTATACACCTCCAGGGAAGTTCTCACTTTCCCAGGCTGGCACACCCAAAAGTTGTGAGCAATATCCCTGCTGGGAAAGGCCCTTAATACCAAACTGCAAAACTGGACCTGACCAGACCATGGTTAGCTCTCACTAGGAGAACCTGCTGAAAGGACTTGTGGGGTAGAGAAAAACAACGGGAGGGCAGAAAGAACTGATTGTGCAGGTCAGAGAGGTGTATGGGGACTACACTGAAATTTCCCAAGTGACTGTGAAGGCAGGAAGCCAGTAGGTGGTACAGCGACATTACTTACATTGGTGGCTAAAAATGGATAGTTATTTTTTGTTTTTGTTTTGGTCTTCTTCCTTATTCATGTTCATTTCCGGTGCTGTTTGCTGGAGTTTATTGTTTGTTTTCCTCCTTTCTTGTGGGAGTGTTTTCTCTACTTATCTCACCCAACAGGAGAGAGCAACTGCAGCCAAACAGTCCAGCCACAGCTGCACCCTCTTAAAACTCACCAACTGGGCTACGGTCAATACAAACTGCTATGTACCAGATCAATGAAAACAAACTGTCAGGTGAATCCACCCTGAACTGTAGAAACAGTGAACAGAGGATGACACACAAGCACATATCTTGATCACAACCACAAGAAAGCAGTTGGTGAGTGCCTAAGTTTACATCAACATACATTCAACAACTTAATACTAATACAACAACACCACAATGCCAGTAAAGTAATAGACAATCTTTGTTCACATGAAGAAACAAGACAAAGTTGCTGAAACAAATGACCAAGATGCAGAGCTAGAAAACATTTTTGAGGAAAAAGATGAATTGGAACTGCCTGAAAAAAGAATGCAGGAGAATGGTATTTGGGTACCTCCAAACTATTGACAGAATGATTGAAGAAAATAAGGGAGAATTCAAAAGAGCACTATAGGAACAATCAAACAAAACAGATAAAGGATTGGAGACACTACAAAACAAACAGAAATCCAAAAGATTAGTGCTAAAATATCAGAAATGGACAATACACTGAAAAGGCAATGAGTAAATTTGAAACAATGAAAGTCAGAATTAATGAACTTGAAGATAAATCTCTCATTAGTAGCAAGATAGAATAATCAGAAAAAAGAATGAAAAAAATCTGAAGAAATTTTAAGATTCATGTGGGACAACATGAAAAGGAATAACATACATGTAATCAGAATTGCAGAACAGGAAGAAACAAAGAAAACCACAGAAAAGATAGGCAAAGAGCTGCTAGAAGAAAATTTCCCTAACATCATGAAAGATAAGAAGATAAGCAATCAAGAAGCTGAAAGAAGCTCAGGCAGGATAAATTATCAAAGAAAATCACCAAGAAATATAATAACCAAACTCTCCAAAATCAGAGACAAAGAATTCTGAAAGCATTTCAAGAGAAACTAAATGTTGCCTACAAAGGAAAATCAATAACATTAAGCTCCGATTTCTATGCAGGCAAGAAGGTACTGGGGATACAAATATACAACTTTGAAAGAAAAAAAAAAAACAAAAACTGTCAACCAAGAAACATTTACCCATCAAAGCTGTCCCTCAAATACAATGGCAAAATTAAAACATTTCTGAATAACAGAAATTAAATATTCCCAAGACTAGAGGAACAGAAGATAGTTTTTGAAAGAAAGACAGATGGAGGCCCGGCAGACTGTTTGCATGTGACAATATCAAGCAAGCTGTTTGCCTTGGAGCTCTCAAGGAAAGGAAAGTCAGCCCATCAGTGTGAACACCTTTTAAGACTGAAATTCAAAGGAAACACACGAACAGTCTTGAATGCTTGCTGGCCACCCTCCTGGTCAACTTGTAAGTAGAAGTGGGGAAATGCAGCAAAGAAGACATAGGCTGAGATTGACCATATTCTATAGATGCCTGATGACGTTGACATGAGAGAGAGAAGAAGATGGGATGGCTGATTTGAACTTCAGGGAGATGTGTGAACTACTGAGCCCAAAGACACCGACCTAGCCATTGGGGGCTAGAGTTACTAGTAAAGCAACCAGCTGGTCTGAAGAGGAGAGAGACGTACAAGAACTCCCAAACTTGCAGATATTACCCATTTGACCTAGCTTGGATGGCTTGCCAACCAGAATTCAACCAGATGGAGATAAAGAAGTATAATACCGGGAGCAAGTATAAATTGCTACAACCTGATAAACTGGATCTTTGCTAATGGATGAAGCTATCTAAAATTCCAATCAAATATGGAAGGATTCTTTATATCAAAGTTCAGGTATATCTCCTCAGTACACTGGGTGGATAGGGACATGCAACGTATACTTCTGCTATCAAAATGGTGTGCCTACACAGACACGAAGTGGCTAGTTTACAAGCTTTAATGAAGATGCTTAGTGTCCGAATAAAGGCAGTAACACAGAAATCCTACTGAATAGTTCTTCTCTTGCTGAGATGTTGAGGAGAGATGTAATTTTATTTTTCAATTGCAAGTAATTTTTATCTTGTCTAATGGTAATTGTCACAAATGTAGAAGAGGTGTATCTAAAAGGGAGGAGCAGTTAATCTGTCATTTCAGGAAGAGAAGACCCTAGGACCATCAAGAGGAAAGAGCATAAGAGAAGAAGGGATCCTAACCAGAAAAGCAACGACAGTAGAGATGGTAGCAGAGGTGATGACATAGAAAGAAAGAGCAGCAGAGAACTATAGGGCAGGAGACTGGCTGCAAAATGTGCCCTTTGAACATTTAAACAAATATTTATTTTTTCAATGTGGTATGTGTACATCAAAAAAACAAAAAAAAGTAATAGAGGTAAATACCGTTGGCTAAGGATACATGGAGGGGATTGTAAAAAACAGAACAAAATGTTCAAGAATAGTAGCCAGGCGCCATCCAGGTCTTCTGGTCACATGGCAAAGGAGGTATTTGTTCACAAGGCAATTCTACATCCTCCTCCTATTCTTGACTTTCTTTCT
>NW_006408848.1:763711-764889 GCF_000296735.1 Chrysochloris asiatica
AGAAAATTATAGACCAACATCCTTCATGAGCATAGATGCAAAAAATCTCAACAAAATTTTAGCCAATAGAATTCAACAACATATTTTTAAAAAATAATGCATCATGACTAACTAGGATTCGTTCCAGGGATGCAAGGATATTTCAATATTTTTAAAAAATCAGCATAATCCACCATATAAATAAAAAAAAAAAAAAGTAAAAGAAACACATGATCATATTCATTAATGCAGAAAGGACATTTGACAAAATCCAGTATCCATTCTTGATAAAAACACTCAACAAAGTAGAAATGAAAGGAAAATCCTCAACATAATTAAGAACACACATACAAATGAAACAGCCATAATTACTCTCAATGGAAATCAACTGAAATCATTGTCATTGCTAACAGGAACTAGACAAGGATGTTGTTTATCACTACTGCCATTCAATATTGTGTTGGAAGTCTCAACCAGAGCTGTAAGGCAAAATTAGGAAAATATACACATCCAAATTGGCAAAGAAGAGGCAAACCTCTCTGTATTTGAAAATGATAATTAGGAAAATATACACATCCAAATTGGCAAAGAAGAGGCAAACCTCTCTGTATTTGAAAATGATAAGATACTATACATAGAAAATCTCAAAGACTCAGCAAGAAAATTACTGAAATTCTGTGAAAGATTCAGCAAAGTTGTAGGGTTTAAGATGTATATACAAATATCATTTGGATTCCTCTATAGTAATAAAGATAGCTCTGAAAAGGCAATTAAGAAAACAATACCATTTACAATAGCCAGCTATTTATGAAATACTTAGGAATAAATTTAACTAGAGAAATTAAAGACTTATATAACAAGAACTACAAAACACTATAACAAACGAGTTTTACAAAAATGGATGACTATACCATGCTCATAGATAGGAAGACATAGCATTGTGAAAATGTCAATACTACCCAAAGCAATCTGTAGATACATTGCAATCCCAATCCAATAATCATTCTTTATTTCTTTTCTAATTAACACTAATATCTATACTGGAGTGTAAAATAAAAATCAACATCCCAACAATTCCTATGATGTTGTCAACAACCAATCAGAGCTTCTGATCAATGAGAGAGAATGTGATCACACTGAGTTGACAAAAAGTGTCAGCATTCAAAGATAAATGATGTTTAAAAAAAAAAAAAAAAAAA
>NW_006408848.1:766839-774298 GCF_000296735.1 Chrysochloris asiatica
AAGAGTATGAGATATATATATATATATATATCCCACAACTATATGAGTTTGAAGGAGAAAAAAGAAACATTCTTTGAAGGTTGCCAGGGGTGGAAAGGAAAGGACAGTAGTTCACTGGCTAGAGGTTAAACACATGTTAACTCATATGACAAGGAGGACAATATACAAGAAGGGGAAGGGCAATATATAAGAATGATAAATACAGGGAAATGCATAGGGGCATAGGGAGGTACACAAGGGCTAAAGGGGATAGAGGTAAATAGTGATATATATGCATCTAGGAACAACAGTGTTCTGTGGGTAGAAATGTGAACAGAGACACATTCTGAAGGGATATGGGAGAAAGAGTGGAATCCCACAGATATACAAGAGTTTGAAAGAAATATTGGTACATAAGTATTTACTTTTCTTACAAACACAACTATGAATGTGGTGGAGCATACAGTGAGCAAAATGATGAAAACCTTTAGACATTACAAAATATCTTAAGGCAATAAGTAGCTGGGCCTGGTCTCAGAACCATAGTCTCAGGGAACAACATGGTCAATTGGCATAACATAGTACACAAAGACAATGTTCTACATCCTACTACGGTGAGTAGTATCTAGGATAGTAAAAGCTCATTAGTGGCCATCTAAGGTGCAGAAGAGTGATGAGAATTGAAGATGCTTGAATCATTTAGTCCAACGAACTAATGGAACATGTGAATATCTATCACCAATATCCTAAAAGCAGAAGAACTAGATGGTGCTCAGCTACCACTACCAACTGTTCTGAAAGGGATTACATTAGAAAGGCCCAGATAGAGCAGCAGAATATATGGAACAGAACTCAAAATTATTTAAATATATATATAGCCATGGCTTACTGGTCAGAAAGAGACTGGAGAAATCTGAGACTATGGTCTTTGAGTACCCTTCAGCACTGGAAAGGAATTAACCATAGTGGCCCAACTTTCAGCTGTATGCAGTACACAGGTATATAGGGGGAGCAACAATAATAGAAGGTATCCTCACTATGAATGAGAGACTGGTCAATAACTCAAAATCAAAAAGGCAACATGTACCTAAGGAAAAGTTGAAAAGGGATGGGAAGATGAATGGAATGGAAATAGGAACCACGGGGAGAAAGTGGGATAATTGTTGCATGGAGGAGATTGCAATCATTGAGGTGAAACTAAGTGTTATTAGTTTAAGGTCTGTAAACCTTCACTCAATTCACAATAACAAGTTTCTGTTGTTGTATTGAGATGCCATCAACTACATGCCGACTATAGTAACCCAATGCACAACAGAAAGAAACACTGCCCAATCCCACATTGTTGCTATGCTTGAGTTCATTGCTGCTCACACTGTGCAGTCTATCTCATCGGAGGTCTTCTTCTCCTTCTCTGGCCCTCAACTTTACCAAGAATGATGTCCTACAGTGACTCGTTCCTCCTAAGAATATGTCTGAAATATGAAAGACGAAGTCTGGCCATCTTGGCTTCCAAGGAGCATTCTGGCTGCACTTCTTTGAACACAGATTGGTTTGTTCTTTTGTCAGTCCATAGTACTTTTAAATATTCTCCTCCAACACCATAATTCAAATGTATCAATCCTTCTACAGTCTCCCTCAATCACTGTTCAACTTTCAAATGCATATGAAGCTATTGAAAATACCATGGCTTGGGTTAGGTGCATCTTAGTACTCAAACCGACATCTTTGCTCTTGAGCACTTTAAAGAAGTGTCATGCAGCAGATTTGCCTAATGCAGTAGGTCATTTGATATCTTGACTGCTGTTTTCTTGAGTATTGATGGTTGATCTGAACAAAATCAAGTCTTTGACAACTTCAGTCTTTTAGAATACCAGAAGAAAAAGAAAAAATATCTCTGCCTCCCCTGACTAATCTGAATCAGTTGAAGAGTGGAGATTCAGTTGACAAAACCTATAACAGATTCCTGTCCTCTATTTTAAAATACTATCATTAGTAAAATTAATTTTTTCCTTCTCAAGTACAGTTCTAAGAATTTTAACACATTTGTAGATTTGTGTTGTACTAAAGAATAAACACTCGACTGCTAACCTCAAGTTTAGCAGCTCAAATCCACCAGTCACTCCTTAGAAACACTATACAGAGTCACTAATAGATGAAACTGATTCAACAGCACTTAACAACAGCAACATAGATTTGTGTAAGCATCACCACAATCAGGATACTGAACAGTTCCAACACACCAAGTAAATCCTACGTATGCACTATCCCTTTATGGACACACCTTCCTTCCACCTTACCTGCTAAAAATTGATGATCGGTCTTACATCACTATAACTATGTCTTTAAAATGTTTTTTAATACTAAAGTATTTATTTATTGCACAACTAAACATTGAAATGAAATGGGTTAAGACGAACTGGATGCTGCAACAGCTACCCTCTTGAATTTTGGTGGTATTCCTTCATTGTCTCTGTTTTGGATGTGGCAAGGACAAGGATTTTGGAGGGCAAAAGGATGGAATACCATGAATTGAATTGTGTTCCCCCCACAAAATATGTGTCAGCTTGGCTGGGCCATAATTCTCAGTGGTTTGGCAGTCATGTAATGATTTAATGTGGAGATCCTCCCTAAAGTGATCTGATGTGATAAACCAAGTATTAAGGGTAAGATCTTTGTTGTTGCTAAGTCTCATTGAGTCAGTTCCAACCCATAGCTACCTTGTATAGGATTTCCAATGAGTGGGTGAGCTTGAACCGTTAACCTTGCAGTTCAAACCAACTTTGCAGTCCTCCACATTAACCCACAGCATCACACCATACCATTAATCCCATTACAATCCTGATGGAGTAAGGGGAATTTCCCTGGAGTGTGAACTGCAACACATTTTACTTACAAGAGATAAAAAGAGAGAGAAGTGAACAGATCAGAGGGCCCTACTACCACCAAAAAGTAAGTTCTGGGAATGGAGTATGTCCTTTGGACCTCGGGTCTCTGGGGTCTCTGCACTAGGAAGTTTCTAGAGTCAGGGAAAGATTGATGCCAAGACACATAGGTATCTCCAATGCATTCTGGGCTTGCAAATGCTGAAATAAGATGATCTAAATTCAGAGTTCTTAGCCTCCTAAATTTTGAAATAATAAATTTCTGTTTGTTAAAACCAAAACAAACAAACTAATGTCTGTCAAATTGGATCCTGGTCAAATTTTAAGTCTCTCAGCATCTATGTACTCAGAAGCATTTCTCTTTTGGACCTGGACTCCAACAGATCCTTTGATGCCATGGGCACAAAGCCCATAAAAGTGCTTCTCACCAACTTCAGAGGCAGTGGGCGTGCTTTATTTTTTTTGGCAAGAGAATTCCTCTGACTTCAAGAAAAGCAGAGAAGAGGAGAGATAGTTGGTGGAATGGATATGGTGGACTGAATAAACTCCTGAACAGGGAAAAGGCAACAAAGGTGAGAGCAGCACCAACTACTGGTGGGTAGAGGTGAGGGTGGCTAAACTGCCCGTCACCAGGAAGTGAGGGAAGTAAAGTGGAGATCGCACCTCTCTGGTTGCCTATCATTGGTGTGGATGTCGGTACAGACCTGGGTGAACAGAATTAGTTATATGGTGCCTACTCCAATAGGAATGCTATTTACAATAATTCAAAATGGTCACACTGTGCTGAGCTGATTAGCAATGCATCGTCATTCTGGTTGTCTACTTGCTTATTTTTTGTTCAGTTTTTGCCTTCAAATCAGTATTTGATCTATTTCTTTACTGAATCAGAACCAATTCAACAGCCAACAACTACATATAAATATGTATCTATAGGAAAAAATAAGACTCCTGGTGTGGCACTGTAGGGTAAACACTGGACTATGACCAAAAGGTTGGCAGTTCAAACCCACCAGCTGCTCCTCAGAAACCCTGTACAGGATTGCTATGAATCTTAATCAAATCTATGGCACTTAACAACAACAACAACATAGGGAAAAAAACTACCTACTGATTCCTACTTGGAGTCCTGGTGTGGCACTGTGGGTAATGCACTGGACTGCAAAGTTAGTTTGAACAGCAAGGTTGGTTCAAGCTCACTAGCTGCTCCTTGGAAATCCTATACAGAGTCGCTATGGATAAGAATCGACTTGACAGGAGTTAACAATAATTCTTATTTAAATGACATTTGGAATTAAATAATTGAAGAAAGGGATATTTATGAGCTGATTAAATGTATGTAATCATTCTCATTCATTTTTGTTTTTATGCAGAGAGCAGCTTTGCTTTCCATACAAATTTAGTTACTTCTTGACTATTAAACACTGAAAAAAATACACGACAGGAAAGCAGGATAAATCCAATTGCTCTATATACTCTTTTCCAGAGAGGCTTTGCCTCAAAAGCAAATTTTGATCCCACCATCCAGAAATTGTCATGTTCTTCAGTGTAACAGCCCCTGATAATGAATGATTTTCCTAAATTATTGTTGGGTAGGAAGTAATTAACCTAATTGATGCCTGCATAATTTATAGCTTTCAAAAGTCCTATTGCATCACAGTACTCTGTTAAGAAAATTACTGATTATATCACATGGTGCCATCACCACTAAAACTAGAAAATAACTCCTTGTTCCCTGTCTCAGGGATACCTTATATGTCCTGAGCCACAGATCTGTTTGTATCATATGTATACTGTATAACCAACTGAATGGATGATAGAAATTAAAAATCAAATTTGAGGCTCTTTGTGAGGTTCTGTGTTTAAAATTTTTTATTTGTATTAGTTCTTGTTTCATTTTGATATCTATAGCTTTGTGATGCTTTCTTCTCTCTTACATTAATACTATGTTATTTTGTTTGCATTCTCTTTCTACACACAGAGAGAACAAGAGAGAGAGAAATCTGCAAACTTGAATCTTTCTGGAACAAGGAAAGCAGTAGAAGAAAAAAATTGTGAATTATTTAAGTCTAGAATTTAGGACTCTAAGCATTTCATACCTTATGCCCTCATGACCTCACACATTATACATCCACAGTACTCTTGACCTAATATTTCCTAAATATAAAGCAAATAAGTCCTTAAATCTTTCTCCCTACTTTTCAAATGTGCACTAATCTTTGATAGATTATCCAATCTTTAGTATATTTCAAAAATTCACTCTTGATATTAGATAGTTCTTTCAATATTCTCAAGAAATTAGGAAATAATGGGAAAGTGGCTTTTTGAATTTGCAATTCATGATTTGCATATTCAAATCTCTGTGCTGTGAAAGTAAAACTTGTTACTGCAGAATATGTTTCTGATTGTATTTTAAACTTTCACTGACCATCATAAGCATATGAAGTACAATAAACAACATTAGACCTAATTATGGCCCAGTGAGAACACTGCTTAAAGTAGTCATTATTTTCCTTTTAGCTAATATAATCCTTGTTTATTTGGCCTACCCTTTCAATTTAGATTTTATTTTTCATCTCTTTTCCACTATTATTTTAAAGGTTTACATTTATCAGTAAAATGTTCCCAATTTTATTCATGTGAAAAACAAGAAAAATCTAATTTGCAGAAAATTTCTCAGTCCCAACATTGTTATATTTTCTGAGATTAATTTCTCCATTAATATATAAATACACATAACTTTTTGCTTTAATTCTTGTTATTTCTAGGAATTTGAAAATTATGCTCTTAGATAAAAATGTATTATAATTACATGTGTAGATGATTCCTTGTAAAAGAGGTAAGACACAGTGAAGGCTGTATTCTCTCCCAAAAGAGGCAGTTGTAGCATGTATTACACAAAGGGGTGAGAGGAACAGGAAGAAGGTGGAAACAAGCCAGTCACTGTCAAGTTAATTCCAACTCATGGAGATTCCATGCATATCAAAGTACAATTGTGAGGGGAATTCCGGTTGGCAGTGGCAGAGCAGAGTCAAGTAGGGCAGGCTCCATGGGGAAGGGGGTGAAACCCAAAGACACGGCTCTCATGAAACTACACCAGAGCTCTGTAACTATCATAAGGGTCTGGCCGTCAGTTTCCAACAACCGCAAGTGGAAAAATCATGGTATAAAGGAAAATATTGCATTTTAGAAATTGGTAGGGACTCCCTCTGCAGCCATTCAGCCTGGGTGGAAGTCAGAGGATGAGACTACAGAAAGACCAGCAAAGGGAACCTGCGCTAAAAGCCGGGAAGCGACATTTGCAAAAAGAGGTGTGGAGGCATTTTAAATGTATTTTTTTGTTGTTGTTTTTTTTCCCTTCTCTTCCCTGTTGTGTCCTCTTTGCCCAACCCGGACACCTTCAAGCAGGTGGGTGCACACGACCCAAAAAATTCCAGCGTTGAGAACACAGCTTTCCCACGGTATAGAGAGAATGAGCCCCATTGGTCCAAAGGCAAATTCTTTGGCTGCAGCTTCTGACTTCTGCCTGTGGGTCCCAGCCCTAAAGTTAAGTTGTGCTGGACAATTAACCCCTGCCTAGCCAGAAAGAAAAAAAGGAGGTTTGGTTTTAGAGACAAAACATATGAACAATCTGTAAAACCCCAACATAAAAAGACACAACTATTTCAAGAATTATGCTGTGCACACTGACCTTCAGAGACAAAAATACTTAACTAAACTTCAGAGTCAGAAATAGTAAACAATCTTTCTTCCACTAACTTCTCATTATCTATCTGTGCACTTCTACAGTGATGAGTAGAGTAGGGACCTGAGTGAGTGGACACCCCAACTCACTACTGGAGGCTTCTACAGTGCACATACAATTTTATTTTTGTTTCAAAGTGGAGGTCACTGTCTCTGGGCCTTTTGATCACACATTTTTCCTGGAGGTGGAAGCTTATTCTCCCTATGTTACCCAAGAACAGACAGCAATTGTGGCCATATAGCCAAGCTACAAGCATACCCTATAATAGTCCACCATTGAGACAAGCTCCAATAACAGTTGCTAAACATTACATACGAAAAGGGAAGCCAATCTTCTGATCATATCCACCAGGAGACACCCAGTAAGCTTAATAACACAACAACAAACATCCACTTAAGCATTAAAAAACCACATAACTATTGGAAATGACTAACAAAAAACAACAAAACATATCAAAACATGTCCAAAAACAGGAGAGTAACTGAGACAAATGAGCTGGAGACAGACAAAAGTTTTCTAGAAGAGGAAGAGCAGGTTTTGGATATCCCTGAGAAAGAATTCAGAAGAATGATATGGAAATAAATTCAAGTGCTCCAAATAGGGGTGGAGGAAAACAAGGAAGAAGTCAGGAAAGTACTACAAGAGCAATCAAATATGATTGATACAGCATTGGAAATAATTCAAAACCCGCAAAGAGAGGTCCAGATGATTAATTTTAAAATATTACAAATTGACAACAAACTAAAAGGGAAAAGGAGCAGAATAGAAAAGATGGAAGCCAGAACTAGCAAGCTGGAATACAAATCTCTCAATACTGCTAAGATAGAAGAGCAAGCTGAAAAAAAGGATAAAAAAA
>NW_006408848.1:774503-775388 GCF_000296735.1 Chrysochloris asiatica
AAATACAAGGATAGAATACTAAAAGCAGTCAGGGAGAAGAGAAGTGTCACTTATAAAGGCAAGCAAATCAGATTAAGCTATGATTTTCAGAACAAATCATGCAGGCAATAAGACAATGGGGAGACATATACAAAAACCCTACAAGAAAGAAACTACCAACCAAGAATTGTCTATCCAGCAAAATTATTAATCAAATACTATGGTGTAATCAAAACATTCCAGGATAAACAGAATCTGAGAGATTTTATCAAAACCAATCCAGGATTTCAAAGCATCCTAAAGGGAGTTCTGTGGACTAAAACCCAACAGAAACAGACAGCAACCAGAGATTGACAGGTGTGGAAACACCACCTGGAACTCAGTCGACAGATAGCAGAGTCCAGAACAAAACAAAACAACAACAACAAATTCAAAGGAGCTGGGAGGTCAACCGAAGATCAAAATTATATCAATGTCAAAGAAGGGATAAACATAGCAAGAGAGATCCAGGTGGTGAGGCTGTCAGGTAGATTACAGGATACAATAGATTCTCTTAAATGGAGAGAAAAGTTAGTAGACTATAAGGTAATCCCAAAGAAAGTTAATACTTCACAACTAACCATGAAAATGAACTTCCAAGCAGAACAAGCAAACATGAAAACTAAGAAAAAAACAACAAGAAATAACACAAAAAACATACTCAGCACAAGAGGGCTTGCAGAACAAAGGAACAAAGAGCACTACCAAAAAAGTAACATAATGGCAACAATTAATTTATACCTATCGATAATTACATTGAATGTCAATGGATTGAATGCACCAGTGAAGAGACAGAGAGTGACCGAATGGATAAGGAAACAAGACCCTTCAATATGCTGCCTGAAAGAGACACACCTTACACACAAA
>NW_006408848.1:775488-776217 GCF_000296735.1 Chrysochloris asiatica
GAGATTGTAATCATTGCAATGAAATGAAATATGATAGGATGAATGTGAAGCTGAAGTGGGACAGAGGTAAATAATGATGTATGCACAACCTTGGAAAACCAGGGCTCTGGGATACAGGGATTGAGACATGGTTGGAGTGGGGAAAAGGAGGCAAATAATGTTAAGCTGCTTGGCTGTCTTTTGAATCTTGGTTTCCCTGGCATACCATTATAAAATAGACACTGGAGGGAGAGAGAAAGAAATAGCCAGAAATATCACCATAAAAAGCTTGTAAGTCCATCTTCTGCCTATAACTGATTGAAATACCTAAAATGGGGCTACAACTTGCCCAGTGAAGGAGGGTTCCTGTGGAGCCTCTGCATTACATAAGAACATAGGTGAAATCCTGAACAGCATCCAGATCTTCTGAGGTGGGAAATTTCCACTTGAAAGGACAAGCAGACCAACCTGGAGTGGATAGAAGAACAGAAGATACTTCTTTGAAAGAAAGACCAATAGGAAAAATACAAAACAATAACGGCAGTCGTCCGACTGATTACTACAAGAACAAGCAAGTGGCTCACTCAGGAGACATCAAGACAAGTGGTCAGGTCCCCTCAGGGTGAACCTCTTAAGACTAAGACTCAATGGGAATGCACACTCTGATTGGTGACCACATTCATCACCGATAAAGGGAAGTGAGGGAAAAACAACAATGAAGCTGCAAGCTAAGCCCTACAACGTTCAATA
>NW_006408848.1:778536-779789 GCF_000296735.1 Chrysochloris asiatica
GCAGAATATTAAAACAAGAGCCAAAATATGACCTTGAATATATCCCATTTGAATTTAGAGGTCATATGAAGAACAGATTTGATGCATTAGACACTAAAGACTGAAGACCAGAAGAGTTGTGGGATGGCATCAAGAACATCATACAAAGAAAGCAAAAGATCTTTAAGACAAGAAAGAAGGAAAAGACCAAAATGGATGTCAAAAGAGACTCTGAAACTTGCTCTCCAGCATAGAAATGCTAAAGCAAATGGAATAAGTGAGGAAGTACAAGTGCTGACCAAAAATTTTCATAGGTCTGCTTGAGAAAACAATGTCAAATATTAAAATGAAATGTGCAAAGATCTGGAGTTAAAAGAACATTTCTCAAACTGAGGGAACTGAAGAAAAATTCAAACTGTGACTTGCCGTTTTGAAGGGTTCTTTGGGAAAATTATTGAACGGTGCAGAAAGCATCAAAAGAAGATGAAAGGAATATGCAGAGTCTCTGTACCAAAAGGATATGGGCACAAATACAGATGTCTTCCAGTCATTTGGCTGCATAATTGTCTTCCAAATTTGTTGGCATAGATGAGTGAGTGCCTCTAGTGCCGCAAAAATTTATTGAAAGATTTCTATTTGTATTCCATCAATTTCCAGTGTGCTTTTCTTTGCCAATGCCTTGAATGCACCTTGGACTTCCTCCTTCAGGATCATTAGGTCTTGATCATATGGCACCTCTTGGAATGGTAAACCAAATGATTGTCAGATTCAAAATAGCCAATAGCAGTCCATTTCAGCCAATGTTGATAGCAGTCCAAAATAGCCAATGTTGATGCATTCCACTTCATTTTTGACAAATTCCAAATTTCCTAGATTCATTTTTTATATGCTCTATATTCTAATTTTCAATGGATATTCCTCTTCATTTTGAGTTGCACCCCATTAGTAAATGAAGGTCATATTGAGTAATTTTGTCCATAAAATCCTTCAATATTACAAATTGAGGCTTAAATTTTTACTTCAGTTCTGCCACTAGTTTGTTTTGGCTGATGATATGAAGCTTTCTCTCCAGCTATTGCCACAAATGTGGTCAGTTTGATTTTTGTGTATTCCATCTGGTGAAGACCATGTGTTCAGTCATCTTTTATGATATTTAAAAAAAGATATTTGAAATTAAGAAGTCATTGATCTTGTGAAATTTTATCATGTGATCTCCAGCATCATTTCTATCACTGAATGTTTAGCTATTGAATACCTTATGGATAGCAGAAGAA
>NW_006408848.1:781604-782138 GCF_000296735.1 Chrysochloris asiatica
CCTCATGAGCACAATTAAGTGTTCTGGAATACTCATGCTTCGCAATGCTGTCCATAGCTTATCATGATTCACACAATCACAAGCCTTTGCGTAGTCAATAAAGCACAGGTAAACATCTTTCTGATATTTTCTGCTTTCAGATCCATCGGACATCAGCAATGATATCCCTTGTTCCATGGCCTCTTCTGAATACAGCTTGAACCTTTGGAAGTTCTCTGTCAATGTATGATGGTAGCCATTTCTGTATTACCTTTAGCAAAACTTTACTTGCTTGAGATATGAAAGAGATTGTCTGATGATTTCCACATTCTGTTGAGTCACGTCTCTTTGTAATAGGCACAAATATGGATCTCTTCAAATCAGTCGGCCAGATAGTTGTCTTACAAATTTCTTGGCAGAGATGAGGAGTGCCTCCTGTGCCGCCTACTTTCTTGAAAGATTTCACTTTTTATTCCATCAATTCCTTCAATGAACCTAGGACTTCTTCCTTCAGTATTATTGCATTGGCTCTTGATCATACACTATCTCTTGAAA
>NW_006408848.1:783758-791414 GCF_000296735.1 Chrysochloris asiatica
AGTGACTGCTGTTTGGTTTTAAGTGGAAACTGTCAATTTATTGCTGTTAGCTTGGTATATTTTTTCCATCCTTTAACTGTTAGTCTGTTTTTGTTTTTGTATGTAAGATGCATCTCTTGTACGCAGCATATTGAAGAGGCTTTTTTTTCTTATCCATTCAGCCACTTTCTGTCTCTTCACTGGTGCATTTAATCCATTTACAGTCAGTGAAAGTATCGATAGGTATGAATTAACTGCTATCATTATGTTAATTTTTGTGGTGCTGTGTGTTACTTTGTTCTACATGCCTTCTTGTGGTGAGTTCATGTTTTTTGTGCTATTTCCTGTCAATTTCTTCTTAGTTTAATGTTTCCTTGTTCTGCTTGGATCTTCATTTCCATGGTATGTTGTGAAGTATTCATTTTGTTTGGGGTTACCCTATAGCCTGTTAATTTTTCCCCCATTTTAAGACAGTCTATTGTATCCTGCCATCTACTCGACCTCCTCATTGCCTGGATCTCTGTTCCTATATTCTTCTCTTCTTTGACTGTGTTAATATTTTGATCATTGATTGGCCCCACAGGTCCTCTGAATTCATTGCTGTAATTTTGTTCCATTCTGAACTCTGCTATCAGTCGACTGGGTTCCAGGTGGTGTTGCCACATCTGTCAATCTCTGGTGGTTGTCTGTTCTTGATCATTTTCATTCCAAAGAACTCCCTTTAGGATGTTTTGAAGCACCTGTTTGGCTTTGACAAAATCTCTTAGCTTCTGTATATCCTGGAATGTTTTGATTGCACCATCATATTTGATTGACAGTTTTGCTGGATAGGCGATTCTTGGTTGGCAGGTTTTTTGTTTTTTTTTCCTTTTGGGATTTTATATATGTCTCCCCATTGCCTTCTTACCTGCATCGTTTCTGCTGAGAAGTCAGAGCTTAATCTAATTTGCATGCTTTTGTAGGTAACACTTTTCTTTTCCCTGGCTGCTTTTAGGATTCTCTCCTTATCTTATATTTGAGAGCTTGATTATGATATGGCTCTGTGATTTTCCTTTGGGGTCTATCTTTCCTGGGGTACGTTGGGCTTCTTGAATGTTTATCTTCTCATCCTTCAAGATATTAGGAACATTTTCTTCCAGAAGCTCTTCAACTATCTCCTCTGTGGACTTCTGTGATTCTTCCTGTTCTGGAATGCCAATAATTCTTAAGTTATTCCTCTTCATGTTATCCAGCATGAATCTTAGACTCTCTTCAGCTTTTTATATACTTTTTTCTACTTGCCCTTCTATCTTAGCAGTATTGAGAAATTTGTCTTCAAGCTTGATGGTTCTGACTTCCATCTCTTCCATTCAACTTCTTTGCCTTTTCAGTCTATTGCCCATTTCTGATATTTTATTATTAATCATCTTGGCTTCTTTATGCTGGTTTTGGATTGTTTCCAATGCCATATCCATCCTGTTTGATGGTTCCTGTAGCACTTTCCTGACTTCTTCCTTATTTTCCTCTACCCCTTTTCGGAGCATTTGAATTTGTTTCCATATCATTCTTCTGAATTCCTTCTCAGGCAGATCCAGAGCCTGCTTTTCTACTGGAAAGTCTGTGTCTGCTTCCAGCTCATTTGTCTCAGTTACTTTTTTCTGTTTTTGGACATGTGTTGAGAACTTTAATTGTGTTTTCTTGGACATTTTCAGTAATTTGTGGGGTTTTGATGTTTAAATGGATGTATGTTGCTTTGTTTTTAAGCTTATTTATTTATAACTCTGAGTGCATTTCACTGTAATCAAAATAAAAATTGATTTTCAAGTACTAATGCATGTAAAAACCCTGGTTCTTGTCAAGATAGGAGTCTCTTAGATAACTGGGGATTAAATCATGAAGTTATTTCTCAATTGAGATTTAATCTTGCCTCAAGGATGTTATAAGTAGCACCAGAGCTCTGTTGAGTAAACAGTGCAGACCACTAGGTAAACCTCAGCTATTATATAACTTACTACATCATAGGCATAAACTTTCATCACAGTCATGAAGTAAGAAATGGCCCTAAATCTGCTCATTCTTTCATTTAGCACCTAAGAAATAAATGTTGAAAAGCCAAAATCAAACAGGATTATGTAATAGCCTATAAGTAGTCCAAATTTTTGTTGGGGAAAAAGACAGAGAAACACTGATGATGCAATGATAGTTGTGCCATCACATTTATAGCAAAGTACTATGTGACCACTTGTCTGTATCTTACTACTCTCACTCCTGCTGTGCTCTACATGAAGTTGTTGCTGTTGTTGTTAAGTGCCGTTGAGTCGGTTCCGACCCATAGCGACCCTGTACAGGGTTTCTGAGGTTGTAAATCTTTACAGGAGCAGAATGCCTCATCTTTCTCCTGCAGAGTGGCTGGTAGTTTTGAACTGCTGGCCTTAAGGTTCGCAGCCCGATTTGTACATAGTGCTAATTGTTAATTTTTCACTATGTAAGTTTCATAAAGTGATTAAATGTACATGTATCCTACAGTGATCCACTTTTCTTAAGGCCCATACTAACTTTCATGTTGTGTTATATGCCAGGACATCTTTTCCTGAATAGACAGTCATTGCCTTTAGCACAAAGGAAAAGGCAAAACCACAAACGCACCCTTATAAAAGTAACAGTGCAATTTCCCAAATCTAAAGTAAAATCCAACTCAAATTACTTCTATTTACATAAGATTACTGAACAAGAGAATCTACATTACTTAAGTAGATTCATCGCATTACTTAAGTCCATATTAATCACATTGTTGTTGTTGTTGTTGTTGTTGGTAAGTGCCATGAAGTTGGTTCCCACCCATAGCAACCCTGAACAGGGTTTCTGAGGCTGTAAATCTTAATGGGAGCAGAAAGCCTCATCTTTCTCTCATGGAGCAGCTGATTTTGAACTGCTGACCTTGCAGTTTACAGGCCAATTCGTAACCACTACACTACCAGAGCTCCTTATTAATCACATTACTTAAGTCCATGTTATCAGCTAACATGAAAACTGTCAGTTGTGAGTAAGAAATTAAAGTAGAATGGAAGTCTAAAATCTTAAATCTGGTGAATCAGGTAAGAAGCAAAGTGGAAGAAAAAGGTGAGTCACATTGATGATACTTCCTAAGGGACCCCTCCTCACTGATCCATGCACTGAGTCAGTGATTGCAAATTGATCCCTTCTCTGTGCTGAATATTCCTAGCTCTTCACATATCAAATTCTTCCCTTCACCTATATTTACTTTATGAAAGTAGCAAAGCCTGGGTGCTCCAAACAACTGAGGCAGATTCTCAGGCAATCATCTCTACAGTTTTGAGAAGAATGTGCTTTCTTTCATAAGCATCACTGAGGAATGCTGGTGGTTTTGAACCATCAACCTGTAGGATAATGGTTCAATGTTTGCCCTACAGTACCACACCTCATCTAGCAGTAGAGAAGGATGAGAAAATGTAGGCAAAACTGCTGCTAGTTTTCCTTTCATATCCATTGGTAATAACACTGAATGCAAAATCGCATTCATTTTTTCAAGATATCCGTGAGAAAGTTTTTATCTTCATTTTACACAGAAGAGAACTGTTACACACAAAAGTTAATTATTTGTCTAAGAGCACATGAATAGTAACTGGGGGAGCTAGGATTTGAACTCATGTAAACCCAAAGGCCCATATCCTTAACCATGTACTACACTGTCCCCCTGACTGCAATTATGGAAGAGAGGATAATAGTAGAAATTTTAGCAGTAACAAGTGTTTTGAATATTTGCCAATCCAAAATTCAATCTACAGATACTTCCCAGGACATTAGTTATCTTTTACTACTGCATGCTGAACATCCATCTTTATTTCAAATAATCCCAGCTAGAATTGAAACTGGCCAACTGGCTTGAACATAATAAGAACTTAATAAATATTAATTGTGAGAATTACCCCAATAATACACCTATTTAAAATCCCCTAAAAATGAAAATGTTTTCATAACTAGTTCAGAAATTTTAGGGACAGTCAATCATGTATTTACTTCTTTTAAATATAAAAATATCTGTGGTACTTAGACCTCATATAGCATATTCACTCTAAAGTAGCAATTATAATATGATTTTTAAAATAAGCATATGGGAGAAAGCAATCTTGCTCTATTAAAAGATAAATACAAAGTTTTAAAATGCATTGCTAATTTTGAAATTTATCACTAGTGTTCAATTAATAATTTTGAAAATGTTAACTGAATTTATTAGCCACCATGTTTTATAGAATTAATTGTATTTATATTCTAATCTATGAACAATAATGAATAAGACATATAACACATAACTTTTTAAAAAATATCTAGCAGATCAGATATTTATATTATTTCTACTCCAACTATCTAAACTCATTTGTATTTATTCTTTAAAGAAAAAGGTAAAGAAAAAAATCAATTTCTAATTTCAAAGAATATTAGTATGAATTTTCAAATTATTGATTTTGCCTCTGTCAGAGCTATTTCATTCCATTAGAAAAACTGTCTTACAGGTGATTAGACACATAGTAGAATATTACATGTGCATGGTGGTATTGTATTACAAAGCTTTCTCAATTATATTCCATCTAGATTTTCACTTTTTTTCATGTAGTTTGCCAGAAATGCCACACTTCAAGAAGTAATAATCACAAAGTTTAATTTGTTAATTAGATTAAAAAGTTCTCAAACCATTGTTCCTACCATTGATATTATTCAAGTTATATATGGTTATATTCTCCAGAAATGGAAATAAACATAGCTGAAGATTTTAACCGATGTTCACGAATCTTTTCCCAGTGAATTTTTTATAGAATTATTCAAACTAGGTTATGCATCTACCACGTATCTGTCAGTTTGTCATACTGTATTGCCTTGTGTGTTGCTATGTTGCTTGAAGCTATGCCACTGATATTTCAAATACCATAAGGGTAGTCCATGGTGAACAGGTTTCAGTGGAGATTCTAGAAAAACACATACTTGGAAAAAGGAAGAAGCTGTCTACTTCTATAAAATCAGTCAATGAAAAACTTGTAAATAACAGTAGAACATTGATGGATACCGTGTTGGAAAATGAGCCCCTAAAAATATGACAGAAAAGAATTGCCTCCTCAAAGTTGAGTTGACAAAAATGATGGAAATGGGGCAAAGCTTCTGAGATCTTCATTTGCTGCTATGTCTACTTCAAAATGAGAAGAATGCTGGAAACATACCTTAATAATTGGAACTTGGAGTATATGAATGACTGAATTTAGGAAATCATCAAAAATGAAATGAAACACTTGAAGTTCAATATTCTAAGAACTCTTAGTGAGCTATGAATTTAGGTTTTGGAGGCTGTAAACTGTTATAAAAACAGAAAGCAAAATCTCTCTCCCATGGAGTGGTTGTTGGGTTTGAACTACCAACTTTGCAGTTAGCAGTCCAGTACTTATCCTATAGTGACACCAGGGCCCCTTATTCTAGATCTCGTTGCTGTTGTTTGTAAGTGCCAAGTCAGTTCTGACTTATACTGACCCTATGTAGGGTTTCCGAGAAGCAGCTGGTGACTTTGAACTACTAACCTTGTGCTTAGCAGTCTGGTGCTTATCCTACAGTGCCACACTAGGATTCCTAGGCATTAGTGAGCTAAAATGGACTAGTATTGGCTATTTTGAATTAATCGTTGCTGTATAGGGTTTCAAAACACAGCTGGTGGGTTTGAACTGACAACCTGTGGTTTGCAGTCCAATACTGATCCTAAAGTGCCACACCAGAAGTCTGAATCAATCATGTGGTCTACTAAGTCAGGAATGGCATATGCAAGAAAAGGAACAGTATCACATTCATGTAAAAAGGGATATTTTATGATCTATCCCGAGGGGCCACAAACCATAAGGTCAGCAGTTCTACTCCACCAGCCACTCCATAAGAAAAAGATGAGGCTTTCTGCTCCTGTAAAGAGTTACAGTCTCAGAAATGCTATGCAGGGTTGCTATAAGTCAGAACTGACTTAATGACACACAACCACCACCACTACCATCCTGAGGGGAGGTGGCTAGATGGCAGACAAGATAGAAATGCTACACAGACCCTCTAAAACAAAGATAAGGAAAACCAAATGAAACAGAGGCAGCTGATAATCCTGGGTGAGCTTCAGATAAAGGGATAGAGAAATGAATTGAATGCTTACTAGGACAGACAAGGCAAAAAGAGACAGAGAGGTGATCTGTGTCAGCCAACCAGAAACAGAGTAACCATCTTAATCTTACATGAGCAGCTTTGGAGAAGAGACAGTGACTTGGTGGTTCAGAGGCATACCAGTGACCCATGAAGATAATGGTGTAATTTTTTCTTGTTCCCCACGCTTTCCTGGTGACCAGAAGCATGACCATCCCCACCTGTGAATACTCCCAGTAAAGCTCCTCCTTTCCCAGTAGTCAACATGAGTGGGAAGTTAACCACATCAACCCTGACACCTGGGATCAGATGAGCCTTGCTCTAGACCTGCAGAGCCAGCTCTGGCCAGCCTTGGACTAGCCTTCACTAAGAAAAGAAGCTGACTAGACATCAGAAAGGAAATAAAAGAGAGAGAGAGACAGGTGACCTGTGTTGGCCAGCCAGGCATAGTACAGCCATATTGAGCTTTGAAAGGTGGCTTTTTGAAGGTAAAGGGCACTGGTGGTGCAGATACATACCACTTATTGACAGACAGAAAGGAGCATTCTTTTTGTTTTGGTTTGTTTTTTTCTCTTGTATCATACATTACACAGGTGATCAGAGACATAGTCAGCCCTGACCCCCTAGAGAAGCTCCTGCTCTGTGGACAATCTGAACTGCATATTGGTGAGCTGCACAGTTGTAACCCACATCAAAGTGAGTAGGGAGCTGTACACCCAAACCACAGTAACTGGATCCATATAGGAGATAGCTAACTATCTCTGGCCAGTTCTGGGCTAGCAGGAACACATGCCCCAAGCTACCTTCTGGGATGGAAAGACCTTTATCCCATCTTCTTTAGGGTCTGTACAAACTACTTCCAGGTTAGGTACCTGGAACAGAAAAAACCTAGATCTACAGGAACTCCATCTAGGACCTCAGGCCACAGTCGCATCCCTTGACCACTCACTACATGAGCTTCTTGGTTAGCAAGAGCACCCAGAGTTTTCTAATCTCTGGGTCTAGCACCTGCCCTGAAATTTTCCTTTCCTTGTTTTGGTTTATTTATTCTTTCTTCCCCTTCTTCCTGTCTTTAGTTTCCTTTGTTTTTTATCCTTTCTATTTAGGTTTTCATTTTTTTCTTTTCTTCTGTTTCTCTCCCAACAGCAACCCACCAACTTCTTCTCTTTTTTTTCCCCCACTCTTTATTTCTGTTTACCTCTCTCTCGTCTCCTCTTTTGTTCATCCATATATCTAATAAGGAATCGTAGTGTGGCTCTGTGGGATAAAACACTGGATCACAAGAACAAACAAGATGGCGGATAGGGTGGATATGTAGTAAAGAGCTCCGCCAAAAACAACACAGAATACCCGGCCAAGCAGGCTCAGGGGATGGTCCCAGAACTCTGAACAACATATAAAGGAATATTCAGAAGGTTGGAAGGCTTGCAGCTGGGGGAATTTGTGGCAGAAGCAAGAAATCTATGGCTTTCTAGTCTGGGATGCTCGCTGCTCCAGGAGCCACCATCTTGGGTGAGACCA
>NW_006408848.1:797778-810538 GCF_000296735.1 Chrysochloris asiatica
TCACACTTGTAAAGGTAGAAGTTTTGTAACAAAAAAAGGGGAGTGGTTAATCTTACAGTCCAGAAACAGAGGACCCTAGGGCCATCAAGAGAGGAACACACAAATAGAATGTGGGACCTTATCCAGAGACGCAGCAGCGCCAGAGATGGAGGCATAGATAGGGGCATGGAAAGGGGGAGCGGCTGAGGACTCTAGAGTCATCAACTAAGAAGAGAAGGACTAAGAGCTGGTGGCCAGGAGCAGACTTGCAGAATGTGTCCTTTGGATATGTAAATTATTATATATGCCTGAGTGGGTTTTTTGTGTGTTCTTTAAAAAGCTAAAGTAGATAGAAATACTGTTAACTGATGGTATATGGAGAGAATTATAATCAATGTAATGAAACAAGTTATATGAATTGTTGAATGTGAAACTGATGATGTGCCCTGTAAACGTTCACTCAATCCACAATAAAAATCTTAAATAAAAAAAAAACACTGGATCACAAGATGGGTTTAAACCCCAGGTCAGCAATTCAAACTCACGAGCTGCTCCTTAGAAACACTGTACAAGGTCACTATGAGTTAAACTGACTTGATGGCACTTAACAACAGCAACAATCCCCAGTAAAGCTTAGTGTTTTTTCTCTTTTTATCTTTTCTACTATTTTACTCTTTCATGGTTTAATTTTTAATTTTTTATATTCTCTCCCTCTTTTCTCTTTTTGGTTATTGTAATTTTTTCTAGCCATTGCCTACTCTTTTTTTCTTCTTTCATTATTTTCTTTTTTTCACTGTTTCATCTGTTTGTTTAGGTTTTTTCTTCTGTGTGTATTTCCCCTTTTTGCTTCACCTGAAGGAATACAACAACTATGACCATATAGCCCACCCACCACCATATGCTCTACAACCCCACCCACTGGGCAAGATCTAATACCTGCTGCTACACACCTAATCAATGAAAACAACAAGCACCAGTCAAATCCATCCGAAAATGAACTGCATGAACAGCACTCAGAGAACAGTGCACATGCATCATTTCCATAATCCTCCTACCCTAAGGAGGCAGCTGCTGAGTGCCTAAGAACATACAACATACATTAATTAATTAAATAAAAATGCAATGACACCACAATGCCTCAGCAGAAACAGAAAATTTCCATTCACACAAAGAAATAAGACAGAGTAGCTTGAACAAGTGACCAAGAGGCAGAGATATAAAATGATTTTGAAGAAAAATGGTGTTAGAATGCCCTGAAAAATAATTCAAGAGAATGATATTTAGGTCCTTTGAATGACTGACAGAAAGATTGAAGAAAACATGTAATGATTTTGGAAAACACTACTGGAACAAACAAATAGATAAAGGACTACTTCTGAATATTTAGTCACTGCAAATTCTATGAATAGCAGTGGAAGACTATCAGCACCAGATTATTAAATATTGAAACATAATGAAGAGCACCAAAATATTGTTAAATATAGAGCTGGAAGATGATGCCTCAGGTTGGAAGGCACTCAAAATGTGATGGGGGAAGAGCTCTCTCATCAAAGTAGAGCTGACCATGATGACACAAAAGGAGTAAAGCCATCGGGATTTTCATTTGCTAACAGGGCACAATTCAAATGAAGAGAAACAGCTGTTAAGCATCTATTAATAATCAGAACATGAAATGTATGAAATATGAATCAAGAAAAATTGAAATTGTCAAAAACGAAATGGAAAGCATAAATATCAGCGTCCTAGGTATTAGTGAGCTGAAATGGACTGGTATTGGTGAATCTAACTCTGACAATCACATGGTTTCTTATGCCAGGAATGACAAATTGGAAAGGAAAAGCATTGATTTCATCATCAAAAAGAATGTATCAAGATCAGTCATGAAGTACACTATCTGTGATAAGATATATCTATACACCAACAAGGAAGATCAGCTAAGACTACCATTCAAATTTATGCACCAATCATTAAAGCCATATATGATGAAATTGAAGAATTCTACCAACCTCTTCAGTCTGAAACTGACCAAACATGTAATCAAGATGTATTGATAAATTACTGGCGATTGGAATGCAAAGGTTGGGAACAAAGAGGAAGCATTAGTGTTTGGAAAATATGGCCTTGGTGATAGAAAGGATGTTGGAGGTTGCATGATAGAATTTTGCAAGACCGATGAGTCCTTCATTGCAAATACTTTTTTAAAATAGCATAAAAGATGACTATACCCATGGACCTCATCACATGGAATACACAGAAGTCAAATTGACTAAATATCTAAAAAGAGATGGTGGTTAAAAAAAAGAAAAATTAATTAATTAATTAATTAATTTAATAAATAAATAAAGATGGTGGTAAAGCTCCATATCATCAGCCAAAACAAGGCCAGACGCAGACTGTGGAATAGGCCATCAATTGCTCATATAAAAATTCAGACTCAAGATAAAGAAAATTAAAATTAAAATTTTTTAAAGTCCACTAGAACAAAAAGATGACCTTGAATATATCCCACCTGAATTTAGAGATCATCTGAAGAACAGATGTGATGCATTAGAAATTAAAGACCAAAGACCAAAAGAGTTGTGGGATGACATCAAGAACATCATACAGGAAGAAAGCAAAAGATCATTTAGATGACAATAAAGAAGGAAAAGACCAAAATAGATGTCAGAAGAGATTCAGAAGCTAGCTCTCCAACATAGAGTTGTTAAAGCAAATGAAAGAAATGAGGAGGTTCAAGAGCTGAACAGAAAGTTTCAAAGGTCAGCTCAAGAAGACAAAGTCAATTGTAATGAAATGTGCAAAGACCTGGAGTTAGAAAACCAAAAGGGAAGAACATGCTCAGCATTTCTCAAACTGAAGGAACAGAAGAAAAAATTCAAACCTCAACTTATCACATTGAAAGATTCTATGGCCAAATTACTAAATGATGCAGAAAGCATCAAAAGAATAAGGAAGGAATACAGAGTCACTGTACCAAAAAGAAATGATAGATATTCAACCATTTCAAGAGGTAGCATATGGCATGGAGGGGATTGTAATCATTGCATTGAAATGAAATATGATATAATGAGTGTAAAACTGATGTTCTCCCATATAAACTATCAATTAATTAAAAATAAAAGCTTAAAGGAAAAAAAAGAAGAGGTAGCTTATGATAAGAGCCAGTGATCCCTAAGGAATAAGAAGTCTAAGGTGCATTGAAACATTGGCAAAGAAAAGGGTACCAGGAATTGATGTAGAAGAATTGATGTATTTGAGTTATGGTGTTGGAGGAGAATATTGAAAGTACCATGGACTGCCAAAAGAACAAACAGATCTGTGTTGGAAGAAGTACAGCCAGAGTGATCCTTGGAAGCCAGGATGGCCAAACTTCATCTCTTAATACTTCATTATCAGGAGGGACCAGTCACTAGAGAAGGATATCATGTTTGATACAGTGGAGAGTAAGGGGAAAAGAGGAAGACCCCCCCAATGAGATGGATTGGCATAGTGGTGGCAGTGATTGACTCAAGCGTAACGATTGTGAGATTGGCCCAGGACCGGGCAGTGTTTCATTCTGTTGTGCATAGGGACACTATGAGTCAGTACCAACTCGATGGAACCTAACTACTACTACTAACAATGGAACATTCTCCAAAATAAAACATATGTTAGGCCATGAAGCAAGCCTCAATACATTTGAAACATTGAAATACTACTATAAAGCATCTTTTCAAATGACAATGCTATAAAATTAGAAATCAACAATGACAGAAAGATCAAAGGAAAAGAAGCTAGTAAATGGAAATTAAATAAAACCCAACTCAAAAGCTATTGAATAATAGAACAAATAAAAAACAAAATTTTTAAATCTTTGAATTAAATGAAAATGAAAGCACAACATGCCAATAAAATTAGGACACAGCAAAAGCAGTGCCTATAGGGAAATTTATAATAATATATGTACACATCCAAAAAGAAGAAAGAATCAAAATCAACACATTTACGCAACATCTCCAACCATTAGAAAAAGAGCAGCAAAGTAAGCCTACAGCCAGGAGACAAAAGGAAATATATAGATTGCTGTTGTTGTTATTGTTAGGTGCCATCAAGCCGGTTCTGATGTATGCACAACAAATGAAACACTGTCAAGCCCTGCACCATCTTCACAATTGTTGTTACAGTAGTGCCCATGACTGCAGCCACTGTACCAATCCATCTGGTGGGACGTCTTCCTCTTAATCACTGACCCTCCACTTTACCAAGCATGATATTCTTCTCCAGAGACTTGTCCCTCCTGAAAACATGTCTAAAGTGGGAGAGACAGCCGCATGATTACAGTTTCCAAGGAGCATTCTGGCTGTGCTCAAACCAACACACATTTCGTTTCCTTTTATGGCAGTGCATGTTACTTTTAATGTTCTATTCCAGCACCACAACTCAAATTCATCAATTCTTCTACATTCTTCCCTATACACTGTTCAGCTTTCATGCTCAGCTTTACTCAAGCTGAAGAACTGAAAAAAAAATTTCAAGCCTCGACTTTCAATATTGAAGGATCCTATGAGCAAAACTATCAACACTCATAGAAGCAGCAGTCAAGAAATCAAATGATGTATTGTATTAGGCAAGTCTGCTGCACAAGACCTTTTTAAAGTGTTGAAGAGCAAAGATGTCAGCTTGAGGACTAAGGTGCTCCTGACGCAAGAAATGGTATTTTCAATAACCTCATATGCATGTGAAATTTGGACAGTGAATAAGGAAGACTGTAGAAGAATTGATGCTTTTGAGTTATGATGTTGGAGGAGAGAATATTGAAACTGCCATGGACTGCCAAAGAACCAACAGATCTGTGTTGGAAGAAGTGCAGCCAGAGTGCTCCTTGGAAGCCAAGATGGCCAAACTTCATCTCTCATAATTTGGATATATTGTCAGGAGGGACCAATCACTGGAGAAGGATATCATGTTTGGTAACGTGGAGGATCAGAGAAAAAGAGGAAGACCCCCAGTGAGATAGATTGGCAAAGTGGCAGCATCAATGGGCTCAAGCATGGCAACAATTGTGAGGTTGGCCCAGGAATGGGCAGTGTTTCATTCTGTTGTATATAGGATCGCTATGAGTCAGTACTGACTCGCTGGCACCTAACAACAACAACAACAAATGAGCAAAATACTGAATGATGCAGAAAACATCCAAAGAAGATAGAAGAAATATACAGAGTCATTTCAAGAAGTAGTATATGATCAAGAGTAGTGACGGAAGAATCCCAAGGTACAATGAAGGAATTGGCAAAGAACAGAGTTCTGGGAATTGATGCAATACCAATTGAAATATTTCAACAAACTGATGCAATCTTGGAAGCTCTTACTCACATATGCCAAGAAATTTGGAAGACAGCTACATATTTATGTCCATTCCTAAAAGAGGTGACCCAATGAAATGTGGAGATCACTGAACAAGTTAATATCACAGGCAAGTAAAATATTGCTGAAGATAATTCAAAAAGGGCTACAACAGCACATTGGCAGGAAAACTGCCAGAGTCAAGTCAGATTCAGATGAGGATGTCGAAAGAGGGATATCATTGTTCATGCTAATAGGTCTTGGCTGAAAGCAAAAAATACCAGAAAGATATTTTGCCTGTGCTTTATTGACTATGGAAAGGCTTTTGATTGTGTGGGTCATAACAAGCTATGGTTAACTTTTCAAAGAATGGGTATTCCAGAACACTTAATTGTGCTCATGAGGAACTTGTACATAGACCGAGAGGCAGTCGTTCAAAAGAAATAGGGGATACCAAATGGTTTAAAATCAGGAAATGTGTGCATCAGGGTTGTATTTTTTCACCATATTTATTCAATTGTTGTGCTGACCAGATAATCTGAGAAGCTGAATTATATGAAGAAGAGCGTAGCATCAGGATTGGATGAAGATTCATTACCAAACTGCGATATCCAGATGATACAACCTTGCTTTCTGAAACTGAAGAGGAATTAAAATAGTTACTGATGATCAAAGACCACACTTCACCTTAATGTAAAAACAAAAATCCTCACCACTAGAGCAAAAAATACCATCATGATAAATGGAAAAAATTGTCCAAGACTTCATTTTGCTCGAATCCACTATCAGCATTCATGCAAGCAGCAATCAAGGAAATCAAACGACATATTGCCTTAGGTAATTATGTTGCACAAAACCTCTTTAAAGTGTTGAAGAGCAACGACATCAGTACGAGAATTAAGGTACTCCTGACTCCAGCTATGGCATTTTCAATAGCCTCATATACATGTGAAACTTAGACAGTGAACAGGAAGATGATAGAAGAATTGACACATTGGAATTATGGTGTTGGAGAAGAATATTAAAAGTAACAAGGACTGCCAGAATAACAATCAAATCTCTGTTGGAAGAATGCTCCTTAGAATCCAGGATGGCAAGACTTCTTCTCTCATACTTTGGGCATGTTATCAGGAGGGACCAGTCCCTGGACAAGGACATCATACTAGGTAGAATGGAGGGTCATCAAAAAGAGGCTGACTCCCAACAAGATGGATTGGCATTATGGCTACAGCAATGAGCTCAATTGTAACAAAAATTGTGAGGATGACACACAACTGGCAGTGCTTCAAACTGTTGTGCATACGATCACTATTAATCATAAGCGACTCAGCAGCAGCTAACAGTATTCAAAAGCACATCAACCACTAAAGCCAATGATGAAGAAATTGAATATTTCTAACAAGACTTAGAAGATTTGTGGGATGACATCAAGAACATCATACACGAAGAAAACAAAAAGTCATTGAGAAGACAAGAAAGAAGGAAAAGGTCAAATGGATGTCAGAAGAGACACTGAAACTTGCTCTCCAGCGTAGAGATGCTAAAAAAAATAGAAGAAATGAGGAGGTCCAAAAGCTGAACAGAATATTTCAAAGATCAGTTCAAAAAGATAAAGCCAAATATTACAATAAAATGTGCAAAGATCTGGAATCAGAAAACCAAAAACGAAGAACACACATAGCATTTCTCAAGCTGGAGGAACTGAAGAAAACATTCAAGCCTCGACTTTCATTATTGAAAGATTCTCTGGGCAAATTATTGAATGATGCAGAATGTATCAAGAGAAGATGGAAGGAATACGTAGAGTCACTATACCAAAAAGAAATGGTTCATGTTCAACCATTACAAGAGGTAGCATATGATCAAGAGCCAATGATACTTAGGGAGGAAATCCAAGGTGCATTGAAGGAATTGGCAAAGAACAAGGCACCAGGAATTAATGGAATAAAAATTGAAATCTTTGAAGAAAGTGAGGCAGCACAGGAGGCACTCACTCATCTCTACCAAGAAATTTGGAACACAACTATCTGGCTGACTTATTGGAAGACATCCATATTTGTGCCCATTCCAAAGAGAGGTGACCTGACAGAATACGGAAATCATCGCACAATCTCTTTGATAACTCATGTGAGTAAAGTTTTGGTAAAGGTAATACAGAAACGGCTACAATCATACATTGACAGAGAACTTCCAAAGGTTCAAGCTGGATTCAGAAGAGGCCATGGAATGAGGGATAACATTGGTGATGTCCAATGGATCATGGATAAAAGCAGAGAATATCAGAAAGATGTTTACCTGTGCTTTATTGACTATGCAAAGGTTTTTGATAGTGTGGATCATGACAAACTACGGACAACATTGAGAAATATGAGTACTCCGGAACCATTAAATATGCTCATGAGAAATCTGTACCTGGGCCTGGAGGCAGTTGTTCGAACAGAACATGGGAACACTGAATGTTTTTAAACTAAGAAAGGTGAGTGACAAGGTTGTATTCTTTCACCATACTTATTCAACCTGTATGCTGAGCAAATAATCTCAGAAGCTTGTTTCTATGAAGAAAAATGTGGCATCAGGATTAGAGGAAGCCTCATTAACAACCTGCGATATACAGATGATACAACCTTGCTTGCTGAAAGTGAAGAGGACTTAAAATATTTACTGATAAAGATCAAAGTGCACAGCCTTTGGTATGGATTACATTTCAATGTAAAGAAAACAAAAATTCTCACCACTGGACCAATAAACAACATTCTTACCAATGGAGAAAAGATAGAAGTTGTCAAGGACTTCATTCTTGAATTAACTATCAACACCCATGGAAACAGCACTCAAGAAATCAAAGGTCGTATTGCATTAAACAAATCTGCTTCACAAGACCTTTTTAAAGTGTTGAAGAGGAAATTTGTCAGCTTGAAGACTAAGGTGGGCCTGACCCAAGCCATGGTATTTTCAATAACCACATTTGCAAGCAAAAGCTGGACAGTGAATAAGGAAGTGAATTGATTATTTTGCGTTCTGATGTTGGAGGAGAATATTAAAAATGCCATGGTCTGCCAAAAGAACCAGTAGATCGGTGTTGGAAGAAGTGCAGCCAGAGAGCTCCTTGGAGGACAAGATGGCCAAACTTCATCTCTCACACTTTAGACATATTGTCAGGAGGGACCAGTTGCTGAAGAAGGATTTAATGTTTGGTAAGGTGGATGGTCCGAGTAAAAGAGGTACACCTCCAGCAAGATGGATTGGCAAAGTGGCAGCATCAATGGCCTCAAGCGTGGTAACAATAGTGAGGTTGGCCCAGGATCGGGCAGTGTTTCGTTCTGCTGTACATAAGGTCGCTGTGAATCGGTACCGACTCGATGGCACCTAACAACAATAATATATGCCTCTGATATGGTATATCAAGTGTACTAGTGACTGTTTCTGAGCTTCTGTTCTATTAACCTCATGTCAAAGCTCAATAGCTTTAGTATTAAACTTTGTCATAAGCCTTGATATCTGAAAAATGTAACTCCTCTCTTTTCTTCTTCAACTGTGGTTTGGGTGAAAGTTTACAGAGCAAATTAGTTTGCCATTAAAAAATGTATGCACATTTTGTTTTGTGACATTCATTACATACAGTTCCATGAATATAATAGCATAATAGCACTCTTCTCACTTTCTTCCTAGATTCCCTATTTCAATTTGTCTTTATGTTTTATTCCTTCCTGCCTTCTGACCTTTGTTTTTGGGAAAATGTTGCAATTTTGGTCTTGTATGGTTGATTATTCTGAGAAGCACGTTCCTCATGGGTGTCATTGTTCTCTTTATATTGTTATTGTAGAGTTGGCTTTGAGTTAAAGCAACCCTATGCATAGCAGAACAAAATAGAGCCTAGTCCTATGCCATCCTGACAATTTCTGTTAGATTTGAGTCCATTGTTGTTGATACTGTGTCCGTTCATCTCATTGAGGGTCTTACACTTTTTGCTGACCTTCCACTTTTCCAAGCATGATGTCCTTCTCCAGGGATCTTGTCACTTCTGAAAGCATGTTCAAAGTATGAGAGATGAAGTTTCACCACGCTCGCTTCCAATGAGGAAGACAGATCTGCTTGTTCTTCTGACAGTCCATGGTCTGCTCAATAATCTTCTTCAACACCATAACTCAAATGCATTGATTCTTCTACAGTTTTCCTTATTCATTGTCCCACTTTTCATAAGCACATGTGTTATTGTTTTTGTTAAGTGCTGTCTAGTTGGCTCTGACTCATGGCAACTCTGTATAGGGTTTCTGAGGAATGGCTGGAGAGCTTGAACCGCTGAGCTTGCAGTTCAAACTGACCTTGCGGTCCAGAGCATTAACCCACAGTGCCATTAATTGAAAATATCATGACTTGGGTCAGGTACACATTAGTCCTTCAACTGACATGTTTGTTCTTGAACACTTTAAATAGGTCTTTTATAGCAGACTTGCTTAATGCACTATGTTGTTTGGCTGCTCAACTGCTGTTACTATGAGTGTTGATTGTGGATCCAAGCAAAATGAAGACTTAGATGACTTCAATCTTTTCTCCGTTCATCATGATGCTATTTATTGGCCCAGTTGTGAGGATTTTTTTGTTTTCTTTACACTGAGATGCAATCCATATTGAAGGCTATAGTCTTTGATATTCATCAGTTAAGTATTTCAAGTCCTCTTAGCTTTATGCAAGCAAGGTTGTATCATCTACATATCACAGGTTGCTCATGAGTCCTCTTGCAATCCAGATGCCACACTCTTCTTCATATAACCCAGCTTCTTGGATTATTTTCGCAGCATACGGTTTAAATGAGTATAAGTGAAAGGATGCAACCCTGATGAACACCTTTCCTAATTGTAGACCATTCATTATCTCCTTGATCTGTTTAAACAATGGTCTCTTTTTCTATGTACAGGTTCCTTACGAGCACAATTAGTGATCTGAATGCCCATTCTTCTCACTGTTACCCATAGTTTGTTATGATCCACACAGTCAATGTCTTTGCTAGTCAACAAGACACAAGTAAGCATCTTTTTTGGTACTCTCTGTTACCAGCTAAGATCCATCTGATGTAGGTAATGATATCCCTTGTTCCATTTGCACTTCTGAACCTGGATTGAATTTCTGATCTCACCCCTTTGTTGTCCTGCTGCAATAGTTTTTTAATAATCTTCAGCAAAATTTTACTTGCATGTGGTGTTATTATCGTTTGATGATTTCCACATTCCTTTGGATCACGTTGTTTTGGAATGGGCATAAATATGGATCTCTTCCAATTGGTTGGCTAGGTAGCTGTCTTCATAGATGAAATAGCACGTTCAGTGCTACATGAATTTGTTGAAAGATTTCAGTTTGTATTCCATCAATTCCTGAAGTCTTGTTTTTTGACAATGCTTTCAGTGTAGCTTGAACTTGTTTCTTCATTATCATTGGCTCTTGATCATATGCTACCTATTGAAATGGTTGAATATTGACCATTTCTTTTTGGTGCAGTGACTCTCTTCATTCTGTCCATCTTTTGATGATTATTCAATATTTTAATTTGTAAATTCTTCAATAATTCAAAGCTTGAATTTTTTTGTTCAATTTTTTCAGCTTGAGAAATGCTGAGTGTGTTCTTCCCCTTTTGGTTCTCTAACTTCAGGTCTTTGTACTTTTCATTTTAATACTTTACTTTGCCTTCTTTAGCTGCCCTTTAAAAATTTCTGTTAAGCTCTTTTACTTCATCATTTCTTCCATTTACTTCAGCCTCTCTGTGCTCAAGAGCAAGTTTCAGAGTCTCTTCTGACATACATTTGGTCTTTCCTTTCTCTCTTTTCTTTTTAATAATCTCTTGCTTTCTTACTGTGTGCTATTCCTGATGTCATCCAACAATCCTTCTGATCTTTGGTTATTAATATGTAATGCATCAAATCTGTTCTTGATATTCAGGAGGTATATACTCAAGGTCATATTTTGATTCTCATGTATTTGTTTACATTTTCTTCTGTTTCAGCCTGAACTTGCATGTGTTGTTACTGTTGTTAAGTGCTGTCTAGTTGGATCAGACTAATAGTGACCCTGTATAGGGTTTCCAAGAAGCAGCTTGTGAGTTTGAGCTTCCAACCTTGCTGTTCAAACCAACCTTGTGGTCTAGTGCTTTAAACCAGTGTCACACCGGTCTGTTCCAGTTGGCTTGTGTCTTTGTTTTGATTAAATTTAGCTTATCCAATGTTTCTTCCCACAGATGTAGTCACGTTGATTCCTGTGCATTCTGTGTGGTGTGGTCCAAGTGTATATTTGCAATTTTTGTTGTTGATAAAAAGTGTTTTGAATGAATTGGTCTAGGAAAGTTGTATCATGCAATCTTTAGCATTGCTTCTGACATAAGGCTTTATTTTCCAACTACTGATCTTTCCTCTTTGTTTCCAACTTTTACATTCAATCTTTTCTCTGTTGATAAGAATGTTGTTTATTGGTCCAGTGGTGAGGATTTTTGATTTCTTGACATTGAGATGCAATCCATATCGAAGGCTGTCCTCTTTGATCTTCATCAGTAAATGTTTTAAGACCTCTTCACTTTCAGCAAGCAAGGTTGTATCATCTGCAAATCACAGGTTGTTATCATGGTCAACTCCGCTTTGAGGAGGTAGCTCTTCAACAGTCACATTTTGAGTGCCTTCCAACCTGAGGGCTCATTTTCCAGCACTATATCTGACAGTGTTTCTCTGCTAGTCATAAGGTTTTCAGTGACTAAATATTCGGAAGTAATTTGTCATTCCTTCTTCGTCTTCATTTGGAAGCTCATCTTTGTCTTCGTCTGGAAGCTCATCTGAAACCTGTTCACCATGGGTGACCCTGCTGGTATTTAAAATACCGGTGCCATAGCTTCCAGAATCACAGCAACTCACAAATCACCACAGTAAGACAAACTAACAGATGAGTGGTGCTCAGAGGCATATAGGAAATAAGAAAAGTGAAGTAATTGATTGGCAATGTAGGATAAGCACTTGACTGCTAACCACAAGGTCATTAATTCAAACCTACCAACTCCTTCTTGAAAATCCTATACAGGACCATTATGATTAGGAACAAAGTTGACCTCACTTACCAGCAACAACAACAATGTGGAAAAAACTTAAAGTGAACCCCTACTTTATACTACAAGCAGAAATATAGTTTAATTGAAATGAAGGCCCAAAGTGAAAGAAAAATATAGAAATTATAATAATGGGAGGAAGAGTATGATATATAGATAGATAGATATTTTATATGTCCCACAAACATGAGTTTTAAAAAGGACATGAGTATTTACATTGCCTGTAAATGCAACTATGAATGTGGTGGAACATGTTGTGTTGTTGTTGTTGTCAGGTGCCATCGAGTCAGAACTGACTCATAGCGACCCCATGCACAGCAGAATGAAACAATGTCTGATCCTGGGCCAAACTCACTACCACTGCCACACTTGAGTCCATCA
>NW_006408848.1:811253-823929 GCF_000296735.1 Chrysochloris asiatica
AGCTTAGCCATCCTGGCTGGCCTCCAAGGAGCACTCTGGCTGCACTTCTTCCAAAACAGATCTATTGGTTCTTTTGGCAGTCCATGGCACTTTCAGTACTCTCCTCCAACACCACAACTCAAAGGCATCAATTCTTCTACCATCTTCCTTATTCACTGTCCAGCTTTCGCATCCATATGAGGCTATTAAAAACACCATGGCCTGAGTCAGGCGCACCTTAGTCCTCAAGCTGACATCTCTGCTCTTCAATACTTCAAAAAGTTCCTGTGCATCAGATTTGCCCAATGCAATACGTCGTCTGATGTCTCGACTGCTGCTTCCGTGAGTGTTGATAGTTGATCCAAAAAGAATGAAGTCCTTGAAAACTTCAATCTTTTCTCCATTGATAATAATGTTGTTTATTGGTCCAGTGGTGAGGATTTTTGTTTTCTTGACATTGAGATGTAATCCATATCGAAGGAGCATACGGTAGGCAAAATCATGAAAACTTCCTAGATATTAAGAAACATGTTAAGGTAATGAGTTGATTTGCCTTGGAGATCAGGACCATAGTCTCAGGGAACACCATGGTCAATTGACATAACATAGCCCACAAAGACCATGTTCTACATCCTGCTTGGGTGAAGAGCATCTGGGATCTTGAAAGCTTATAAGTGGCCATCTAAGATGCAGCAATTGGTCTCTCCATGTGTGGAAGAAAGAAGTGATACGGACTGAAAAAGCTTGGAATCAATTAATTCAATGGATTAATGGAACACGTGAACATCAGTCTCCACAACTCTTAAATCAAAAGAACTAGATAGTGCCTAGCTACCACTGTCAACTGCTCTGAAAGGGATCACATTAGAGGGTCTTGGATAAGATGGGAGAAAATGTGGAAGAAAACTCAAAATTATTTATAATAAATAAACCAGGTTTACTGGCGAGAAAGAGACTGGAGCAACCTGAGACTATGACTCTCGACTACTCATCAGGTCTAGAAAGGAACTCACCCTCAGGGCCCAATTTTCAGCCAAGCAATAAATCGATTTATAAGGGGCAAAGGGTAGGGGAGTGGGGATAACAACACTAGCAAGGAATGATCACCATGGAATGTCAATCATTCAAAATCAAAAGTATAACATTTTCCTAAAGACAAAGTTGAGAAGGGATACGAAGGTGGGTGGAATGAAAATAAGTATCCCCAGGAGGAAGCAGGATAACTGTGGTTGCATGGAGGGAATTGTAATCATTGAGGCGAAACAGTATATGATTTGTTGAATGTAAAGCTGATGATCGTATCTATAAACCTTCATTCAATTCAAAAAAATTTTTTTTTAAGTGGGGAAAAAAATCATAAAAATCACTACTCAAAAAGTTGCAAAAAGCAACACCATGTGACCCAACAATCCCTTTATTTGGTTGTAGTTAAGAGTAATCGAGTCGATTCCAACTCATAGTGATCTTGTATAGTGTTTCCGAGGAACAACTGGTGACTTTGAACCACTGACCTTGTGCTCCACAGTGCCACACCAGGACTCCTTCCTTTGTTTAGTGTATATCCTCAATAAATAAATGACACAAGTAGATCTATGCACACCCATGATTATTGCAGCATTATTCACAATAGCAAAAAGTTGGAGACAGCCTAAATGTCTAGCAATGGAAGAATGGATAAACAAACTTTGGTACATACACACAATGGAATATTATATACAACATTAAAGGATAATAATGAACCTGAAAAACACCTCATAACATGGATAAATCCAGAGGACATTGTGTTGAGTGAAATTGTTGTTGTTAAGTGCCGTCAAGTCAATTCTGACACATAGCGACCCTGTATAGGGTTTCCAAGGAGCAGCTGTGAGCTTGAACCACCAATGAAATTAGTCAGTCAAAAAAGAGCAAATAATGTATGAGACCACTATTGTATAAACTCAAGAAAAGGCTTTCATGCTAAAAGAAACATTCTTTGATGGTTACCAAGGATGAGAGGGAAGAGGGAAAAATTCACTGGCTAGAGGGTAGACACATGTTGACTTAGGTGATGGGAAAGGCAATATATACAACAAGAGGGAGGCTGGCATAAGAATGATGTAGACAGGTGAAGACATAGAGAGGAATGTGTGTGTTCAAAGGAATAGAGATAATTACTGTTATATATATAACCCTGCAACAGCAGTGTTCTATGGGTAGACACATGGAGAGATACACAGGCCAAACAGGTATGGGAAGGAGACTAGGAGTCTACCCACAAATACATAAGGGCTTGACAGAGAATATTTGTATATCCTGCAAACACATCTATGAATGTGGTGGAGCATACATGGGACATAATGATGATAACTTCTTGGACCTTGATGTAACGAGTTCTGGACCTGGGGTCTCAGGACCGTAGTTTCAGGGGACACCATGATCAGTTTACATAACATAGTCCACAAAGACAATGCTCTACAACCCACATTGGTGAGTAGCAACTGGTATCTTAAAAATTCATTAGTGGCCATCTAAGGTGCAACTACTGGTCTTGCCATGTGTGGAAGAAATAAGAGTGATAAAAATTTGAAGATATTTGGAATCAACTAGTCCAATGAACTAATGGACCATGTTAGCATCAGTCACCACAACTCTGAGACTAGAAAAATTAGATGGTGCCTCACTACCACTACCAATTGCTTTAAAAGGGATCGCATTAGAAGGTTCCCAATACAGTGATAGACAATGTGGAACAAAACACAAAAGTATGATGAAAATTTAAAGACCGGGTTTACTGGTCAGAAAGATACTGAGGAACCTGAGACTATGGCCCTTGGCCACCTTTCAGGTCTGGAATGGAACTTACCCTTGTGGACCAATGTTCAGCTAAGTGGTGGAAAGACATATAGGTGGGACAGCAATGCTAGTGCGGTATGTTCAACCATATAAGATCAAAAGGACAACATTTACATGAAGACAAAGTTCAGAGGGGTTGGGAATGAAGTTGGAATGGAAAGGGAAACCACATAGAGAAAGTGGGGAAGTGTTGTTAGTTGTATAGAATTGCAATCACTTAGATGAAGCTAAGTGTGTGATATTTTTAATGTAAACTGATAATCTGCTCTTTAAGCCTTCAGTCAATCCATAATAGAAAGTTTCATAAAAAGAGTAATAATCTCTAAAATACAAAACAGGCAAATCAATGTAGATTTTTGATCACTAAGGGTAACAAGCATAAGCTATAAAGGAAAAATCTGATGAATTCAATTAAATTAACATTAAGAACATCAAAAGACAACATAAAAAGAATGAAAGGCAGTCCATAAACAAGAAATATTTGCAATACTTATTACTTAGTATGGTATACTGGTGACTCTGTAGGATAAGCATTGGACTGTTAACCGCAAGGTTAACAACCCTGGTGGCAGAGGTGATGCAGCTTAGAAATGAAACACAGGCACAAGTTAGGGATTAGGGGAGACCGCAAGACTCATGACCTCTAGGATCAAGAGCCCAGCAGAACTCATGATTTCTAGGACCAAGAGCCCCGAGACATGGCGGTACTCCGTATTTATTAGCCTCCAGCCTTTACATCCCCCAAGGATGCCATACATCACTGACATTAAAGGGGTCTTTTGATGTTATACAGATTAAGGAAATGTTCTTAGGGGAGAGAAAAACAAGACTATAATTCAGGGATGCATGCGTAGTTTTCCAAACAGATCAATGCAGGTTATCACATCTGGTCATCATGTACCAATCCTGGCTCTAGCAATAAGGAACAGCTTTCTGCTTCCTTATGCTGTGGCCCAGACGTGACTCCCTTCCTCCTGAGTATGTCCTTGGTGGTCTCCAACACAAGCCCATCAGCAACTTCACAGAAAGTTGAGGCTTTCTGCTCCCAAGAAGATTTACAGCTTGGGAAACCCTATTGTTATTATTATCATTGTGACCCTATACAGGAGCAGCTGGTGGATTTGAACCCTCAACCTTGTGGTTCACAGGCCAGTGCTTATCCGAAAGCACCACACCAGGAGTCCCTGTACAGGTATAAGAACCATGTGGGATTCATGTCCGACTTCCCTTGGCTTCACAAAGGGGAAAGAAAATCAAATTCAAAATCAGTCTAAGGCTGATTCCCATGAAGCTGAGATTAGACATGCTCCCACCCTACGACCTTCTTTACCTTATTCTGACACCATCCATTCCTCCCACAGCACTCTCTGCTTCACATCTGTGTTCGATAATCCATTGCAATGGCCACACAGAACTCACAACAATACTCACAATCATGGGATTTATTAAGGAAATGAACAGGTTAGAATTCAGGATCAAAACCAACTCAGGTCACAGCAGTTCTCCAGTTAGAAAAGCCTCTTGTCTGCCATACTGCAGGCATGCCTCACTCTTGTTTTCTGCCTCTCAGCCATGTGACCCATTGGCTTCTGCCCTGCTCTGGCAAATGATACAAAGCTGTTTTAGCCAGACTCTGTATGCCCAAAGGGCACATTCTGCAAATCAGTCTCCTGCCTATAGGCAAGCAAGCTTTACCCAGTCCATAGGCCTAGAGCTGGAAGCTGTTCTGTCTCTCCATGCCACTGCCTTTGCTGTTGTCTCTGCCGTTGTCTCTGCCATCATATCTTTCATCACCTCTTCCATTGTCATTGACCTTTCATGCTCCACTCATGCTCTTCCTTCTTGATGGTCCTGGGATCTTCCCTCTCTGCTTCTGAGATGGTTCCTTTTAAACTTAGCTGGAGGGCAAACCAGCCAATTCCAGTCTTAAAAGTCCTATATACCTTATTTGCATAATCCCACCCAATTACTTGGTGAGAATTAAGAAAAGCCATATCAAGTAAATTTAAGGCACAACAACAGGAATTGAATTAACTCAAGGCATCTAACAACATTATTTAGTATCCATAACGTAGGTGCTTTTTCTACAAAACTATAAAAAATAAATAAATAAATTGATACAAAATTTCAGAAAAGACTTCACTAGGTACTTCACAAAAAAGGAAACCCAAATGGCTTAGCCAATAAATAAATATCAGTATGATTAAAAATAAGGAAAACGCAAATTAAAGCTAGTACATATCCAACAAATTGGCAAATACATTGCTGTTTGTTGTTGTTGTCAAGTATCATTGAGTCTGTTCTGACTCATAATGACCCTGCAAAGGGTTTCCAAGAAGCGGCTGGTGAGTTTGAACTGCTGACCTTGCAGTTCAAATGGACCTTGTGAACTAGTGCATTATCTCACCATCCAACACCATCTTTCAATTAGTGGTGAAGGGGAGTATTGGCACTAGTACTTCGGTGAACAATGTGGCATTACCTAGTAAAGCATAACATGCACATTCCTAAACATATAAGCTAGAGCAGTGGTTCTCAATCTGTAATGTGCATCACCTATCTGGTAGCGTGGTTACAAGTCAGGCTGCTAAACTCAAAGTCAGCAGTTTGAAACTACCAGTGTTTCCTCGGGAGAAAAATTAGGCTTTCTGCTTCCGTAAAGATTTACAGCCTTGGAAACATTTATGCAGGGTCGCTATGAGTCGGAACTGACTCCATAGCATACCACAACCACTACTGGGCTTGTTAAAACAGATTGCTGGACTCAACACCAGAGTTTCTGATTCAATGTTATTGTTGTTAAGTGCCGTTGAGTCGGTTCCAACCCATAGCGACCCTGTACAGGGTTTCCAAGACTGTAAATCATAACGGGAGCAGAAAGCCTCATCTGTCTCCTGCGGAGTGGCTGGTAGCTTCGAACTGCTGACCTTAAGGTTCGCAGCCCGATTCGTAACCACTACACTACCAAAGCTCCTTCTGATTCAAAAGATCTGGACAAATAATTCTCATTTCTAATAAATTATCAGGTACTGTTTATGCTATTGGAGTGCTGGTATGGTGCTGTAGGATAAGCACTGGAGTGTTAACTTCAAGGTTAGCAGTTCAAACCCACCAGCCACTCCTTGAAAACCCTATACAAGGTCACTATGCATCAGAACTGACTTTATGGCATTTAACAACAACAAGCTCATGCTACTGATCTGGAATCACATTTAGAGAAACACTGTCCCATATAAAACCTTGCACATATATGACCTTGCACGTGTACACCAGAAAACATGTATAAGAATGCTTGTAGGAATACTTAGGAATAAATTTAACCAAAAAGATAACACTTGTACACTGAAAATTACATAAGATTGTTGAAAAATTAATGATTGAAATAAATGGAAAGACATCCACAGAAATGAATCAAAATGTAAGAGCAAAAAGTATAAATATCTTAGAAAACATAGTACTAAATCTTTGTGCCTTGAAATAAAAAATTATTTCTTAGATATGATAGTAGACTTACAAGCAATAAAAGAGAAGATGTATAAGTTGGACTTAATCAAAATTACTTTTGTACTTCAAATGGCACCATAAAGAAAGTAAAACAACCCAAAGACTGAAAGATAATATTTTTAAATGACATAGCTAATAGGAGACTTATAGCTATAATAATATATAAAGAACATTTACCATTCAGTATTAAAATGATAAACTGCTAAATTAAGATATGAGTTAGAAACATGAATAGACATTTCTCCAAAGAAGATACATGAAGTGCCAAAAAGCTGATGAAAAGATGCTCTACATCATTAGTTATTACAAATCAAATCTGAAATTAGATACTACTTCACAACCACTAAGATTGCTATAGTAAAAAGATCTACAATAACAAGTTGTTGTTAGGTGCCGTGGAGTCGGTTCCGACTCATAGTGACCCAGTACAGGGTTTCCGAGGCTGTAAATCTTTACAGGAGCAGAAAGTCTCATCTTTCTCCCACGGAACAGCTGGTAGTTTCAAACTGCTGACCTTGTGGTTCACAGTCCGATTCATAACCACTACGCTACCAGAGCTCCTTACAATAACAAGTGCTGGTGTGTAAGTGGAGCAGTTGAACTTGTCATACATTGCTAGTGGGAATGTAAAATGCCACAGTCACTTTAGAAAAGTTGGAAAATTTCTCAGAATACTAAACAGAGTTACCATATGACCCCAAAATTCTGCTCCCAGTTATCTATTCAAGAAAAGTAAATACATGCTCACACAAAAATATACACACAAATGCTCATGGTAGTAAGATTCATAATAGCCAAAAAGTGGAAATGGCTTAAATATCCATATACTGATGAATGGAAAAATAAAATGTAGCATATCCATACAAGGAATAAGATTTAACAATAGAAAGGAGTGAGATACAGACACATAAATACGACATGGATGAACCTTTCAAACATTACACTAAATAAAAGAAGTCAGACACAAAAGGCCAAATATAGTATGATTCCATTATATGAGGTGTCAAGAATAGGCATTTCCATATTTTAAAAAAAGTAATTTAGTGGTGATGTGGTATTATAGGACTAGACTGCTAACCACAAAGTCGGCAGTTCTAACCCACCAGCTGCTCCTCAGAAACCCCATACAGGGTCTTTATGAACCAGAACTGACTCAATGGCACTTAACAACATAGGCCTATAGTACAGGAAGGAGTCATAGTGTGGTGGTGTAGGATAAGTACTGGCCACAAAGTTGGAGATCCAAACTTACCAGCCACTCCATAGAAAACCTACACTGGGTCACTAAGAGTCAAAACAGGTTCAACAGCACCTAACAACAACACAGTACAGGAAGACAATGCGATGGGTTTGTAGGATAAAAACTGGACTGTGAACCACAAATTCTGCATTTGGAGCTCACCAGCACACAGTAGGAGAAAGATGAGGCTTTCAGCTCCTGCTAAGATTTATAGACTTGGAAACATTATACAGGATCACTATGAATAAGAACTGGCTCAACAGCACTAAACAACATAGTAGTTGTTGTTAGGTGTCATTGAGTCAATTCTGATCCATAGCAACTGTATGAATAAAAGAACGAAGTGGGACCTGATACTGTGCCATCCTCACAATTGCTGCGACACTTGAACCCATTGTTGCAGCCATTGTAACACTCATTGGTGTTCTCCCTCTTTTTCACTGTCTCTCCACTTTAACAAGCATGATATCCTTCCCCATGAATTGGTTCCTCCTAATAATATGTCTGAAGTATGAGAGACAAAATCTGGCCATCTTGGCTTATAAGGAGCATTCTGGTTGCACTTTTTCCAACATATCTTTTTTTGTTATTGTTCTTCTGTCCATACATGGTACTTTTAATATTCTTCTCTAACACCTTAACTCATGTGTGTCAATTCTTCTATGGTCTGCACTATTCATTATCCAACTTTAACATGCATATGAGGCTATTAGAAATGTCAAGGCTTGGGTCAGAGGCACCTTAGTCCTCAAACTGACATTTTTGCTCTGAAACATTTTAAGCAGTTCTTCTGCAGCAGATTTGTCTAACGAAGTCATTTGATTTCTTGACTGCTTCTTCAATGAGTATTGATGGTGGATCCAAGCAAAATGAAGTCTCTGATAACTTTTCTCCATTTATCATGATGTTATTTATTGGTCCAGTTGTGAGGTTTTTGGTTTCTTTACATTGAAGTGCAACCCATGCTAAATGTTGTGGTCTCTGATCTTCATCAATATTTTAAGTCCTCTTTGCTTTAAGCAAGCAAGGTTGTATCCTCTGCATAACACAGGGTGTTAATGAGATTGCCTTCAATCCTGATGCCACATTTTTCTTCAAATAATCCAGTTTTTCAGATTATTGCCCAGCACACAGAATGAATAAGTATAGTGAAAGAATATAACTCTGGCGCAAACCTTTCCTGATTTTAAACCCTTCAATGTCCCCTTGTTCTGTTTGAATCACTGACTCTGGGACTATGTACAGGTTCCTCATGAGCACAATTAAGTTCTGGAATACTCATTCTCTCCAGAGTTGTCCACAGTTTGTCATGATCCACACCATTAAAAGTGTTTGCATAAACAGTAAAGCACAGGTAATCATCTTTCTGGTATTCTCTGCTTTCAATCAAGTTCCATCTGGTGTCGTCAGTGCTTGTCCTTGCTTCATGTGCTGGCCTGAATCCAACTTGAACCTCTGACAGCTCCCTGTCATTGTACTGTTGCAGCCCTGTTTTAATTATCTTTAGTAAAATTTTACTTGCATGTGATATTAATGATATTTTCTGATGATTTCCATATTATGTTGGGTTACCTTTCTTTGGAATGTATACTAATATGGATCTCTTCCAATCGATAGGTCAGGTCCAAATTTATTGGCATAGATGGGTGAATGTCTACAGTGTTGCATCAGTTTCTTGAAAGATACCAATTTGTATTCTATCAATTGCTGGATCCCTGTTCTTTGACAATGACTTCAGTGCATACTGGACTTCTTCCGTCAGTACCATTGGATCTTGATCATATGCTACCTCTTGAAATGGTTGAACACTGATCACTTCTTTTTTGTACAGTGACTCTGTGTATTTCTTCCATCTCCTTTTGATCCTTTATGCACCATTCAATATTTTACACAAAGAATCCTTCAGTATTTCAAGTCCAGGCTTGAATTTTTTTTCCTGAGTTTTTCGGCTTGAGAAATTCTGAGCGTGTTCTTCCCTTTTGGTTTTGTAGCTCCAGATCATTGCACATTTCATTATAATATTTTATTTTATCTTTGCAAACTGGCCTTTACAATTTTTTATTCAGCTCTTTTACCTCCTCCTTTCCATTTGTTTTGTCATCTCTATGCTGAAGAGCTAGTTTCAGAGTCTCATCTGACATCCATTTCGGTCTTCGGTCTTTTCTTTTCTTTTTTTGTCTTCTGGAGTCCTGGTGTGGTTCTGTGGGTTAATGCAATGGACTTCAAGGTCACTTTGAACCTTAAGGTCAGCAGTTCAAGCTCACCAGCTGCTCCTCAGAAACCCTATACGGGGTTGCTATGAGTCAATACCAACTCGACGGCACCTAACATCATCATCAATAATGAATGTCCTTTTCCTTTATTTCTGTATGATGTTCTTGATGTCATCCCACAATTCTTCTGGTTTTTGGACATTATTGCCTAATGCATCAAATTTGGTACATCAATTATATATCACTAAAATTATTTTTAAACAGACTATTCCCAGTAATTGTGTTTTTAATAACAGAAAGTTAAAAATAGCCCAACTATCCATCAGTAATAGTATAGATAATTGCATATTTATACTCTGAAATATCCATAGTGATGAAAATGAACTATATACTAAACACATAAATAAAGCAGACTCTCCAAACAGCATATCATTAACAGTAGAATGCAGTCACAGACGTATACAGAATGATTCCATTTATATAGGCAAAACTAAATGAAGAAATTCTTCTGATTTGAGTACTCATTTTAAAAAAATCAATGTTATTGTTATAATTTATCTGCATTGAAAATATTTAATCTTTTATAATTAATTATTTAACTATTTTGCTGTGAAAAAGGGCCTTATTTATGCTCAATAGATATCATAAATATCTCCATTCTATATTTGTTTAAAATTGTCATTTAAAATTAAACAAAACAAAACAAAAACAAAAAATCTGTTGGCACCAGAAATGCCAATGTAAACATATAAAGAAATGCTAAATATTACAAAAATATCCATTAAATGTCACAAACCAAAGAGTAAATCCATGTTCTATGCCATAATTAGTGAGAGGTAGATTAAGAAAAAGGTAAAAGCACTTCCATTACAATTTGTCTTTCTTTTTAACAGAAACAGATTAGCAAGTATAAAACCTTTAAAACTAAACTATCTATTTTGAGGAACGTTTCCATTTTGAAAATTCTCTATTCATATATTTACAATGTGAATGAATGAGAGATAAAGTTACAACCTCACATTTATCAATTTCAGTGGTTTATAGAAGGTGTTGTTGTTGTTAAGTGCCGTCGAGTCAGTTCCAACTCATAGCAACCCTGTATAGGGTTTTGAGGAGCAGCTGGTGAACTTGAACCACCAACCTTGTAGTTCAAACCAACATTGCAGTCTAGCACATTAACCTGCAACACCTCACCAGGACTCCAGAGAAAAAATAAACTGTTATCATTTCTAAAAAAAAAAATGAATGGCTATCAAGATCTGTACATTTCTGGGCTCCACTAGCATGATATTCTGATTCAATAAATCTTAGACAGCTGTAAAATTTTAAAGACAATTTTTAAACTGCCATTTAATTTTGATGAAACCAGGTCATTTTGATGAAACCACTTAATTAGAGCTTCCTTAGAATCCTTTCCAGTACTCATTTAACATATGTTAAGAATGACAATGTAAAACAACTATTTAGCAAAATCTTCAAAATGGTATGGAGCTGGTAAAGTCATCAAATAACAAGTTTTGGAATATAAACACACTCTACCATGTGATAAGCAGAGAAGCTATTTTATCTAGCGTGCAAAGCTGAAATCACATCCTACTAAGAGGCCCAACAGGTGTTAAACACAAATTCACTAACCAGGATTCATTCTTTAAATAATGTACATTCTTCAAGCCACTTACTCACAAAAAAATGAGAAATTTTGTGATAAGGAGCTCTCATTCTCTAGGTGTGTGGCAACATTTTTTCTTTCAGATAAGTATAAATATTCTCTACATTGTGGATTGTGTCTCAGTTTTTACTCAAAGGTTTTTATGCTTTTTTGCAAATATAGAAAAATATAAATCAAGACAAAATGATTAAGATATAGATTTCTCTAAGTTGGCAATCAAGCACATGTCAAAAACATGTGAAAGAATTAAAACAAACATTGAACTCAGACCTTAACCATTTGTACTTATGTCTTGGTATGACGTTATAGAAAAAATACTGGACTGCTAACTACAAGGTCCTCGGTTCAAATCCACCAGCAGCTCCTTGGAAATCCTATACAATGTCACTATGAGTCTGAACTAATTTGATGGCACATAACAACAGATGATATTCATGGTATTTTTGGATAAAACACTGGACTGAAAGGTCAGCTTAAATTGCAAGGTCAGAGATTCAAATCCACCAGCCACTCCTCAGAAACCCTATACAGGGTCGCTATGAGTTAGAACCAACTGGAAGGTACTTAAAAACAATAACATAAAATTCACAGAAATGTTTGAAGAAGCCATTTGATTGTTTTTTCTCATAGGATCTTTAACCCTTTTATGACTCAATGGAATATACAATGCCCAACTATATTTTCTACCTCTGAGGTTTAGTGAGAATCTGGGATCCCACTTTTATTGTGTGCTGCCATCTGGTGGAGACTGATATAACTGTGTGAATTCAAAGAAACAGACATTTCCCTGCCAACCATAGCATAAGAGATCCCTTGGGACATATGAGGCAAAACCAAAAAGGAATGAAGTTTAAAATGCCAGACTTTTGCTTCTAAAAGTATTTTACAAATAGTATTTGGTGCAGATACAATGTACATTTATTAAACAAAGGGAAAAAAAAACATTCTCAGTGAATTCAGTTAACCCTCAATGTATCTATGATCCAAGTATATTTTATATAAAACAAGATTCCTAGGTTAATCTCATTTAAATATAATGTTGAGAGTAGATTAAGAGTGTTCAAATAGATTACATGTTTATTTGCTTAAAAGAAAGCTATAAATTCCCACTGTTTTTTTTATCTCTTATATCGCTCTCCTAATCTCCTGTATCTTATCCACTTCTTGTTTTAATTAAAATTTTCAATTGAATAATGATTTAGATCTAAATAGTGTTGTTGTTGTTGTTGTGATGTG
>NW_006408848.1:825504-830327 GCF_000296735.1 Chrysochloris asiatica
TGGCTCTTAATTATATGTTACTTCCTGAAATGGTTGAACGTCGCCATCAAAATGGTCAATCTAAATATTAGGCTTTGACGAGTATTTTCATTTTATAGAGTAAAGCAGCTTTACCTCAAGACTATTGCCCTTGATAACTCTTCATGTCTGGAAAGGAACTTAATCTTGTGGCCTAATTTTCAGCCAACTGTAAATAGTTATATAGGGTAGACAACAGCACTAGTAACATAGCTCACCATGGAATGGTCAATCATTCAAAACCAAAAGGACAACATTTACTTAAGGAGAAAGTAGAGGGGAAGGAGGGAGGAACCACAGGAACAAGTGGGATAACTGTTGTTGCTTAAAGGGGATTGCAATCACTGAGATGAAACAAAGTATATGACTTGTTGAATGCAGTGATGATTTTGTCTGTAAACCTTCACTCAATTCACAATAAAATATTTTAAAAAAATAATAATTACCCCCAAGTTTGATCACCAAATCCACCCCACAGGGAGTGATAAAAGCCTTCCACAAATTTAATCCAAATTATTTTGTCACTGAAAGAAGAGTAAATATATATCTAAAATAATTTATGTTCCCTAAAAAAACGTAAACCTGTAAGCACAGCACAAGAGATTAATCATACTCACATAAGTCATCTCTGATTTGCACAGAATCACATGGCTGACCGCCTCACAAATTTTACCTCCAAATTCAGAGCATTCTCAGTGACTTGATACAAAGTACATCCTATAGGCAAAAACTGGAATAATTAGGATAATGAGTAACCATGGACTGTTCATGGAAAGAAAGCAAACAATACTTCTAACTCCACACAGGAGATGCTAGGCTTGGCAAACACTGTTGAAGCAAAAACAGGAGCATACAAAATCCCCTAAATTTTAAGACTGTTTTTTGTAACTTTGTATACCAAGTAAACTCTGGAAGCCCTAGTGAGGTAGAAACCTTAGCAAAAATAATTGTACTATCTGGCTGTGAACCTTAAGGTCAGCAGTTCGAAACTACCAGCTGTTCCATGAGAGAAAGATGAGGCTTTCTGCTCCTGTAAAGATTTACAGCCTCAGAAACCCTATACAGGGTTGCTATAAGTTGGAACTGACTCCACGGCACATAACTCCACTGCACCTAAGAAGTACTAACTTTTTAAATAAGGTTATCCTGGAAATCCACATGTTCATAAAGCAGCGGAAACTGGAAAATAAATTGAACAAATAATCAAAACATCTGCCCTTTTGTAAATCTGTAACTAAGACACTAAGGGTTTTCTCTGATTTTCTAAATGCACAGAGTATCTCTAAATCTATTTCACATGGTGGCTTTGTAGGATAAGAATGGGACTGAGAACCACAAACTCGGGGGTTCGAGCCCACCAGACTTTCTGCAGAAAAAAGATGAAGCTTTCGCTCCTACTCAGATTTACTGTCTTGAAAACTCTATACAGGGTTGCTATGAGTCAAAAGGCATGGTGGACCAATTTGAGAATATATGCTGAAACTAGTAGAAGTTTCTAGATCTAAATCAAGTGAGAGAAAGATATATGTGATAAGCTTTGAAGAGACTGGTACAGTCTAGCCCTTGTTATTTGTTGTTAGGTACCATCGATTCAGCTCCAACTCATAGTGACCCTACGCACAACAGAATGAAGCTGTCTGGTCCTGTGATATCCTTGTTGTTATAATGCTGGAGCCCATTGGTGCTGCCACTATGCCAATCCATCTCCTTGGGGATCTTCCTCTTTTTCACCGACCCTCCACTTTACCAAGCATTGTGCACTTTAGCAAACATGATGTCCTTCTCCAGAGACTGGTCCCTCCAGATAATATGTCCAAAGTGTGAGAGACAAAGACTTATCATTCTACCTTCAAAGGAACATTCTGGTTGTACTTCTTCCAAGACATACTTGTTTGTTCTGGCAGTCCATGGTACTTTTGATATTCTTTTCAATACCATAACTCAGATGCATCAATTCTTCTATGGTCTTCCTTATTCATTATCCAAATTTCACATGCATATGAAGGTATTGAAAATACCATGTCTTGAGTCAGGCACACCTTAGTTCTCAAAATGACGTCTTTGCTAATGCAATATATTTGTTGGTTGTGTTGTTAAGTGCCCTCGAGTTGGTTCTGACTTACAGCAACTTTGTATAGGATTTCCAAGGAGCACTTAGTGAGCTTGAACTACTGACCTTGTGGTTCAAACTGACATTGCACCACACCATAATACAATACGTCATTTAATTTTTTGACTGCTGCTTTCATAAGTGTTGATAGTAAATCTAAACAAAATGAAGTCTTTGACAACTTCAATGTTTTCTGCATTTATGATAGTGTTATTTATTGTTCAAGTGGTGAGGATTTCTGCTTTCTTTACACTGAGGTGCAACGCATACTGAAAACTGTGGTCTTTGATCTTCGTAAGTGTTTTAAGTCCTCTTTGTTTCAGTAAACATCATTGTATCATCTGCATATCACAGGTTGTTAATGAGACTGCCTCCAATTCATGCCACACTCTTCTTCATACAATCCAGCTTCTCAGAATATTTGCTCAGCATACAGATTTAATAAGTATGGTGAAAGAATATAACCCTGGCACACACCTTTCCTGATTTTAAAACATTCAGTGTCCCCTTGTTCTGTTCCAACAACTGCCTGTTGGTCTATGTGTAGGTTCCTCATGAGAACAATTAAGTATGATAGAATACTCATGATATGCAATGTTATCCATAGCTTGTCATGATCCACACAGTCAAGAACCTTTGCACAGTCAAAACATAGGCAAACATCTTTCTTTTTTGCTTTCAGCCAAGATTCATCTGACATCAGCAGTGATATCCTTATTTCATGTCCTCAACTGAAACAGGCCAAAAATTCTAGCAGTCCCCTGTCAATGTACTGTTGCAGCCATGTTTTAATTATCTTTAGCAAAATTTTACTTGTGTGTGATATTAATGATATTGTCCGATGATTTCGCATTCCATTGGGTCACCTTTCTTTGAAATGGGCACAAATATGCATCTCTTTCAGTCAGTCGGCTAAATTTTAGAAGGAGGTGTATCTGGACAAAGTTGAAAAGGGATGGAAAAGGGTGAAATGGAAATAAGAGCCACAAGGAAGAAGTAGGATAATGGTTGTAAACCTCCAATTCATAATAGAAAGGGTTTTTTTAAAAAATGCAAAACATGTCATGTCTGTCAATTTTTTTATTTTGAAAACTGTATTTTCTATTAAAATTACATGTATGGTTCACTATTACTATTTTCAAATAAATTCATAAATATTTAAAATGTCATTTTAATTTCTAATATAATAAATATCAATAGACATAAATAAAATATTTTTAGGTTCTCAGTAATGTTTAAAATTATAAAGTAGTCCTGGAGTGGCACTGAAGGATAATGCACTGGACCACAAGGTCGGTTTGAACCACAAGGTAAACAGTTCAGACCCACCAGCGGCTCCTCAGAAACTCCAGACAGGGTCTCTATGAGTCAGAAGCGACTCAATGGCAAATAACAAAAATAATGATAAGGTTAACACTTAAGAAAGTCACTGATGCAGTGTGGTGTCTTCAATTTACTTGATATGGCTTTTCTATCTAATGTCTTCTTAATTTCCACCAAGTGATTGGGTGGGACCATGCAAATCAGGTATACAGGACTCTAAGGCTGGGATTGGTTAGTTTTGCCCTCCAGCTAGGCTTAAAAGGAGCCATGCAGAAGCAGAGACGGAAGATCCCAGGACCATCAAGAAGGATGAGCATAAGTTAAGCATGAGATTCCTATCTAGAGAAACATCAACAGCTAATATGACAGCAGAGGTGACAGCAAAGGTGGTAGCTTTCAGATAGAGCAACTTCAGTCTCTAGGCCCTTGGACTAAGTAAAGCTGAGTGCCTACAGACAGGAGATTGATTTGAAGAATATTCCCTTTGGGCATTTGCAAACTGGCTAAAAGAACTTTGTAACACTTGCCCTAACAGGGCAGAGACCAGACCACATGGCTAAAAGCCTGCAGTACGGCAGAGAAGAGGCATTCCTACCTGGAGAACGGCTGCCTCCTGAGTTGGTTTTGATCCTGAATTGTACCCTGTTCACTTCCCTAATAAACCCTATAATTGTGAATATCGTTATAAATTCTGTGTGGCAATTTTAATGGATTATAAAACCCAGATGTGAAGCAGAAAGTGTTGTGAGGGCAATGGTTGGTGTCAGAATAAGGTAAAGAATGTTGTAAGGTGGAAGCATTTCTGACTTTCGCTTCAAAGTGGGCCGTGGGCTAATTTTGAGTTTGATTCTGTGTTCCCTTTGTGGAGTCAAGGGAAATCAGATATGACTCCCACATGGTTTGTACATGTAGAGTATTATAAACCATGTTATTGAACGTGAATAACATTCTAAACAGAAGGGGGGAAATCCATTAAAGGATTTTAAATGGAATTATATGACCTGAATTACAGTCTTAAAAGCTAACGTAGAACAATTTAAGCAGAATAGACTTGAAAATGAAGAAATTTGTCAGCACATGATAAATAATCACCTACAGATATAATTGTGGGGGCCTAAATCTTTAGTTCCACTACTCATCTGATACCTTTGTCATACTGCAGTGGCTTGCGTGTTCCTGTGATCCTGGTAGGTATGCCATGGGTGTTTTAAATAGTGCAGGTCATCCACAGTGGACAGGTTTCAGCTGAACTTCCATTTCAAGACAGACTAGTAAGAAGAAGAGACGGAATACTTCAAAATATATAATCACTTAAAACCTTGTGAATAGCAGTGGAACACTGTCAGCACCAGAATATTGACTATTGAAGCAT
>NW_006408848.1:832532-846701 GCF_000296735.1 Chrysochloris asiatica
GTTGAATAAGTATGGTGAAAGAACACAACCTTGTCACACACCTTTCCCAATTTTAAAACATTCAGTGTTCCCATGCTCTATTCGAACAACTGCTTCATGGTCCAGGTGCAGATTCCTCAGAAGTACAATGAAGTGTTCTGGAATACTCATACTTCTCAATGTTGTCCATAGCTTGTCATGATCCACACAATCTAAAGCTTTTGCATAGTCAATAAAGCATAGGTAAACATCTTTCTGATATTCTATGCTTTCAGCCAAGATCAAAGATATGGTCTGATAATTTCCACATTCCATTGGGTCACCTCTCTTTGGATTGGGCACAAATGCAGATCTCTTCCAATCGGTTGGCCAGACAGTTGTCTTCCAAATTTCTTGGCAAAGATGAGTGAGTGCCTCTGGTGCCACCTCACTTTCTTGAAAAATATCAATTTGTATTCCATAAATTCTTTGTGCCCTGCTCTTTGCCAATTCCTTCAATGCACCTTGGCCTTCTTCCTTCAGTATCATTGGCTTTTGATCATATGCTACCTCTTGAAATGGTTGAACATCGAACATTTCCTTTTGGTACAGTAACTCTGTGTATTCCTTCCCTCTTCTTTTGATGTTTTCTGCCTCCTTCAATAATGAAAGTTGAGACTTGTCTTTTTTCTTCAGTCACCTCAGTTTGAGAAATGCTGAGCATGTTTTCCCTTTTGGTTTTCTAACTCTAGATCTTTGCACATTTTGTTGTAATATTTGACACTGTCTTCTCTAGCTGACCTTTCAAATTTTCTGTTCAGCTCTTGTACCTCATTTCTTCCATTTGCTCTTCTATGCTGAAGAGCAACATTCAAAGTATCTTCTTACATCCATTTTGACCTTTTCCTTCTTTCTTGTCTTCTTAATGACTTTTTGCTTTCTTCCTGTGTGATGTTCTTGATGTCATCCCACAATTCTTCTTGTCTTTAGTGTTTAGTCTCTAATGTACCAATTCTGTTTTTCAGATGATCTCTAAAATCAGGTGGGCTATATTCAAGGTCATATTTTGATTCTCGTGGACTTGTTTTCAGTTTCTTCAGCTTCAATCTGAATTTACATAGGAACAATTGATGGTCTGTTCCACAATCTGCCCCTGGCCTTGTTTTGACTGATGATATGGAGCTTTTCCATCATCTCTTTCCGTAGATGTAGTTAATTTGATTATTCCATCAGGTGAGGTCCATGAATATAGTCATCTCTTATGTTGTTTAAAAAGGTATTTGAAATGTAAAAATCATTGGTTTTTCAGAATTCTATCATGTGATCTCCAGCATCTTTTCTGTCACCAAGGCCATATTTCCCAACTATTGATCCTGCCTCTCTGTTTCCAACCTTTGTGTTTCAATTGCCAGTGATTATCAATGTATCTTGATTGCATATTTGACCAATTTCAGATTGAAGAAGTTGGTAGACTTCTTCTATTCCATCCTCACTGGCTTTAGTGGTTGGTGCATACATTTGAATAATAGTGGTATTAACTGGTCTTCCCTGTAGGCGCATGAATATTATTCTATCACAGACAGCGTTGTACCTCATGACAGATCTTTACATGTACTTTTTGGTGATGAATGCAACACCATTCCTCTTCAGATATGGTGCCAGAAAAATGAGCCCCTCAGGTTGGAAGAAACTCAAAACACGACTGGGAAGAACTGCCTCGTCAAATCAGAGTTGACACTGATAAAGCAAATGGCATAAAGCCCTCAGGACCTCATTTGCTGCTGAGGCACAACTCAAAATGAAGAGAAACAACTGTACAAAGCATGAATCTAGGAAAATAGGAAATTGGCAAAAATAAAATGGAACACACAAATATCAATATCCTAGGCATGAGCAAACTGAAATGGACTGGTAGTGGCTGTTTTGAATCTGACAATCACATGGTTCCTATGCCAGGAATGACAACTTGAACAGGAATGGAGTCACCTTCATCATCAAAAAGAACACTTCAAGATCTGTCTTGAAGTACAGCGCTGTCTGTGTTAGGATAATATCCATACGCCTACAAGGAAGATCAACTAATATCACTATTATTCAAATTTACTCACCAAACACTAAAGCCAGTGATGATGAAATTGAAGAATTCTACCAACTTCTTCAATCTGAAATTGATCAAACATGCAATCAAGATGTATTGATAATTACTGGTGATTGGAATTCAAAGGTTGGAAACAAAGAGGAAGGATCAGTAGTTGGAAAATATGACCTTGGTGATATAAATGATGCTGGAGATTGCATGATACAATTTTGCAAGGCCAATGACTTCTTCATTACAAATACTTTTTTAAAACAACATACACATGGACCTCACTGGACAGAATACACAGAAATCATATTGGCTACATCTGTGGAAAGAGATGGTGGTAAAGCTCCACATCATCAGCCAAAATAAGGCCATGGGCAACAGTGGAACAGACTATCAGTTGCTCATATGCAACTGAAGAAAATTGAAACAAATTCAGAAGATCAAAAATATGACCTGAAACATATTCCACCTGAATTTAGAGACCATCTCAAGAACATATTTGATGCATTAGACATTAAAGACCTATGACCAGAAGATTTGTGGGATGACATCAAGAACATCATGCCGGAAGAAAGCAAAAGGTCGTTAAGAAGACAAGAAAGAAGAAACAGATCAAAATGTATGTCAGAAGAGACTCTGAAACTTACTCTGCAGCATAGACATGCTAAAGCAAATGGACCAAGTAAGGAGGTAAAAGAGCTGAACAGAAAATTTCAAAGGTCAGCTTGAGAAGACAAAGTAAAATGTTATAATGAAATATGCAAAGACACGGAGTTAAAAAACAAAAAGAAACTAACACACTTAGCATTTTTCATACTGAAAGAACTGAAGAAAAAGTTCAAGCTTTTAGGTTATACTCTGTGTGGACCTTACCTAATAGCACCGTATAATTTCTAAGCAAAATTGCAAGATTACCCTTTAGTGACATTTTATGTAAGATAAAACAGTCAAGAAATAGGACTGCCTGCTGGCTGCATTAGACTTTGCTTTTGCTATTATGAAATTCATGCTTCTATAAATTGGCAGTAATAGAATTTCACCTGCCTTATAAATAGCACTTTTCAGAACAGATAAAATGTTGCCTCCAACAGCGGTGTGCCACAGAAAGAGAAAATAAACAAAGCAGAACAAAAAACCCTCTAATTTTATATATTACTGGGTGAAATGTAGGTTTTTATATTTTCTGCCAAATATCAACCCACAGAAACAACAGGATCCAGTCTGAAGTTCTTTAAAGTAAAAATTCTAATAAAGCCGAATTACTAGGAATGCTTTAAATATTTTCAGTGAACTTTCTGCCAACTCAAAGGAATACCAAATGTTGTCAATGACTTGAAATATTTTCAGTGAACTCTTCTGCCAACTGCCAAGGAATACCAAAGGTTGTCAATGACTAAAAGTTTAAGCTTGGTTTTTCTTATATAAACAGTGTTGTTTATAAGAATACTTAAAATGTTTCAGAAAAAAATGTTCAGTATTGTTTTTTGCCTTAATCCTATCCTCCTTTGTGAAATAATCAAACATTAAGGTAGATGCCTACCTTGTAGGCATTGTATATAGATATTAACACATAATACAATAACAGTTTTCTCATTACCCTTAGTAATCTCCCTTACTTACCTCCAATTTTTTTAATTCATTGATTATATATTTTTTCAGGATTAATGAGGCAGGATGGCATTGATTAATAAAGTACAACAGAACAAATAGAAGAGAGAATGTAACTGATTAAGGCTGAAAACTACTATTTTTGCCTATCAGCCTGACATTCAACACTGAGAAAAGTAAGCAGAAGTACAATCAGATTTTAAAATTCACTTTGAGCCTTCTCCAAAGAGCAGTTTTAATACAGCTGTTGACCAGTGTCAGGAGAAAAATTGTTTTCCTATTTATGCTATTATGAAATCCAATGTGGAGAAAATACAAACAAACCTAATATTAAACTGTATGCTTTTATCAAATGAAAGTGTGATTATTTTTCTAAGCATTCTTGCAATGTAATAGAGTTTGTCAGACAGAAATTGAATAGTTTCTTTGCAATAAGACTTGATTTGCAAAAATTCATTTCATGAAAATTGTCAAAACTGTTTTTAAAGTAAAGTACACCAGGCTTATTAAATTATTTGCATGCTAACTAAAACAAGGAAACCCGGGAACTCAGTTTAATTTCCTTCTGCTTTCCTCTAGCCCATATTGTTTTCTTTCACTCTTATTGACAAGCTCTCAAGACACCACTCATGCACTGTAGGATGGTAATTACCACAGGAGATTGGAAAGTTTAAACAGAAGACACGTTAAGTATTGCCAGGGTCAAGTTTATGTATGACAACTTCCAGTACCACATGATTTTTAAAGTTCCAAAGAGACACACACACACATTTTTTCCCACCGGCTTTTACTTTGAAGCCAGAAATTTCCATAACACCTAATCTTTGACTCAAAAATGTGCAAATTTTCCTTCAATACCAATATTACTTAGGATGTTTTGTATAGTAAGTTTTAAGTGGAATAGAAAAAAAAAAAAGAGTTTAAAGATTTCTGAGCCTGGCACATTAGTGAAAGACTATAAAACTCAAGCTAATTAAATTGGAAATTTAATCTAGAATTAATGTGTAGGGCTGTAACTTTAGTCCTATAACTGACATCTTAGATCTTTGACACTTTAAAGAAGTCTTATGTAGTAGATTTGCCCAATGCAATATATTGCTTGATTTCTTGACTGCTGCTTCCATGAGTGTTAATAATAGATCCAAGCAAAATGAAGTCTTTGACAACGTCAATCTTATCTCCATTTATCATGTTGTTATTAATTGCTCCATTAGTGAGTACTTTTGTTTTCTTTACATTGAAGTGTAACCCATAAAGAAGGCTGTGGTCTTTGATCATCATCAGAAAGTATTTTAAACCTTCTTCAATTTCAGCAACCAAGGTTGTATCATCTGCATATCTCAGGTCTTCCTCCAATCCTGATGCTACCTCTTTCTTCATATACTCCAGTTTCTCAGATTATTTGCTCAGCATATATATTGAATAAGTTTGGTGAAAAAATACAACTATGAGGCACAGCTTTTCTGATTTTCAGCCATTCAGTGTCCCCTTGTTCTGTTCTAATGACTGTCTCTTGGTACAGCTTCCTCATGAGTGCAATTAAGTGTTCTGGAATACTAATTCTCTCCAATTTTGTCCACAGCTTGTCATGATCCACAGAGCAAAAATCATTTGTATAGTCAATAAACCACAGGTAAACATCTTTCTGCTAGTCTCTGCTTTCAGACAAGATCCATGTGACATCAACAATGATATCTCCATATCCTCATTTGTATCCAGCTTGAACCTCTGGAAGTTCCCTGTCAATGTACTTTTACAACCATTTTTTAATTATCTTGAGTAAAATTTTACTTGCATGTGATATTAATGGTATTGTCTGATAATTCCCGCATCCTGTTGAGTAAACTCTCTTTAGAATAGGCACACATATGGATCTTTTCCAATCAGTTGGCCAGGTAGCTGTTTTCTAAATTTCATGGCATAGTTGAGTGAGTGCCTACAGTGCTGCCTCACTTTGTTGAAAGTTTTCATTTTGTATTCCATCAATACCTGGAGCCTTGTTCTTTGCCAATGCCTTCAGTGCACCTTGGACATTTTCCTTCAGAAACATTAGATTTTGATCACATGCTATCTCTTGAAATGGTTGAACATCAAACATTTCATTTTGCTACAGTGGTTCTGTATATCCTTCCATCTTCTTTTTATGATCTCTACATCATTAAATATTTTGCCTAAAAAATCCTTCAGTATTGTAAATCAGTGCTTGAATTTTTTTTCTCAGTTCTTTAAGGTTGAGAAATTCGAGCGTGTTCTTCCTCTTTGGTTTCTTAACTCCAGATCTTTGCACATTTCATTATAGTATGTAACTTGGTCCTTCTTGAGCTGACCTTTGAAATTTTCTGTTCATCTCTTTCACCTCATTTTGTCCATAAGCTTTAGCATCTCTATGTTGGAAAGCAAGTTTCAGCATCTCTTCTGACATCCATTTTGGTCTTTCTTTCTTGCCTTTTTAATGACCTTTTGTTTCTTCCTGTATGATGTTTTGATGTCACCCCACAACTCTTAAGGCTTTGGGTCATTAGTGTCTAATGTATCAAATCTGTTCTTCAGATGATTTCTTAATTCAGTTGAGATGAATTCAAGATCATATTTTGGCTCTCGTGGACTTGTTTTAATTTTTTTTCAGCTTCAGCTTTAACTTAACTTGCATATGAGTAATTTATGGTCTGTTCTGCAGTCTGTCCCTGGCCTTCTTTTGGTTGATAATATGGAGCATTTTTTTACCATCTCTTTCCACAGATACAGTCCATTTGATTTCTATGTATTCCATCTGGTGAAGTCCATGTGTCTAACTGTATTTTATGTTGTTTTACAAAAAAGTATTTACAATGAAGTCATTGATTGGTCTTGACAAATTCTATCAAGTGGAGGCAGGGCATGATGGGAAACAAGACAGAAAGTATATGTTGCCCATCTGCCACAAAGATATGGAATAGCAGACAAAATAGATATCCTCTGAATAGAGGATGGTCCTGATACTCTGAGCTCCAGATAAAGGAGTAAGTTAGTATATGGAGTAAATTACCCAGAGAAAGAGTTGAATGGTGCAAGAAAGGATGTGACTTCTGGCTTGAGGTGGCCAACATGACCCACCACAACCATTTTGAATGGGATTGAACAGATTTAGAGACAAGAAAACATTCCTGTTAAAGAAATTCACGGAGACAAAGGTGTGATTTTTTTTCTCTCTCTCTTTCTGCTCATTCACTCTCTGGTTCCTTGTACCCCACTGGTGACCAGAGGTGAAACCTTCATGAGGAGACACCCACAAATAAGGTACCATGCAAACTACTTAGTTGGACTCATAATTTAAAGGGATGGAGACAACAGAAACAGACCATGTCAGCACGCTCTTCTCCAAATTGGTCCTGGCCAGCCTTGAGCTACCTTTCATTAGGTGTAGAAGCTGAACAGATTTGTGGAGTGGAGAAAAGAGGGAAAGAAAAAGACTGGTGATAGGTCAAAGAGGCACAGTGAGACCATCTTGAGATTTCTAAGGTGGCTGTCAAGGCAAGAGTCCATTAGAGGGTGCTACTGAATTATGTTTAATTTTCCACTGTTGTTTCCTGGTGCTTTCCCCCATTTTTATTGTTTCTATATTGTTTTTTCTAGGTTTTGCTTTTTGTTTTGTTTCTTGTGAGAGTGTTTTCTCATCTTACCTTACCTAACTGGAGACTAACAGTAATCATGTGGTCCAACCACAGTCATATCCTGATTAACCCCAAAAATGTGCCAGCATCTAAACTAGCTACTATATGCCAGACCAATGACAACAACTAATATCAGCTAAATTCACCTAGAATTGAACTTCACAAATACCATAGATTGGTACACAGACTGATCTCTTGATCACACCAAATAGAAGGCAGTTGGTGAGTGCTTAAGAATATACCAACACACATTCATCAACTTAATACAAATACAATGACATCACAATGACTCAAAAGAAACAAACAATCTCTTTCAAGTAAAAATAACAGAGTAGCTCAAACAAATGAACAAGAGGCAGAGTTAGGAAATCTTTTTAAGGAAAATAAAGTACTGGAACTACCTGAAAAAGAATTCAGGAGAATGATATATAGGTACCTGCAAACTATTGACAGAAACGTCAAGAAAAACAAGTAATAATTCAGTAAAGTGCTACTGGAACAACAAACAAAATAGATAGAGGATTGGAGACAATACAAAACATACAAACAGAAATTCAGAAGACTAATACTAAGATATCTGACATGGAAAATACACTGAAAAGGCAAAGGAGTAGATTTGAATTAATTGAAGCCAGAATTAGTGAACTGGAAGATAAATCTCTTAAAACTAGTAAGTTAGAACAAATAGAAAAAAAGAATGAAAAAAATATGAAGAAAAATTAGTATTCATATGAAATAACATGAGGAATAACCTACAGATGATTGGAATTCCAGAAAAGGAAAAGACAGAAAAAATAGTCTAAGAGTTGCTGGAAGAAATTTTCCCTAAATATCATGAAAGACGAGAAGATGAGTATTCAAGGTGATGAACAAATCCCAGGTGGACAGACTCCAAAAGAAATTCAACAAGACATACCATAACCAAACTCTCCAAAATCAAAGACAAGGAAAGAATCTTGAAAGTAGTTTGGGGAAAATAAAATGTTACCTACAAAGGAAAACCAATAAAACTAAGCTTTGATTTCTCAGTAGAAACCATGCAGGCAAGAAGGCAATGGGAAGACATATACCAAACTCTAAAAGTAAAAAACTGCAACCAAGAATCATGTACCCAACAAAGATGTCCCTCAAATATAATGGTGAAATTGGAACATTTCTGGATAAACAGAAATTAAAGGACATTGTAAAAACCAAGCCAATGCTCCAAAATATACTAAATGAAGTCCTTTGAACTGAGAACCAACAAGAGCAAAAACAATCAGAGATTGACATACATGACAACACCAACCGGAATTCAATCCAGTTATGGAAGTGTACAGAGTAACACAAAACTATAAGACGGAAAATAGGGAATCTGAAATGTCAGTCTATGATTGGTGGTTGGTGGTTATGTGCCGTGGAGTTGATTCCGACTCATAGCGACCCTGTACAGGGTTCCCAAGGCTGTAAATCTTTATGGGAGCAGAAAGCCTCATCTTTCTCCCGTGGAACAACTGGTAGTTTCGAACTGCTGTCCCTGAGGTTCGCAGCCCGATTCATAACCACTACACTACCAGAGCTCCTAGTCTATGATTAGGACAACTATAATATATGATGAAATGTTCATGATTATTAGCCATTTTGTTGTTGTTGTTAAGTGCCATTGAGTTTGTTCCAATTCATAGCAACTCTGTCTAGGGTTTCAGAGGAGCAATTAGTGGGTTTGAACTGTTGACTGTGGTTTGCAGTCCAGTGCTGATCCAAAGTGCCACACCAGAAGTCTGTTAGAGATATGCAAATCGAATCGAAATATTCGTGATAGCTCATCGCACGTCACCAGTAATAGCAAAGCACAAAGAAAACAAAAAACATTGAATGCTGGAGAATATGTAGAGAGACTGGGACCTTGCTACAGGCAGAATTGTAAAATGGTTGCTAGTGGAACTGTAAAATGGTTCAACCACTTCAGAGAATTGTGTGACAATTCCTCAGAAAACTGGAAATAGAAATATCTTATGACCCAACAGTCCCTCTACTTGGTATACAGCCAAAAGAAATACGAGCCAGGACACAAGTAGATATATGCACACCAATGTTTATCACAGCACTATTTACAATAGCAAAAAGATGGAGACAGCATAAGTGCCCAAGAATAGATAAACAAATCTTGGTACATACACATAATGGAATACTATGCAATGTTGAAGAAAAATGATGAATCTGCCAAACACCTTGTAACTTGGATGAACCTGGAGAACATTACGCTGAGTGAAATTAGTCAATCACAGACTAAAAATGAAGATAATTGAATACACAGGGAGGTTTGCATCCACTAAAGGAGATAGATGTAAATAGTGATACATGGATTGAGACATAGACTGAACAGGCAAAGGAAGAAAAATGAAGCATATATATTTTTATATCCAACAAAAATATAACAGTTTTAAAGAGAAAAATTAAACATTTTTTGATGGTTACCAGGGATGGGAGGGAAGGGAGAGTAGTTCACTAGTTATAGGGCAAATACATGTTAAGTTGGATGACAGGGAAAGCAACATACAAGAAAGGGAAGGACAATATACAAGAAGAAGGTTGGCAGAAGTAAGATGAAAACAGGTGAAGGCACAGGTGGGTTTGCAAGGGCTAAGAGGGATATAGTCAGACAGTGATATATACACAACCTTGCAACAACAGTACTCTGCAGGTGGATACATGTTGTTGTTGCTTGTTTTTTATGTTGTTGTTGTTATGTTCTGTGGAGTAGGTTCTGACTCACAGCGACCCTGTACAGGGTTTCTGAGGCTGTAAATCTCTATGGGAGCAGAAAGCCTCATCTTTCTCCCATGGGACAGCTGGTAATTTCGAACTGCTGACCTTGTGGTTTGCAGACCCGATTCGCAAAAAACAGATTCTGACCATTAGGGTAATTTTAGAATTCCTATACAATTGGTCGTTCCTCAGAAGCCCTATATGGGGTCATTATGAGTCAGAACCAACTCAATGGCACTTAACAACAACAACAATACAATCTTTAAAGAGCCAATCCCATTGGCTCAATGATTAATCCCTTGACTGTTAATCAAAAGATTGACTGTTCAAACCCACCCACTGCTTCTCAGGAGAAAAGACCTGGCAATTTTCTCCTATAAAGATTTCAGCTTAGAAAACTGTGTGGGGCAGTCCTACTCTGTCTTCTTGGGCCTCTATGAGTCAGAACCTATTGTATAGCAAACAACAACAACAGCAATATGACCTTTTATATTTAGGGACCTTTTCATGCATTTAAAGACTTGAGAACAATAGAGAAATTACTCTGTTGTTTACTAAGATGTTGCTGATGTTAAATGCAGTCAGAAGGTTCAGACTCATAGTGACCCTCTATTGTGGCTTCCAAGGCTATAATTTTTTTTTTTAAACTTTTTATTGTGAATTGAATGAAGATTTACAAAGCAGATCATCAGTTTTATATTAAACAAAGCATATCCCTTGTTTCACCTCAATGATTGCAATCTCCTCCATGTAGCAGCAGTTATCCCACTTCCTCTCTGTGGATTTTACTTTCATTCCACACTCCTTCCCAACCCTTCTGAACTTTGTCCTTAGGTAAATGTTGCTCTTTTCATATTCAATGGTTGACCATTCCATGGTAAGCATACTTACTATTGCTGTTGTCCCCTTTATATACCTATTCACCACTTGGCTGAAAATGAGTTCCATTCAAGACCTGAAGGGTGGCTGAGAGCCACAGTCTCAGGTTCCTCCAGTCACTTTCTAAACTGTAAGCTGGTCTTTTTCTATAATTTTAGTTTTGTTCCGCATTGATTCCCATTCTATCAGGGACCTTCTAATGTGATCCCTTTTAGAGAAGTTGGTACTGGTAGCTGGGTACCATCTAGTTCTTCTGGTCTCAGAGTCATGGAGACTGGTATCTACATGTTCCATTTGTCCACTGGACTAATTGATTCTAAACATTGTCAGTTTTCATCACTTTTCTTTCTTCTACACATGGTAATACCAATAGTTGAATCTTAAATGGCAACTCATGAGCTTTTAAGATTCCAGTCACTATTGACCAAAGTAGGATATAAAACATAGTAATTGTAGACTATGTTATATCAGTAGACTACATTATGCCAATTGACCATGGTGTCCCCAGAAACTATGGTCCAAATCACCGAGGTCAGGCAGCTGGTTGACTCCAGGTGTTTGGTTATATCTAAGAAGTAAATACAGTGGCTCTTTACGATAAGCAAAGGGGCTGCAAACCACATAGTCAGTGGTTTGATACCACTAGTCACTCCTCAGGAGAAAGATAAGACTTTCTCTAGCAAAGATTTTAAAACCTTGAAAACCTACACAGGGTCACTATGAGTAGAAACCAATTCAATGACGCTTAACCAAAAAAGAAAAAGTTTTCATCATTTTACCCCCATATGCTCCACCACATTCAATGGTGTGTTTGCAGCAAATATCCTCTGTCAAACCCTTATGTATTTGTAGGTATCCTTTTACTTTTCTTCCCATACTGAATTAGTTTGTGTATCTATCAGTCTATATATCTGTCCATGTATCTAATCATAGAATACTATTGTTACAGAGTTGTGTATATAGCAGTATTTACATTTATCCCTTTAATAGTTGCATTCCTCCCTGCGTCTTCACTTGTCTTCATTATTTTTCTGCCAACCTCCCTCGTGTATATTGCCATCCACTTCCCCATCACCTGAGTTAACATATCTCTGTTCTGGTGTAGCGCTTTAGGGTAAGCATTGGACTGCTAACTACAAAGTCGCTGGTTAAAACCCAGCAGCCATTCCTTGAAAACCCTGTATAAGGTTACTGTGAGTCAGAACTAACTTGACTTGAAGGTACTTAACAACAACAGTTATCCTCTAGTCCATGAATTACCCTTCCTTCCACCACACCCCTGTTAACCATCAATGAATGTTTCCTTTAGCGTGAAAACTGTCTCTTGAGATTTTACAATATTTGTCTGTTTGTGATTGGCTAATTTCACTCACCATAATGTTCTCCAGGTTCATCCATGTTATGAGATTCATTGTTATTCTTCAACATCAAGGCTGTAAATGTTTGCAGGGGCAGAAAGCCTCACTAACCTTAATATTCACAGCTCAGTACTTATTCTACAGAGTAGCCACATTCCCATGAAACAACATATATTTAATAAAGCACTATGTTGAAACTTTGGGATGGTTTGAATGTGTATATTATAGCATGTGTAAAAATGCAACTACATGATTTCAAAGAATATCTAAGGCAAGCAATCAAGTCCCTTCAGGACAAACTCCCCTCTGAGACTGAAACTCAAAGGAAACACACAAGCAGGCATGTAAGCTTGCTGGCAACCACTTTCATCTACTGGTGAGTGGAAGTGGGGGAGAGGCAACAATGAAGATATGGGCTGACTTCTACCACATTCCAAAGACTCCTGTCGATCTTGAGATGAGAGAGAGAAGAGAAAGGGCTGGGCGGTCCAAAGTTTGGAGAGACTTGGGAACACCTGAGCCCATGGACAATGATCTAGCCACAGAGGGCTAGAGTTGAGAGTGAAGCATTCAGCTGATAGAAAGTAGGGGGAGACACAAAAGAATGTCCAAATTTGCAGATAGTACTCATTTGACCTAGCTTCAATAACTTGATTATTTGAACTTGACTAGCAGAAAATAAAGAAATTTGATTAAGGAGGCAAGTATAAATTGCTGCAATTTGATGAACTTAACCTGTACTTATGGATGCAGTAACTCAAAATACCAACCAAGTAGGATGGAGCCTTCACATCAAGGATCAATCCTATACCCTCTGTACACAGTGTTGATAGACATTGGATACTTAAAATGGGGAGCTATACAGGCACAAAGTGGCTGGCTTACAAGCTTTCAAGAGGGAGTTTAGCACAACATACTAAAATCTTTGGGACACAACAACAGCAGTGCTAAGAGGACAATTTACTACAATAAATGCACACATCCAAAAAGAGAAAAGAACCAAAATTAACATAATAACACAGCATCTACAACAAATAGAAACAGACCAACAGAGGGAACCGATAGCCACCAAAAGAAAAGAAATAATCAAGATTAGAAAAGAAATAAATGAGATAGAAAACAGAAAAACTATACAAACAGTCAAGAGGCTAAGAAGCTGGTTCTTTGAAAGGATTAACAAAATTGACAGACCATTGGCAAAACTAACAAAAGGAAAGAGGGAGAAGACAAAACACGCATTAGAAACCACACTGGCAATGTCAAAATGGAACCAAAAGGAAATCAAAAAGATAATAACAGAATACTACGAAAAGTTATACTCCAACAAATTTGAAAACTTAGAAGAGATGGATACATTTTTAGAAAAACACGACCTACATAAACTTACACACAGTGAAGTAGAAAACCTGAACAGACCCATAACAAAAGAAGAAATTGATCAGGTCATCAAAAACTTGCAGACTTAACCCATCCACATACAGACAACTGATTTTTGACAAAGTACCTAAATATATCACATGGAGAGGTGATAGTCTCTTCAACAGATGGTGCTGACAGAATGGGAAAGCGATATGCAAAAGATTGATACAAGACCTTCACCTCACACCTTATACAAAAACCAACTCAACATGCATTAAAGACCTAAATGTGAATCTTAGAATAATGAACTCCATCAATGAAAAAAGAGGTACAAATGAGAGGGCTCTAATTCAGGGAATACACAGACTACCAAACATTTTTAAAACTACACAAACAAAAGTAGACAAAATAGTTAAGTGGGACATACTAACAATTAAAAACTTAAGAGATTCAAAAGACTTTACCAGAAGAGTAAAAAGGGAACCCACAGAATGGGAAAAAAATCTTTTGCAATGACACATCA
>NW_006408848.1:854154-856182 GCF_000296735.1 Chrysochloris asiatica
TTAAATGATTATATATTTCTGAGTGTTTTTGCATAAATAAAAAAAAAAAAAAAAAACAGAATAGAAGCAAATACTGTTAGCCAATCATGCATGGAGGGATTGTAATCATTGCAATGAAGCAAAATACGAGAGGTTGAGTGCCAAACCAATATTCTCCCATGTAAAAGATCACTCAATTCACAATAATACTATTTAAAAAAAAAAAAAAAAGTATTATTCAGTTTTCATTGTCATTTGGTATACAGGAGTCTGAAAATTCTGTTTCCCCATGTCTGTGTTAGGATCCCCACTCCCCACATATTTATTATCTCATATTGCTTTGTTTTCCTGATATATGTGACAGGGAAGATCCTCTGAGGTTAGTATTTAGATCATTGGAAGACCAGATTCACAATGCAACTGGCTATCCATATGATTCTTGCCTGATAATTTAAGATCCATATTTTTAAAGAAAATCTCAATAGTCTAAAAATACCACATGACATTAAATACTTCTGTGCAATTCTTTCTCACCAAAGGAAGAAGAGTGAAGGAAGTTCTGAGATGCCAAAAAGACAGATCGTAAAACAGTAGGAAACGGGGAAGTTCATTTAGATAGCAGGTGGGAGCCAACAGGTTATATAAGAGTACAACTGTTACTCACTCCATGTAAAGGAAAGGATTAATTTTAGACCCTGCTGGATCATGAAAAGGTGTAAATTAGAGAAATTGCTTCTCCAAATCTAGCTATGAAGGAAAAATAAAAAACATTTAAAATAGATGGAGATTTAAGTCAGAAAAAAAAAAATATCTTTCATATTGAAAGTTTGCTAGAGTATTGACTTAGAGTAACTAGTCCTTATATTTGAATACATTCAAAATCCATTGAAAATATCCAGAGCAAATCCTAGGATTCTCTTGTAATGCTGAGGAAGATCTCATTAACTAAATTACTCTTTGGAAAGTAATATATATTTTTTAAAAAAGAAAAGCATAACAGTCCTAAGATAAGAGGATCATAACACAACACAACTTAGACTCGTAAAAATAAATTTCAGTGAAATGCATTGAATCATGGCTAATGAATTTTTCTCAATACATTTAAAAAATATAAAATATCAATTTCCTTCTAGTAACCACTGATATACAAATGGCAGTTTACAAGTAATTTCTCAATTCTGAACCTCTGTTTTCCAATTTATAAAGTGAAAATTACCATCATCTTTTGGAAATAACATAGTTATGTATATAATGCTTACAAATTATGAAATTAAACAAAATGGTGCTGTCATCGTGCTTTCATGCATATACGACATGTCTTGTGACATTTCCAGAAGTGAATTTCAGCCTTATTCATCTATCCTTCCATATACAGGTAAATCATATCATCTATACATTTTCTTCATTCTGTTTTCTTTTATCTCTTGCTTATTTGTATAAAAGCATTGCAAAAAAAATTTTACTTTTGTAGTTATTCATACATTCATACACTTCAGTTTCAACACGCAAGAGTGACAATGAAATTTTATCAGGAAATTTGTTGTTGTTATATGGTGTTGAGTCAGTTCTCACTCATAGCGATCCAGTATAGGGTTTCCAAGGAGCAATTGGTGGGTTTGAATTACCATCCTTGCAGTTAGCAGTCATGCTTGTCCTACAGTGCCACACCAGGACTCCTTACAAAAATTAAATTTAGCATATCACTTTTGGTCTACTGGTAAATATTTTGGCTTAAATTTCAAGTAATATAAAAATCAGTACCTACCTTAAGTGAAGCCTTCATAATATCAGAAGTAGAAATTCAAGTCTGCAACATGTAAAAGCAATTGGTAAAGCATGATTGCAAAAATAATGCACAAGGAGTTTGATGGTGGACAAAATGTAAAATGCACATATTATTTATGTAAAGATACTGTATATGGGTCATTGATCCAAAAATATCTTGTACTCTGATTTAACTTTTTTTCTTCTAGGATAGCAGTCATCAGCAATTACACAAGCAAAGGGCATACAATATACAAGAGTAACTCAGAAAGTATTGCTACTAAG
>NW_006408848.1:857392-859033 GCF_000296735.1 Chrysochloris asiatica
GTTCCTTGCAACCCCTGGTGACCAGAGGCAAGACCTGTATGAGTGGACACCCTCAGGGAAGATGCTGTATGAACCCCATGACTGGGTGCATAATTGAATGGGAAGGAAACGGCAGAAGCAGCCCGCTCCATCAGGACCTGCTGTAAAGAGTCTTGGCTGGTCCTGGCCTAGCTCTCACCAGAAGAAGCTGAACACACTGGTGGTATAAAAATATGGGAGACAAAAATGAAAAAAGACGTCATAAGTCAGAGACGCACAGCAGTACCATCTTGAAATTTCTCAGGTGTCTGTGAAGGCAAAAGGCCAAAAGGTGGCACAGTTGACTTACACTTAATTTTCTGCTGTTGTTTGCAGGAGGGGCGGGGGGATCCATTTTGGAAGGGAGTTTGTTTCTTGTGGAAGTGTTTTCTCATCTTGCCTCACCCTATAGGAGACAGCAACTGTGACACAACTACAGCAGTACCATCATCAATCCACCAATTGAACCAGAGTCAATACCAGCTGCTATACACTGGATCAACAACAACCAATGTCAGCTAAATACACTAAAAAATGCACTTCAGAATAGCAAAGAAAGAATGGTGCACAAGCTCATCTCTTGATCACACCCACCAAAAGGAAGTTGGTGATTGCCTAAGAATACCTCAACAGACACACATTAACTCAATACAACAACACCACAGTGTTTGAAAGCAATAATCTCGTTCACATAAAAAACAAGACAGAGCATCTCAAATAATCAACCAAGAGGCAAAGCTAGAAAATGTTTTTGAGGAAAAAGAGATCCGGGAACTACCTGAAAAAGACCTCAAGAGAATGGTATTTAGCTACCTCCAAACTAGTCACAAGAAAGGTCAGTGATACAAGGAAGAATTCTAAAAAGCCTTAAAGGAACAATCAAACAAAATAGGATTGGAGACAACACAAAACCTGCAAACAGAAATTCAGAAGACTAATACAAAGATATCTAAAATGGACAATACATTGAAAGGGCAAAGGAGTAGATTTGAATCAATAATGGAAGCCAGAATTAGTGAGGTGTAATATAAATCTCTCAATACTAGTAAGTTAAAAGATCAGAAAAAAAGAATAAAATCTGATGAAAGCCAAAGGTTCATGTAGGACAACATGAAGAGGAATAACCTAAAGGTGATTGAAATTCCAGAACAGGAAGAGACAAAGAAAAACACAGTAAAGATAGTCAGCCACTGGAAGAAAATTTCCATAACATCATGAAAGATGAGAACATAAGCATCTAAGAAGTTGAAGGAACCCCAGGCAGAATAGACCTCAAAAGAAAATCACCAAGACATAATAATTAAACTCTCCAAAATTAAAGACAAGGAAAGAATCCTGAAAGCAGCTTGGGAAAAAAAAAAACGTTACCTACAAAGGAAAACCAATATGATAAAGCTCTGATTTCTCAGCAGAAACCATAAAAGCAAGAAGGAAATGGGGAAACATACACAAAACTCTGAAAGAAAAAAATCTGCTAGCCAAGAATCATATACCCAGCAAAGCTGTCCTTCAAACATGAAAGTGAAATTAGAACATTTTTGCATAAACAGAAATTAAAGGACTTTTGTGAAAACCAAGGCAACTCTCCAAAATATACTAAGGGGAGTTCTTTGAACTGAGAAC
>NW_006408848.1:860318-861475 GCF_000296735.1 Chrysochloris asiatica
CACCCTAGTCCTCAAGCTGACATCTCTGCTCTTCAATACTTTAAAAAGTTCCTGTGCAGCAGATTTGCCCAGTGCAATACGTCATCTGATTTAAAATATATATAAAACACTCAACAAAGTAGGAATTGAAGAAAAATTCCTCAACATAAGTAAGAGCATTTATTTAACTCCAACAGCCAGAAGTATTTTCAATGGAGAGACACTGAAAGCATTCCCTTTATAAACAAGAACTAGAAAAAAGATATCCTTTATCACCATTCCTATGCAGTATTGTGTTGCAAATCTTAGCCAGGGATATAATGCAAGAAAGGGAAATGTAAGGCACACAAATTGGTAAAGAAGAAGTAAAACTCTATTTGCTGATGATATAATCTTATACAGAGAAAATCCCCAAGACTCAAAACAACTGTTGGAACTCGTTGAAAGATTCAGCAAAGTGGCAGATTATAAAATCAACATACAAAAAGTAGTTAGACTTCTATATACTAATAAAGACAGTTCTGAAAAGGAAATTAGAAAAACAATATAATTTATAATGTCACCCAAAAGATTAAATACTTAGGAGTAAATCTAACTAGAGAAACAAAAGACCTTTACAAAGAAAATTACAAAACACTGCTACAAGAAATCAAAAGAGATTTTTAAAATGTAATAATATAACAAGTTCATGGATAGAAAGATTTAATACTGTGAAAACGTCAATACTACCCTAAGCAATCTGTAGATATAACACAACTCAATCCAAATTCCAACATCATTCTTTAAAGAGATGGAAAAAATGATTATGAACTTTATATGGAGAGTAAAGAGACTTTATATAAATGAGCAGAGCACTGCTTAAGTAGATGAACGAAGTTGAGGCCCCTCACTCCTTGATCTCAAAAACTACTACACAGGGAGAACAAACAAGATGGCAGATCGGGTGGAAGTGCAGTAAGGAGTTCAGTCAGCAACAACACAGAATACAGGACCAAGTAGGCTCAGGGGATGGTCCCAGAACTCTGAATCACATATAAAGGAATATATATGAGGTTAGAAGACTTACAGCTGGAGGAATTTGTGGCAGAAGCAAGAAATCCATTACTTTCTAGTTCGGGATGCTCAGCTCTCCAGGAGCCACCATCTTGAGTGAGACCAAGCCGGGGAAGGATTGGAGC
>NW_006408848.1:864402-865679 GCF_000296735.1 Chrysochloris asiatica
TTAACTGATGGTACATGGAAGGGATTACAATCAATGTAATGAAAAAAGGTATATGATTTGTTGAATGTAAAATGGATGATATGCCCTGTAAACTTTCACTCAATCCATAATAGAAACTTAAAATAAAAAAAATAAAAAAGAATTTGAAAGAATACTTTTGTTCATGTGTAACCATGGGGAGGAAGCAGATAACTGTTATTGCATGGAGGGGATTGATTGAAATCATTGAGATGAAACAAAGTGTATGATTTGTTGAATGTAAAACTAATGATCTTGTATGTAAACCTTCACTTAATTCACAATATAAAGTTTTGTGGTTTTTTAAAAAAAAAAAGAAAACTTCTACACAGCCACAGTGGTCAAAACAGCCTAGTACTAGTACAATGAAAGATACATAGACCAATGCGGTAGAGAACACAGAAGTATATTCATCCACATGTTGTCAACTGATCTTTGGCAAAGAGCCAAAACACAATACATGGTGAAGAGCTAGCCTCTTTAACAAATGGTTCTGGCAAAATTGGGAATCTATCACCTGTAAAATGAAACAAGAACCATATCTCACACCATATATGAAAACAAACACAATGTGGGCAAAATACTTAAATGGAAAACATAAAACTAAAAAGATCATAAGTGGAAAAGTAGGGACAAATTTAGAGGTACTGAAACATGGCATCAATATACTGTGAAACGTAACTAAAGAGCACACATGTAGCAGAAAACAAAACAGATGATTGAGGCCTATTAAGAATTAGACACTTAACTGCATCAAAAGAATTCACCAATGTAAAACCTAGAACTATCAAGATCATCAATGAAATACTAGGGACAAACTTAGGGGCTCTAATACATGGCATACATATACTATCAAACATTACCAAAAATGCACAAGCAGTAGAAAAAAAAAAATAGAAGACTGGGACCTCCTAAAACCTAGGAACTTATGTGCAGCAAAAGACTAAGTCTTTCCCATAGTCTGGGAAAAAATTTTTTGCAGTGACATATCAGAAAAAGAAGCTGGAGATCTCATGACAGAATTCTGCAAAACCAATTTCAAATATCTTCTTTAGACAGCATAGGAGACGATTATACACATGGACCTTACCAGATGGAATACATAGAAACCAAATTGACTATATCTGTGGAAAGAGAAGGTGGAAATGCTCCTTATCATTAGCCAAAACAAGGCCAGGGGCAGATTGTGGAACAGACCATCAACTGCTTATATGCAAATTCTGACTGAAGCTGAAGAAAATGAAAATAAGTCCATGAGA
>NW_006408848.1:866584-867586 GCF_000296735.1 Chrysochloris asiatica
AAAACTACAATACCTCTGGAGTCCTGATGTGGCATTGTAGGATAAGCACTCAACCATAAGGTCAGTTTGAACTGCAAGGACTGCGATTCAAAGTTAACTGTTGCTCCTTGGAAACTCTGTACAAGGTTGCTGAGTTGGAACCAACTTAACAATAACAACACAAGAGCTCTACAAGAAAAAAGACTAACAACCCAACAAATATATGAAGAATATATATATATATTTTGTTTTTTATATGTATGTCCAAAAAAGGAGGGAAAGGGGAATAGAGATAAATACTGTAAACTGATGATACTTGGCAGGGACTGTAATCATTGCAGTGAAATGAAGTATAATTTGTAGAATGTAAAACTGATAATCTTCCCTGTAAACCTTCACTCAATTCACAATAAAACTTTTTTTTTTTTAAATGGGCACAGGATATAAACAGACATTTCACCAAGGAAGACATCCAAGCAGTCAGTAAACATATGAAGAAATGGTCACAGACATTAGTCGTTAGAGAAATGTAAATCAAAACAACCATGAGATATTATCTCATACAAACATTAACAGTGCACTTCAAATAAACAACAAATGTTGGCAAGGATGTGGAGAGACTGGAACACTGCTGCATTGCTGGATTATAAAATGGTTCAAAGACTCTGGAGGATGATATGATGATTCCTCAGAATATTGGAAATAGAAATACATTATGACCCAGCAATCCCTCTACTTGCTGTATATCCACAAGAAATACAAGCCAGGACACGAGTAGATATATGTGCAACAATGTTCATTGCACTGCTTTTCACAATAGCAAAAAAATGGAGACAATTTAAGTGTCCAACAATGAAAGAATGGATAAGCAAATTTTGGTATATAAACTCAATGAATACTATTCAATGTGGAAGAATAATGATGAATCCATGAAACACCTCATAACTTGGATGAATCTGGAGGACATTGTGGGGAATAAAATTAGTCAATCACAAAAGGACAAATATTGTATGAGACCATTGT
>NW_006408848.1:869801-870354 GCF_000296735.1 Chrysochloris asiatica
TGACTGTGGCCCTCAACAACTCTTCAGGTCTAGAAAGGCACACACCCTGTTTCAGTCAAGCAGTAGATGGGTATGTAAGGGGAACAACTTTCAGCCAATCATAGATAGGTATATTAGAGGAACAACAGAATTAGTAAAATATACTCACTATGATTGATGGAATGGAGTCCTAATGTGGCATTGTAAGATAAGCATTTGACTATAAGGTTGGTTTGAACCATAAAGTCGGGGGTTCAAATTCACCAGCTGCTCTTCGGAAACCCTACACTGGGTCTCTATGAGTCAGAACTGACTCGATGGCACTTAACAACAACAAATTGAAAAGTACAGAGTTCTTTAGGGAAGGGTTAGAGAGATGGGATCAGCACCTTCAGAAGTGCATACAACTAGATGGAAGATAAATTGAGAAACAGTAGCTTCATGTTTTAATAATTTTGTTTACTAAAGTTTTCTTAATTAAGGCAGTCACTTGAAAAGAAGAAGGGTTACATGGTTTAAAGTTAGGGTTGTATCTGTTCACCATTTTTGTCCAACATATACACTGAGAAAATAA
>NW_006408848.1:872494-873671 GCF_000296735.1 Chrysochloris asiatica
CTTTACGGGAGTAGAAAGCCTCATCTTTCTCCCACGGAGCAGCTGGTAGTTTCTTAGCTCTTGATAATATATTACCTCTTGAAATGATTGAACATCTACCTTTTTTCTTTTCTTTTCTTTTCTTTTTTGGTACAGTGACTCTAAGTATTCCTTCCATTTTCTTTTGATGTTTTCTGCATCATCTGACATTTTTCCTGTAGAAGACTTCAATATTGCAAATCAAAGCTTAAATGTTTTCCTTCAGTCCCTCAGCTTGAGAAACATTGAGTGTGTTCTTCCCTTTTATCCAATTTTAGTTCTTTGCACATTTTGTTGAAAGATTTCAATTTGTATTCTGTCAGTTCCAGAAGCTGTGTTTTTCCACAAATGCCTTCAGTGCTGCTAACACTTCTTCCTTTGGTACCATCAGTTCTTGATCATACACATTTTGGTACAATAACTCTGTGCATTTCTTTCATCTTCTTTTGATGCTTTCTACATCATTCAGTAATTTCCCCATAGAATTATTCAATATTACAACCTGAAGCTTGAATTTTTTTCTTCAGTTCCCTCAGCTTGAGAAATGCTGAGCATGTTTTTCCCTTTTGGTTTTCTAACTCCAGGTCTTTGCAAATTTCTTTATAATAGTTGGCATTGTCTTCTCAAGCTTCCTTTTGAAATTCTCTTTTCTTTCGGCTCTTTGACTTCTCCATTTCTTCCATTCAGTTTAGGTTCTATATGCTCAAGAGCAAATTTCAGAGTCTCTTCTATCTTTCTTGGCCTTTTATTGACTTTGCCTTCTTTCCTGGCTTTTTAATGATTTATTATTATTATTGTTATTATTTCTTCCTGTATGACATTTTTGATGTCCATGAACAATTCTTCTAGTCTTCTGTCATTAGTGTATAATGCATCAAATCTGTTCTTGAGATGATATCTAAATTCAGATGGGATATATTCAAGATCATGTTTTGGCTCTCTTGGGTTTATTTTAATTTTCTTCAGTTTCAGCCTGAACTTACATGTGAGCAATTGATGGTCTGTTCTACAATCTGTCCCTGGCCTTGTTTTGGCTGATGATATGGAACTTTTCCACAGTCTTTTCCCACAAATGCAATAAATTTGATTCCTGTGTATTCTATTTGGTGAGGTCCATGTGTACAGTTGTCTTTTCTGTTGTTTAACAAAGGTATTTACA
>NW_006408848.1:876121-876884 GCF_000296735.1 Chrysochloris asiatica
AAATTTTTTTCTCTCTCTTCTCTCTTTTCCGCAATTATAGACCACAATATCCAATCTGTCTTTTTTGCTGTTGCTGTTTTGTTTTTTGGTCCCCTCTTTACCTTTAGGAGGCTCTTTCTCTCCCTTCATTACCCACAAGGAGACAACAATTGCAGTCATATAGTCAAGCTACAATCACACCTTATAAAATCCCATTATCCAGGCGAGAAGAACCAATACCAGCCACCATACACAAGGTAGGCAGCCAACATCTGCAACAGTTATTATGAGTTGAGTCATAAGAAGAGTGAAAAAGGAAGCCCATATCCTGATCACATCTACCTGGAGACAATCAGAAAGCATAATAAAATATCAACATACATTCATCTAAGAATTAAGGTCACAACCAACTACTGAATATGCCCAAGAAACAGATGAGCATCTCTGGACATGTCCAAAACAAGACAAATTTATTGAGACAAAGGATCTGAATGTAGACCTAGGCTTCACATTAAAAGGAGGACAGTCTTTGGAAATGCCTGAGAAGTAATTCATAAAAAATGATAATGAAATATTTCAAAACAGTTTACAGAGGAGTTGAGAAAAATAAGGAAGAAGTCAGGAAAGCACTACAGGGACAATCAAATAAGATAGATACAACATTGTAAACAATTCAAAACCCACACAAAAAGATCCAAATGATTAATAATAGAATATCAGAAATGGACAATACACTGAAAGGATAAAGGAGTAGAATTGAAAAGATGGAAGAAAGAACTAGTGA
>NW_006408848.1:878409-879638 GCF_000296735.1 Chrysochloris asiatica
AAGACAAAGAGGAACTAAACAACACAATTAGCCAACTGGACCACTTAAATGCGTACAGAGCATTCAACCCAACAACAGCACAATATACATTATTTTCCAGTGTACATGGAACATTCTCCAGAATAGAACATGTGTTAGGCCACAAAACAAGCCTCCATAAATTTACAAACATCAAAATACTACAAAGCATCTTCTCAGATCACAATGCTATAAAATTGGAAATCAACAATAAGAAGACCAAGGAAATGAAGTCAAATACATAGAAAGTGAATAACATCCTGCTGAAAAGAGACTGGGTTATAGAAGAAATAAAATGTGAATTTGCAAAGTTCCTCAAAACTAATGAGACTGAAAACACAACATGTCATAATTTTGGGACATGACAAAAGCAGTGCTCAGAGGGCAGTTTATTGCAATAAATGCACACATCCATAAAGAAGAAATAAAGTCAACAAATTAACACAACTTCTCCAACAACTAGAAACAGACGAGCAAAATAAACCTACAGTCAACAAAAGAAAGGAAATAATAAATATTAGAGAAGAAATAAATGAGATAGAAAACAGAAAAACTATAGGAAGAATCAACAGGACAAGAAGCTGGTTCTTTGGAAGAATTAAAATCAACAAACCATTGGCAAACCTAACAAAAGAAAAGAGGGAGAAGACACAAATAACATGCATAAAAAACCACATGGATGATGTCACAACAGAACTAATAGAAATAAAAAAGATAATAACAGAATACTATGGAGAGTTGTACTCGAATAAATTTTTAAAAAACCTACAAGAGTCACATACATACTTAGAAAAGGACAACCTACCTAAACTTGAACAAACCTATAGCAAAGGAAATAATTGTCAGGTCATCAAAAAACTCCCAACCAAAAAAAGCCCAGGTCCAGATGGCTTCAATAATGAGGTTTACCAAACATTCAGTTTTGCCAAACATTCAGCTGTCACCAAATCTACTCAAATTATTCCAGAATGTAGAAGAGGATGCAAAACTTCCTAATGCAGTATATGAAACAAACATAACCCTCAGACAAAAACCAGGGAAGGATATCACTGAGAAGATATTACAGACCAATATCCCTCATGAACATACCTGCAAAAATTCTCAACAAAATCCTAGCCAACAGAATTCAACAGCACATCAAAAAAAATAATACATCATGATCAAGTGGAATTCATATCAGGGATGCAAGGATGGTTCAACATTAGAAAAAC
>NW_006408848.1:880929-881588 GCF_000296735.1 Chrysochloris asiatica
ATATAATAGAATGAATGTAAAACTAATGTTTTCCCATATCAACTATCACATAATTCATAATAAAACATTTAAGAAAAAAAAAAAGAGGAATGGTGTTACATTCATCATCGAAAAGAACATATCCAGATCAGTCATGAGGTACAATGCTGTCTGTGATAGGACAGTATCCATGCGCCTACAGGGAAGCCCAGTTAATACCACTATAATTCAAATTTATGCACCAACCACTAAAGTCAGTGAGGACAAAATAGAAGAATTCTACCAACTTCTTCAATCTGAAATTGATCAAACATGCAATCAAGATGTATTACTCATTACTGATGATTGGAACGCAAAGGTTGTGAGCAAAAAGGAAGGATCAGTAGTTGGAAAATATGGCCTTGGTGATAGAAATGATGTTAGAGAACGGATCATAGAATTCTGAAAAAACAGTGATTTTTTTCATTTCAAATATCTTCTTTAGACAGCATAACAAACAACTGTACACATGGAACTCACCAGATGGAAAATATAGAAATCAAATTGACTGCATCTGTAGAAAGAGAAGATGGAAAAGCTCCATATCATCAGTGAAAACAAGGCCAGGGACAGACTGTAGAACAGATCATCAATTACTCTTATGAAAATTCAAACTGAAGCTGAAGAAAATGAAAACAAGT
>NW_006408848.1:882013-899409 GCF_000296735.1 Chrysochloris asiatica
AGGTAGCATATGATCAAGAGCCAATGATACTGAGGGAGGAAGTCCAAAATGCATTGAAGGAATTGGCAAAGAACAAGGCACCAGGAATTGATGGAATACAAATTTAAATCTTTTAAGAACGTGAGGCGGCACAGGAGGCACTCACTTATCCCTGCCAAGAAATTTGGAAGAAAACTGTCTGGCCAACTGATTGGAAGAGATCCATATTTGTGCCCATTTCAAAGAGAGGTGACCCAACAGAATGTGGAAATCATCGGACAATCTCTTTGATATCTCATGCGAATAAAGTTTTGCTGAAGGTAATACAGAAACGGCTTCGATCATACATTGACAGAGAAATTCCAGAGGTTCAAGCCAGATTCAGAAGATGCCATGGAACGAGGGATATCTTTGCTGATGTGCGATGGATCTTGGCTGAAAGCAGAGAATATCAGAAAGATGTTTACCTGTGCTTTGTTGACTATGCAAAGGCTTTCAACTGTGTGGATCATGACAAGCTATGGACAACATTGCGAAGTATAAGTATTCCGAAACACTTAATTGTATTCATGAGGAAACTGTACCTGGACCAAGAGGCAGTTGTTCAAACAGAACATGGGAACACTGAATGGTTTAAAATTAAGAAAAATGTGCAATAAGGTTGTATTCTTTCACCATACTTATTCAACCTGTATGCTGAACAAATCATCTGAAAAGTTGGGTTTTATGAAGAAAAACGTGGCATCAGGATTGAAGGAAGACTCATTAACAACCTGTGATATGCAGATGATACAACCTTGCTTGCTGAAAGTGAAGAGGACGTAAAACATTTACTGATGAAGATCAAAGAGCACAGCCTTCAGTATGGATTCCATCTCAATGTTAAGAAAACAAATATCCTCACCACTGGAGCAATAAAAAAACATTCTTATCAACGGAGAAAAGATTGAAGTTGTCAAGGACTTCATTCTTCTTGGATCAACTATCAACACTCGTGGAAGCAGCAGTCAAGAGATCAGACGACATATTGCATTAGGCAAATCTGCTGCACAGGAACTTTTTAAAGTGTTGAAGAGCAAAGATGTTAGCTCTAGGACTAAGGTGTGCCTGACCCAAGCTATGGTGTTTTCAGTAACCTCATATGGATGTGAAAGCTGGACAGTGAATAAGGAAGATCGTAGAAGAATTGATGCCTTTGAGTTGTGTTGTTGGAGGAGAATACTAAAGGTGTCATGGACTGCCAAAAGAACCAATAGATCTGTTTTGGAAGAGGTGCAGCCAGAGTGCTCCTTGGAGGCCAGGATGGCTAAGCTTCGTCTCTCATACTTTGGACATATTGTCAGGAGGGCACAGTCGCTGGAGAAGGATATCATGTTTGGTAAGATGGAGGACCAGAGAAAAAGAGAAAGACCCCCAACGAGATGGATTGGCCAGGTGGCAGCATTGATGAACTCAAGTGTGGCAGCAGTAGTGAGGTTGACCCAGGATCAGACATAGTTTCGTTCTGCTGTGCATGCGGTCGCTATGAGTCGGTTCCGACTCGAAGGCACCTGGCAACAACAACAACAACATTATCCTGTGATATTTACACTCTAGTTGGTCTCTTCCAATCAGGTGGCCAGATAGCAGCCTTACAAATTTCTTGGCATAGATGAATGAGTGCCTTCACTGATAAGATATCAATATGTATTGCATCAGTTCCAGGAGACTTGTTGTTTGCCAATGCCTTTAGTGCACCTTGGACTTTTTCCCAGTATCTTATGCTACCTCTTGAAATGGTTGAACATCCATCATTATATTTGGTGTATTGACTCTGTATAATCCTTCCATCGTTTTTTGATGTTTTCTATATCATTCAATATTTTGCAGATAGAATCCTTGCATATTACAAGTCAAGGCTTGAACTTTTTCTTCAGTTCTTTCAGCTTGAGAAATAATGAGCATGTTCTTCCCTTTTGGTTGTCTAACTCCTAGTCATTTTGTACATTTCATTATAATATTTGAATGTCATCTCAAGCTGACCTTTGAAATTTTCTATTCAGCTTTTTTACTTCCTCATTTCTTCCATTTGTTTTATCATCTCTATGCTGGAGAGCATGTTTCAGCAGCTCTTCCGACATCCATTTTGGTCTATTCCTTCTCTCTTGTCTTCTTCATGACCTTTTTCTTTCTTCCTGTGTAATGTTCTTGACGTCACCCAACAATTCTTCTAGTCTTTGGTCATTAGTGTTTAATGCATCAAGTCTGTTCTTGATATAAATTCATTTGGTATAGACTCAAGATCATATTTTGATTCTACTAGACTTATTGCAATTTTTTTCAGCTTCAGCCTAAGGTTGCATATCAGCAATTGATGGTCTATTTCACAGTCTGTCCATGGCCTTGTTTTGGCTGATGATATGGAGCTTTTCTACTGTCTCCTTCCATAGATGTACTCAATTTGATTTCTGTGCATTCCATCTGGTGAGGTCAATGTGTACAGTAGTCTTTTATGTTGTTTAAAGAAGGTATTTGCAATGAAGAAGTCATTGATCTTGCAAAAGTTTATCATATGATCTCCAGCATTGTTTCTATCACCAAGGCCCTATTTTCTAATGACTGAAACTCCATCTTTGCTTCCAACCTTTCCATTCAATTGCAAGCAATTATCAACACATCTTGATTGCATGTTTGATCAATTTCAGACTGAAAAAGTTGGTAGAATTCTTCAGTCTAATCATCACTGGCTTTAATAATTGGTGCACAAATTTGAATAATATTTGTATTAACTTGTCTTCTTTGTAGGTGTATGCACATTATCTTATCCCAGACAACATTGTACTTTAAAATAGATCTTGAAATGTTCTTTTTGCTGATGCATGCAACATCATTCTTCTTCAATTTGTCATTTCTGGCATAGTAAAGAATAAGATTGTCAGATTTAAAATGGCCGGTACCAATCCATTTCAGCTCATTAATGCCTAGGATATAGATATTCATGAATTCCACTTCATTTTTGACAGTTCCAATTTTTCTATATTCATGCTTCATACATTCCATGTCCCAATTATTAATGGATGTTTACAGCTATTTCTCTTCATTTCAAGTTGAACCTCATGAGCAAATCAAGGCCCCAAAAGCTTTACTCCATTTGCATTACCATGGGTAAATCTCCTTTGAGTAGACAGCTCTTCCCCACTCATATTCTGAGTGCTTCTAACCTGAGGGACTTATTTTCCAGCTTTATATATGACAATATTCTTGTGACATTGATCATTTTTCAATATTCAATATTCTGGTACTATCTGACAGTGTTCCACTGCTTCTCATAAGGTTTTTGGTAACTAAATATTCGGAAGTAGTCCATCTCTCCTTCTTCCTACTATTTCTTAGTCTAGAAATGCAACTGAAACCTGTCCACTATGGGTGACTCTGCTGATGTTTAAAATACCAGTGATATAGCTTCCAGAATAACAGCAACTCACAAGCCACCACAGTAGAACAAACTGACAGACAACTTGTAGGACCTGAGATACATCAAGGCAGATGGACCAGAGACAGCCTCTGTGTCCTAGCATGGTAAACATGCACAAAAAGATTCCTATCCCTTCTAGCCTGATCTAGAAGAAGCAGCAGAAAGAGCTACCTGAAATTAAGAGGTCATGTAGATATCTGTAAACAATACACAGTATAGACCCACATGGACAGATGACCTTAGTCCAGATTGGAGTATATGGGTCTGGAGATTCCTGTGTGGTAAGCTGTCTGCCACTTACAAGTCTCCCCAAGACATGGGACTATCTAAGAGGATACTTGTGGCCCTATTTGTCTGATAGTCCCTTTAGCCATTCCTCCAAGACTGCACTCAGATATCAGGACTCAGAGTCCCCACCTCTGAGATCAACTAATGTCTCAGTGCTTATTCCCTCTCTCTGTCCCCAGTCTTGGAAAAAGCCCTAGTCTCTTTCTCCTGCTTCTAAATATCTACCCAAAATATCCTTATCTCTCAAAGGAGCATTAGAACACAATTCTGAAGAAGTTCTTTCTACCCTATCATTTCCCTTCCCCATGACGATAAGCTCATAACTGACAATCTGTTCCAATGGGGGGAGGAAAAAGGATGTGCCAGAAAAAGTAAGAGTTCTCAAGCATATTATCCCGCCATAATCACCTTCTGAATTAAATTTTCCCATCCATACATAGAAAATTTACTTTATACACACCCTTCCCCAAAGTATCCCTGCTCCAATCACGTATATGTCCTAGACTGAGACCTGGGTCTAAATCACAAGAAGGCAATAGCTGCTATGCACTACATCGCACCTGTCTGCATTTCCCCAAAGATGAGATTTTAGATCCTGGGTGACTCCAACCATCACCACACCTTTTACCTGTGTGTACCTATGAAATTCTCCTCTCATCAATAACTCCTTTACCACCCACCCTGCCCAGATTCATGCATCATCACAGAGGGAACATTTGCAGAACCAAGGGAAGGACTTGAGGGAAGTGAAAAGCTATTGCTGACTTAGCAGCATATATGTTAGTGAACACCCCAACCTGAATTTCTACCATAGCTTCTCCATTCCCAAAATCTCTGTTACAATACCTCTGGGCCTCAGGAGCAAAGAGGGAAACTCGTGTGTATGCGTGCATGTGGTGGAGGAAAGGGTTAGATGTGGTTACCAAGCTCAAACTCTTGATGGTGCAAAGTGGCCCCATTTTCTGGTCCTCTCCGTTTTCTAAGGCATTTTCCTCCTACCCTGGTCCAGCAGGATGAGTGTTCCTTGAAGGTAAAGTTATTTTTTAAATGTTTTCCTTACAAACAGAACAAAGTATGGGAATATTTGTACTTTAGTAGATTCTTAGAAATATTCGTCTTCCAACGCAGAACGGTGCTCCCTAGAGTCTTGCTAAGGAGTCCTGTTCTTCTTCCTTAAAAGAGTTCTGACTGTGAGTCATGCCACCACATTGATCCATAGCACATTAGGGGAACACCCACTTGGCAGGGCACCAGGATCCTTCTGCCTTGGAAGCTACCTCACAAACAGCTCAAGTAAGGGCATCCCCAAAGAACTACTGTGACAAGTGCCCATCTGTGCTGTCTGGCAGGAACTAAACTAGTGCTTCTGGAATCACTCCTCCCTCTCCAAATGGACGACTCACTCTTCAAATTCAAAGTCTGAAAAATAAGCCTTATAAAAATAATATTCCAAATGCTTGCTTTAGCTACCTTCTTGGTATTCATAGAACTCAAGTCCATCTGTAAGCTCTATTAAGTTTAATTCACTCTTTTTTCTTTGTGTCCACCACCTTCAGACTGCCCCATAACCTTAAAGTATTTTATTAAAACTCTTTCCAAATTAATCTCATGCCAGTCCACTCATTTTCAGTATCTACGTTAACTCTACTGAGTTCCCAAAATGTCTTAACTCTAATTATAGAGTGAATCATCAGTCCCTTGTTTAGTATATGTTGCATGAGGAATCAGCAATTCCAAATTAGTCTCCATAACTATCAGATACAAGCTTCAACCCACAAAATAGGTATGCCACTAACATAAATTACTTTCCATAATTCAACCTAGGTTTTATTTCCAGTATCCATTTCAAAGCAGAGTTTTGCATTTAATCTGTTGGTTTGGCTTCTCCCTTTCCCACTGCCCACTTTCTGGGTTGTAGTTTAGTCTACAGTGAAATACTGTGGAAGGGACTTATCAGGGCTGTGGGTCACTTGCTAAGGCATCTGATGCCTTGTGTGGTGGTCCTCTATCACCACTACTAAGACCTCCCTTACTTCTGTCCACAGAGTGCTGATGAGTGCAGCAACTCTCCAATGCTTTGGAGTCCTGCTCAAGGGACTCAAGAACCACCAAGAAGAAGCCTTCTGTAGCCAACTTGCTGGAATGAACTGGATCCCTGCCCATGATTTCTTCAGGAAAGAGGGGCATAATGTCTTACTTTCTTGGGTCCCACAAACTTATTTGAAAGTGTATATTTCCCTGTACATTTGGAATTACACTTCAAAAACACTAGTCATGTTCTATTGGGTACTTGGTATAAATGATTATGTAAGGTGGCTATTTTTACCTATGCATGAAAAAGTGAAGAAAGTTGGTATAACAAGGAAAATAATTAAGCAGGTCCCCAAATAAGAACAGAGAAAGAATGAAAAATGGCCAGAAATTTGTTACTTTGGCCTTAATTGTGTTTCTTGTGAAAGTCTAAGTCCCTTGTGAAGACAAAATGGATTTTTACTTTTGTATTCTGTATACTTCAGTACAAATCTACTTAAATGCTTTCACATTTTACATGTAAGTTTGATCTTAAACTCAAAAGTGAAGAAAAATCATATATAGTAAAAATTATCTTTGAACACCTTGTTGTTGTTGGTAAGTCTTGTCAAGTTGGTTCCAACTCATAGCAATCCTGTATAGGGTTTCTGAGGAGCAGCGGTGTGTTTGAACTGCTGGCCTTGTGGTTCAAACTGACCTTGCCATCCAGTGTTTATCCTATAGTGCCAATGTAGCTAAAAATGTATAGTATACATTTTCATTTTTAAAAAATATAAATATAGTAGGAATTTTGTTTGATTTTTATAGCTCTGAAATATGATTTTATTGGCTTCTCTAATTCATTTCTAAGTACTTCACAACTACAGAAGAAGAAAAAAAAAAATCTGTTGCCATAGAATTGATTCAGGCTCATTGCAGTTCTGTAGGTTTCCAAGGTTGTAAATCTATGGAAACACACTTTCATATTTTTCTCCCACAGAGCAGCTGTAGGGTTTGAGCCCGCTGACTTCAATTAATTCTTCAGTTTCTTCTTCAAGAATATGGGTGACTCTGTCACAACTTCCCTGGTCACCTTTTAAGCTAAGTTGGCCTGTGACATTTTTAAAAATCCAAGACTTAAGTAGTAAAAAAAAAAAAAAGAAACAACAGCCAGACATCCCTTGGTAGACAACACTTACCTTGATGACAATAATACTCTAGAACTCTAAACACTTGGATTATGTTTTATTTTCATAAGCATGTCTACGTTACCAAAGATGGAAAACTGCCCTGACCTCTCAAATACCTTCAACACTTGAAAAGGAAAAATATGAAACTGTCTTAAAATTTGGTTACTTTTATTTCTCCTTTTAATTACAGATTTAAAAAAGGGTGATTGGTTAGTCACTCCAAAAGTGTTATTTGCAGATTTTACAGCTCTTTAGTTTTCTTTGAGTACTTGTCACATCACAGTCAAATTCTAAACACTACAACATATAGTTTAATTTATTTAGAGCTTTGAACAAATACAAGATAGGTGGTTCTAGTGGCTTATGTTGTCGTTGTGTGATGTAGAGTTGGTTCCAACTCATAGCAACCCTGTACTGGGTTTCTGAGGACTGACTAGTGGATTTGAACCACCAACGTCTTGGTTAGCAGTTCAGTGCTCATCCTTTTGAGTTATACTGGGATTCCCTAGTGGCTGACACTTCCTCTATATTCATTAAAAAGAAGGCATTTCCATAGCTCAAACCTATCATTTAAAATCTTAAACTGATTAAATTTTCCTTAGTATTATAAGATGGATTCAACTCAAATGATCCATGCTGAAAAAATGATATCAGACTTATGCAACATTCTTACTCATGTCGTTAGAACTCTGTATCTTTTTGATAAAGAGAAGAGTCTACAATTAGATGAAAATCAGAATCAGGCAAAATCTCATAGACATGGAGTGCAAAAATGTCAGGGTCTTTTGACTCCAAAATCCTTTGATCTGCTGATTGGGCTGAATGGCCACCTTGTCTAGAATTATCCAGTGACAAAATGCAAATGGATATTCAAGAGGGGGAGGAAAGGGAAATTGATCCTCTGAATGCTACACACAATTCACAACCCTTCTCAAACAAGTCTCTTAGGAAACACATCAGAGAAAACATAATTCCTGCTGTGACCACACTGATTAGAACACACTGCAGTTCTTCTCACATCCTAACTTGTTGACCACCAGATTCCAAATCAAAACCTATTCTGGTGATTAAGAAAGTATATTTATCAATGTAATTAAAAGGATATTAAGATGTAAGATATTTTGATGTTTATAATATATACTTATCAATTTTTACCCTAGTAGTTAACTTTTAATTCATAAAACAATCTATTTTCTTTACAAATCCATCAATGCTGTGATAGCTAATGTTTTGTGCCAACTGGACTTGGCCAGGATTCTCAGTAGTTTCTTATTCTCAGATGTATAATCACCTCCATGATGAGAGCTAATGTGATGTAATCAGTCCCTATGATGAAAACTGATGTCATAACAAGAAAGAAAATCCAGGACTAAAGTGTATCCTTTGGACCTGAGATTCCTGAACTGTGAAGCTCCTAGAATCAGGGAAATATTGAAGCCAAGACATATCTCCAAGGAATGCTGAGCCTACAAAGGTTGAAAGGAGACAAGTACCTTTCCTGAGAGCTGACAAAGACAGAAGCCTTCCCCTAGAGCCAGAACTCTGAATTTGAACTTCTAGCCTCCTAAACTCTGAAAGAATAGATTTCTGCTTGCTAAATGTGATATTTCTGTTGTAGCAGCACTGGATAACTAAGACAGATGTCCTCCTACTTGCTTCCCTCCACCTTCTCCCCACTGTCTCCCTTAAACCATTTGAACACATCTTTTCCATGCCTATATCCCAAATATGAGTTTTTAGTTACCCACATCAAACCACATTATGTTCCCTAGTGTTCGTTTTACCCAGTTGGTGTTACCTTCTGCAGAATGTCACTGATAAGAAGAGTGCTATTGGCAGTACAACCTTTTATTTTCAACCACTTTTTTTCTTTCTATACTCTCCTGGTCTCCCTTTCATTTCAGTATTCTGTCATTTTAATCATTGAATTTGATGAGATAATGATGCCTATGTGATCCCCACATCCCTTCCACTTATACCCTGAGGTCTGTTATAGAGGAGCAATTATAATATTGGGATTTTTAAGCTAGACAAGAAAGAAGAGTGTAAAATCACATTATGATTTTACCAAAATAAAATAACTATTATTTTGGTAAAATCATAATGTGGAACATCTGAGCATTGCAGTGCAATATCAGGCTTTGTGTGCATTGTCTCTGTTTCCCAAATTCTACCCTTTTCAGGGTCCTTGGAGAGGGTTGATTCTAGAATACTCATGGAACTTTATACACTATGCTATAAGGTCACTTATTTTAAATGACAGTTACTTGCCACTATTGTTGTGATTAAGTGCCATGGAGTCAGTATGACTCATAGTGACCCTTTATAGGGTTTCTGAGGAGCAGATAGTGGGTTTGAAGCACTGACCTTGTGATTAACAGTTCTGTGCTTATCCTACAGCACCACACCAGGACTTCTACAATTAATCTCCTCAGAATCCTACAAAACTGAGTCCACTGTCCTATATCTCTCTTTCTTCCCTTGTTGACTGTCAGCTTTCTTCCCATTCTATAGATCCTTTAATGCACCGTCTTCCCATTTCCTATTTGCCTGCTTTTGTTGTTTTCTCATTACTTGTAAGCATTGTTTAAACATTCACTGTGTACCATGACATTTTCAATTGCTTTGTATGTATTTGAAAGTTGGACAATGAATAAGGAAGACTGCAGAAGAATCAATGCATTTGAATTATGATGTTAGTGAAGAACATTGGAAGTACCAGGACTGCCAGAAGAACAAAGAAATGTGTCTTGGAAGAAGTACAGCCGGAATGCTCCTTAGAAGCAAGGATGTTGAGACGTGTCCCTTATACTTTGGACATATTGTCAAGAATAGCCAGTCCCTGGAGAAGTACATCATACTTGATAAATTAGAGGGTCAGCCAAAAAAGAGGAAGACTTCCAAGGGAATGGATTGACACAGTGGCAGCAACAATGCCTCAAGCATAACAACAACAATTGTGTGGATGGTGCAGGAACAGGCACTGTTTCATTCTGCTTTGTATACATAGGGTCGCTATGAGTCAGAACCGACTAAATGGCACATAACAACAGCAACATACTACCAGTTATTTTATCTATCCTTCTAAAATAACATCTGGTATTTCAAGTCATTAACTGTGATGCATCATGAAAATATGGGCCTCATTTTGTTGTGGATGTGAATATGAATAAAAATGCTTATAAGCATGGCTCAAGAATATTTTATTCATAGAAAAAGTAATGCCTTTATTTATAATAAAGAACTCTTCATTATAACTTCGAAGTCATTCAAAAGTAATCTAAGAATAGGAGTTTAGAAACTAATTAAGTTGTGACATCTGCACTGCATAGATCAATCAGTGAGACTAGAGAAAAGTGTTAAAAGAGAGTGAATGAGATTTTCAGTGAGAAAATTAAGGCTCAAAACCTGTCTCTGCTCTTGCTTGTTGTGGTTAAGTACCGTTGAGTTGGTTCCAATTCATAGTGACCCTATATAGGTTTTTCGAGGAGCAGCTGGTGAGCTTGAACCACCCGATGATCTTGCGGTTCAATTGAATTTGCAGTCCAGTGCTTTAATCCACAGCACCACATCAGGACTTCCTTCAGCAAATTTTTAAATTTTTGTAGTGTAGCCATATAATACCCAGGTCATGGTATTTTCAATAACCTCCTATGCATGTAAAAGTTGGACAATGAATAAGGAAGACCATAGAAGAATTGATGCATTTGAGTTGACAGGGATGGGCAACTTGGACATTGGCTACCCAAAATGGGGAGGCTACAAAGGCAAGAAGTGACCGGCTTACAAGCTTTCAAGAGGGAACCTGGGTCCAGAGGGCGTGGAGGAAGGTAGAATCTCCTCTGAGTAGTATCCAATCTGTCTAGGTGGGGCTGATGAAAGGAAATACAGATAGGTCTCTTGTGATACAATAGTGAATAATTGTTATCAGGATTGATTGTAAGGGTTGGAAATGTAAAGGTAGACATTTTGTAGCAAGGAGCGGAGTGATTAACTTTCCAGTCTAGGAGCGGAGGTCCCTGGGACCATCAAGGGAGAAGAGCAGAGAGCGGGACCCTACCCAGAGAAGCAGTGATGCCTGAGATGGAGGTAGAGGTGATGACGTGGAAAGATGGAGCAGCTGGGGACTTTAGACCCAGAGAGGGAGAGGGGCTGTGTGTTGACGACCGGGGTTGCGGGGGAGTGCAGGCTTGTAGGGTATACCCTTTGGTTTGTTTATGATGCATGGAGGGGATTGTAACCATGGCAATGAAATGACATATGATAGGATGAATGTAAAACTAATGTTCTCCCATGTAAACTATCACATAATTCACAATAAAACGTTTAAAAAACAAACAAACAAGAAAAAGAAATCAAATGACATATTGCATTAGGCAAATCTGCTGCACAAGACCTTTTTAAAGTGTTGAAGAACAAAGATGTCAGCTTGAAGACTAAGGTGCGCCTGACCCGAGCCATAGTATTTTCAATAACCTCATATGCATGCGAAAGCTGGACAGTAAATAAGGAAGACCGTAGAAGAATTGCTACATTTGAGTTATGGTGTTAGAGGAGAATATGAAAGTGCCATGGGCTGCCAAAAGAACCAACAGATCCGTGTTGATAGAAGTATAGCCAGAGTGCTCCTTGGAGGCCAGGATGGCCAAACTCAATGGCACCAACAACAACAATGGACTGCCTGAAGAACGAACAAATCTTTCTTAGAAGTACAACCAGAATGCCCCTTATAAGTGAGGACGACGAAACTTTGTTTCATATACTTTGGACATGTTATCAGGAGAGGCCAGTTCCTAGATAAGAACACCATGTTTAGTTAAATAGTTGTTGTTTCTAGGTGTTGTTAGTTAAATAGAGGGTCAGCAAAAAAGATAAAGACCCTCAGAGAAATGGATTGACACAGTGGCTGCAACAATGGGTTGAAACAGTAATGGTTTGAGAATGGTACAGGATTGGGCAGTGTTTCTTTCTGTTGTACCTGGCTACCACCAAAAAAGGAGACCAGGAATGGTGAGTGTCCTTTGGATCTGGGGCCTTTGCACTGAGAAATCCCTAGAACTAGAGGAAGACAGATGCCAAGATATATGGAGGAACACTGAATCCACAGTTGTAGAAAGGAGACAAGGACTTTCCACCAAAACTGACTGAGGGAGACTGCCTTCTCCTAAAGATGACACTTCGAATTCAGACTTCTAACTGTGGGAGAATAAGTTTCTCTTTGTTAAAGGGAAAAAAAAAATAAAAGTACCATGGACTGCCTAAAACAAACAAATCTGTGTTGGAAGAAGTACAACCAGAATGTTCTTTAGAGGCCAAGATGACCAGACTTTGTCTATCATAATTTGGACACATTATCAGGAGGGGCCAGTCCGTAGAGGGACATCATGCTTGGTATAGCGGAGGTCGACAAAGAAGATGAAGACACCCAACAAGATGTATTGGCACAGTGGCAGCAGCAATGGGCTCAAGTGTAGCAACAATTGTGAAGTTGGCACAGGATTGGGCAGTGTTTCATTCTGTTGTGCACAGGATCACTATGAGTTAGTAGTGACTCAATGGCACCTAACAACAACATAGTGTATTACTTGTGTTCCTTTTTTATTTTTTTCATTTCTCCCTATGCTTGTTCATGTTGATTTTGCAGTTCCTTCCATTATGGATCTAAACTATTTCCTCATTCCTTTAATCTGGGCTGACCTTATGATTTGCTTTGGCCAATGACATCCAGCAGAAGTAGGAATGTACCAATGCTAAGCCCAAGCCTTGAGAGGACTTGCAAATCTCCTGTCACTCCTTTGGAACTTTACAACATCCATTAAACAAGCCCAGTCTGGCCTGATGGAGGATGAGAGACACATGGTCTAATCACTCCTGTGGGCACAGCTGATCAGACAGTCAAACTTCAGACGTGTGACTGAGGCCATCCTAGACTAGTCAGCTCCAGAAATTTATGAACTTACTGCAGACTCATGAGGAAGCCAATCTAAGACCAGCTGAGTCTGGTCCAGGCCAGTAGAACCACCAGCCAAGCCATATATTTGTGAATTAAATAAATGCCACCACATTGGGTAGTTACACAGCAATAATTGATACAGTTATATTGATATAGGGTTGTTGCGCAATTTTTAAAACATACATAATTAACTTATTACAGTGCCTACCACATAGTGGATGCTCACTGAATTGTATTTATTATCATAACTCCAAAATTATCTATAGTTTTATCTTTATGAAGTAATTTTTAATAAATAAAATTGTTCTAATATTTGTTTGAGAGCTATGTTAGTCAGACTACAAGTGATAGAAATATAGATCAACTTAAACAGAAGAATAAAGAAATGATTTATCAGAGCTGACTTCAGTCAGAACAGTTGTTAGTGCTGTTAAGTTGGTTCCAACTCATAGTGACCCTATATAGGGTTTCCAAGGAAGAGCTGTGGGGTTTGAACCACCAACCTTGTGGTTCACAGTTCAGTGCTTATCCTATAGCATCACACCAGGAGTCTGTCAGAACAGACTCAGACTTAAAACATCAGCAGTACTTTCCTGTCATCTTTTCTTCTCTTTTTCTCTTTGTGTGAACTTCATTCTACTACAAATAGGCATTCTCCATAAGACAACAGAGTTAGCCATGCTCAGCTATCCTTCCAAGTCCAGGAACACAGGAGCAAAAGCAGTTTTTCATATTTATTCTACTAGAAAAATTGACCATGAGCAATATCTGAACCAGCTGCAGTGCCAGGTGGATAGGGCTCTCTGACCACTTTAGGTCATGGGACAACCCTTATGTAACAAGAGAACACAGAGTATACACTATAGGGAATGGGAAATGAGCAAAATGGGTTAGGTTGCCAAAAACAATTCAACTGGGAGGTTAGAGTCATTAATTGAACTGTTGTTGTTGATGTTGTTAGGTGGCCTTGAGTCAGTTCTGACTCATAGCCACCCAATGTACAATAGAACAGAACAGGGTCCGGTCCAGTGTCTTCCTCACAATCATCGCCATGATTGTTGTTGTTGTAAGATGCCATCGAGTCTGTACTAACTCATAGTGACCCTATGCACAACAGAACAAAACACTGCCCAGTCCTGAGCCAACCTCACAATTGTTGCCACGCTTGAGCCCATTGATGCTGCCATTTTGCCAATCTATCTTGCTGGGGGTCTTCCTCTTTTTTTCTGACCCTCCACCTTACCAAACATCCTTCTCCAGTAACTGGTCCCTCCTGACAATATGTCTGAAGTATGAGAGGCAAAGTTTGGCCATCTTGGCCTCCAAGGAGCACTCTGGCTGCACTTTCTTCCAAAACAGGTCTATTGGTTCTTTCAGCAGCCCAATTCTTCTACAGTTTTCCTTATTCACTGTCCAGTGTTTGCATGCATATTAGGCTATTGAAAATATCATGGTTTGGGTCAGGCACACCTTAGTCTTCAAGCTGACATCTTTGCTCTTCAACACTTTAAAAAGGTCTTGTGCAGCAGATTTGTCTAATGCAATAATACATTGTTTGATTTCTTGACTGCTGCTTCCATGAGTGTTTATGGTTGATCCAAGAAGAATGAAGTCCTTGACAACTTCAATTTTTTCTCTGTTGATAAGAATGTTGTTATTGGTCCAATGGAGAGGATTTTTGTTTTCTTTACATTGAGATGTAATCCATTCCAAAGGGTGTGCTCTTTGATTTTCATTAGTAAGTATTTTAAGTCCTCTTCACTTTCAGCAAGCAAGGTTGTATCATCTGCATATCACAGGTTGTTAATGAGTCTTCCTCCAATCCTGATGCCACATTTTTCTTCATAGAACCCAGCTTCTTGGATTATTTGCTCAGCATACAAGTTGAATAAGTATGCTGAAAGAATACAACCCTATTGCACACCTTTCTTAATTTTAAACCATTCAGTGTTCCCATGTTCTGTTCGAACAACTGCCTCTTTTTCCATGTACAGATTCTTCACGAGCACAATTAAGTGTTCCAGAATACTCATACTTCACAGTGTTGTCCATGGCTTGTCATGATCCACACAATCGAAAGCCTCTGCATAGTCAATAAAGCAGAGGTAAACATCTTTCTGGTATTCTCTGCTTTCAGCCAAGATCCATTGCACATAAGCAATGATATCCCTCATTCCATGTCCTCTTCTGAATCCGGCTTGAACCTCTGGGAGTTCTCTGCCAATGTATGCTTGATGGAACCTGTTATTGCAGCTGCTGTGTCAACCGATCTCATTAACGGTCTCCATCTTTTTCACTGACCTCCTACTTGACCAAGCGTGATATCTAATTCATTAACTGTACCAAAAACAAAAACAAACCAACCCATTGCCATCGAGTCAATTCTGACTCATAGCAACTCTATTGGACAAAGTGGGACTGCCAGTGGTGATTCTAAGGCTGTAATTTTTGTAGAAACAGAACACCATAACTTTCTCCTGTGGATCAGCTGGTGCATTCAAGCCACTGACTTTTCAGTAAGCAGCTGAAAATTAACCACTTTGTCACTAGGTTTCCTACTAAATGTTCAGTCACACCGAAGTATCACCGGACTGGATCATTGAACTTAAAGTCTACAGTACAGTAAAGTAGAAAATAAACTGCCTCAGAAATAGAATTCAAGGATTTGTGCTTACTTTTCTCTAGATAATTACCCCTTACAATCCTCTTAACCATTATGATATGGTGCTGCCCTGGGACCACAAAGGAAATCAAATAATATGTATATATTTTTAAGGAAAGGCATTTATTATTCTTGACTTCCCATTCTTTTAACAACCTACTAATAGTCTCATTGCATTCTAGCAGAGTTTTTAGTTTTCTGGAAACAGATTTTAGAGGCTTAAGTTACCACTGCTAAATTTATACCTAAGCTTTAAAGATGATCTGTGTCTAAATCAAAGAAATGTAGAGATAGAAAAATACTTAGGGATCATTTAAATCTAAATTGGGTGAAAATAGCAAAAACAATTCAGGTGATAGTCTATGGGACAAAGTGTACTACTATTGTTACTGCTACTCTTCTAGTTCAATATGTGCCCTAAACGGGTGTAAAAATATGTAGTATGTGTATAGTGCTAAATTTTGAAAATCCTTTAGTCAGTATTGTTGTAATGATTGAATGTCTGATAAAATTCAAAACTAGTAAATGCACACTCGGGTAACATTTTTAAAAACTGCTTGCTATTTCTCAAGCGATCAGTCTAGAATGAGGAATTTTATCAAAGAGCTGAACAAATTAAGATGTATGTGGTCCATTCATTCTGTCTGCTTCATGATGTTCTCATTTTCATTTGAACTGAAATGTACACTTTACTGTATAATTTAACATAACAAAACTAGTTAAAGAAATGATGTGGTTGTGCCAACCCTTTCCAGGCATGTCAGAGATTCTGACAGAAACTTAGACAGCAATGGTATTACATTCAAGGACCAACTATAGTTTGTTGTCGCAGATGTATGAGATAATGTAAAGCTATCTCGTGAATTCTAAGAGGTTAGGGGAATTCTTTAATATCAAGTTTTATTCCACTAACCACTATTTTTACCTTCTTGAATTTCATTTGCCTATGAGCTTTTATTTATAAAATGTGAAAAAAAATGTAGACTGAATCAGAGAAATTGACATGGACAAGACTCAGAATGCATATACTCAGTGTCATATCTTACTAAAGCTTATTTATATCAAGTTTAATAGAGAGAAACAACTACTGGAGAAGCAGAGAAGATAATCTTACCACTATATTTCAGCACAGAAGTGAGATCAGTATGTCCTTGATAGAAAGGAAAATATGGTAAATCTTTACTGGAAAAAATCCTGGGTTTAAATGAAATATCTGTATGTAAGATTTAATATATGCATGTCAAATCTTTACTGCCAAGTAAAATGGAGACATCAATAGAACCACAAACTTGAAGAGTTAAAAACTTAGGAACCAAATAAGTAAGATGATTCCAAGACAAAATTTTATCCAAATTCTGTTATTTACACACATAACTGTCAGTATTTATTAAGGTGGTCTGCACAGAATGCAAGCAGAAAGCAGCTTTATTATTTCTTCCTCTGACCCTTCAAACCTGATTTCTGGACTCCTTTCCATCTCTGCAAACTTAGGACAATCCTATAAGTCTCTCTGTACTTACAAGTTGAAAGAACAGTCTTATGTCAGTACTTTTAAAGTTCTTTTTGTTATGGTAAAATTCAAAACTCTCCCCTAAGACACCTTCTCCCCTGAATCACACTTCTTGTTGTTGTTAGGTGTCTTAGAGTCAGTACCAACTCATAGCAACTTTATGCATAACGAAATCAAACACTGCCTGGTCCTGCAGCAATCTCACAATCATTGCTGCCTTAGAGCCCACTTTGCTGCCACTATGCAATCCATCTCATTGGGGCTGTTCTCTTTTCAGCTGACATTCCACTTTACCAAACATGATCTCCTTCTCCAGGCCCCTCATAATAATATTTCCAAAGTATGAAACA
>NW_006408848.1:901180-902877 GCF_000296735.1 Chrysochloris asiatica
GGATTCTGGCTTGAATCTCTGGAAGTTCTCTGCCAATGTATGTTTTTAGCCGTTTCTGTATTACTTGTAGTAAAACATTACTCACATGGGATTTCAATGATATTGTCCTATGATTTCTGCAATTTGTTGGGTCACTTCCATTTGCAATGTTTTACAAATATGGATCTCATCCAGTCATTTGGCCAGGTAGTTATCTTCCAAATTTCTTGGCATAGATGAATGAGTGAGTACTTCCAGTGCTACATCAGTTTGTCAAAAGATTTTTATTTGTATTTCATTCATTCCCAGTGCCTTATTCTTTGCCAATGACTTCAGTGCACGTTGGACTTCTTCCTTCAGTATCATTGACTCTTGATCATATGCTATCTCTTAAAATGGTTGAACATCGACCGTTTCTTTTTGGTACAGTGGCTTTGCATATTCCTTCCATCTTCTGTTTTGTTCTGTTTTGTCTCTAACTTGTTTTGTTTTGGTTTGGTTTGTTTTTAATATCATAGGTGAAACTTTAATCAAGTATTCAGAGCACCTGAGAAGACAAAAAGGCCACTATATGGTGTCATTCCAGGGGCAACGTTCACATGGTATCCTCTGGGACTATCAGTCCCTGGAGTTGTGCTATGTGACAACATTCTTCTTTTTTTTTTTTTTTTATCTTTTAAAGTTTTTACTGTTAATTGAGTGATCATTTGCATGGGAGAACATTGTTTCATTGCAATGATAATAATATTCTCTGTGCATCTTTATTCAATGTATTTGCTTCCATTACCTCTGGGTTTTTTTGTTTTGTTTTGTTTTGTTTTGTTTTGTTTGTGGGGGAGGGATATACACAAAAACTCTCTGAAATATATAGTAATTTAAACAACCAAAAGGCACTTACTGTAAGCCTACCTCCTGGCTGCCAGCACTCAGTCTTTCTCTTTCCTTGAATCTAGAGTCCTCAGCTACTCTCTCTCTCCATGTCCTTATATCTGCCTTCATGTCTGGTGTCCCTACCTCTCTGGATAGGGTCTCACATTCCACTCATGCTGTTCTCCCTTGATGGTCCTAGGGTCCTCTGAACTGTTATATTAACTACTCCCCCCTTTTTGTTACAAAACTTCTACTTTTATAGTTGTGACCATCACAATTAGTCATGATAATAATTACTCACTATTGAATCATAAAATCTTAACCCCATCTCTTTCACCAGACCCATCTAGACAAGATGAAATCTATTCAGTGGGGACTCCACCTTTCCCAGTACACTCTTAAACTAAACGCCCTCTTGAAAACTTGTAAGCCAGTCACTTTGTGCCTTTATCACCCCTCATTTTAGGGACTTTCATCTTTTTTTGATGCTTTCTGCATCAATCAATATTTTGCTCATAGAATCCTTCAATACTGCAAGTCAAGGTTTGTATTTTTATTTCAGTTCTCTCAGCTTGAGAAGTGCTGAGCGTGTTTTTCCTTTTTGGTTTTTTAACTCCAGGTGTTTGCACATTTCATTATAAAATTTGACTTTGTCTTCTCAAGCTGACCTTTGAAATTTTCTCTTCAGATCTTGTACCTCCTCACTTCTTCCTTTATTGGGTTTCCGAGGAGCAACAGGTGAATTAGAACTGCCAACTTGCAGTTTAAATTGACCTTGCAGTCTAGTGCATTATCTTACTGTCCTATTTATCTTGATGTTATTTGTTGCTCCAGTGGTGAAGATTTTT
>NW_006408848.1:904132-913050 GCF_000296735.1 Chrysochloris asiatica
AAATGGTTGAAAATCAGCATTTCTTTTTGGTTCAGTGACTGTATTTCTTACATCTTCTTTTGATGCTTTCTGCATCGTTCAATATTTTGACCATAGAATCCTTCAATATTTTAAGTTGGGGTTTGAATTTTTCTTTACTTTTTTCAACTTGACAAATGCTGAGCATATTCTTCCCTTTTGGTTTTCTAACTCCAGGTGCTTGCACATTTCATTATAATATTTGACTTTGTCTTCTTGTCATTCATTTTAGTCTTTCCTTCGTTCTTGTCTTCTTAATGACCTTTTGCTTTCTTCCTGTATGATGTTGTTGAGGTCAACCCAGAACTTTTCTGGTCTTTGGCCATTAGTGTATTATACATCAAATCTGTTCTTGAGATGATTTCTAAATTAAGAGGGGATATGTTGAAGGTCATATTTTGGCTCTTGTGGACTTGTTTTAATTTTCTTCAGCTTCAGCCTAAACTTGCATATGAGCAATCGATGGTCTGTTTCACAGTCTGCCCTGGGTCTTATTTGGGTTGATGATATTGAGCTTTTCCACCGTCTCTTTACACAGCTGTAGGTAATTTGATTTCTGTGAATTCCACCTGGGCTGGCCCAGGTGTATGTTCATCTTTTATGTTGTTTTAAAAAGGTATTCGCAATGAAGAAGTCATTTCTCTTGCAAAATACTATCATGAGCTCTTCAACATCTTTTCTATCATCAAAGCCCTATTTTCCAACTACTGATTCTTCTTCTTTGCTTCCAACCTTTGTACTCGAATCTCCAGTAATGATCAATAAATCTTGATTGCATGTTTGATCTATTTCAGACTGAAGAAGTTGGTTGTTATTGTTGTTGCTAAGTGCCTTCGAGTCAGTTCTAACCCATAGCAACCCTGTATAGTGTTTTCTAGGAGCAGCTGGTGAGCTTGAACCGCCAACCTTGCAGTTCAAACTGACTTTGCAGTCTAGTGCATTAACCCACGGAGCCACACCAGGACTCAATTTCGTCATCACTGGCATTAGTGCTTGGTGTGTAAATGTCAGTAACAGTGGTATTAATTTGTCTTCCTTTTAAGGCATATGGCTATTATCTTATCACAGGCAGCATTGTACTTCAAGCTGTATCTTGAAATGTTCTTTTTGATGATGAATGTGATGCCATTCCTCTTCAATTTGTCATTCCCAACAGAGTAAACCATAAGACTTTCAGATTCAAAATGGTCAATACCAGTTCATTTCAGTTGACTTGTACTAAGAAATCGATGTTTGTATGTTCCTTTCATTTTTGACAATTTCCAATTTTTCTAGACTCATATTTTATACATTCCATGTTCAGATTATTAAGGGATGTTTACAGCTATTTCTCCTCATTTTGAGTTGTGTCCCATCAGCAAATGAAGTTCCCAAAAGCTTTACTCCATTTGCATCATCATGGTTTACTCTACTTTGAGGAGGCAGCTCTTCCCCAGTCATATTTTGAGTGCCTTCCAACCTGAGAGGCTTGTTTTCTGGCACTATATCTGACAATATTCTGGTTTCCATCATGATGTTTCAATACTTAATATTCTGGTGCTGACAGTGTTATACTGCTATCCATAAGGGTTTTGATGTAGTCTGTCTCTCTTTCTTCCTAGTCTGTCAGCTCAGCTGAAATCGCCAACCTTGCAGTTCAAACCCACCTTGCAATTCAGTGCATTAACCTACAACACCACACCAGGACTCCTAGGTGACCCTGTTGTTGTTGTTGTTAAATACAGTGGCACAGGTTCTAGATTCACAGAAACATGCAAGCCACCACAGCACAACAAATTGACAGACAAGTGGTGGGAATCACAATAGTAAGCCTGATATCTCTTTCACATGACATCACATTAAATCAGGGTCACCCATGTTTCTAATGCCCAGTTATTTCAGGCACTCGGTTTATAACACTAATGGTCTTGTCATCTTGCTTGCCTCTTTCCTGAACAGTCTCTAACCTGCATATTCCCCACTTGTGGTGTGGCACACAGAATTGAAGAAAGAGTGATGATCCTTTCAGTAAGAGAAGGGGATCATATTCTTGTTTGTTTGATCATTGCAATTGACTCTGCTGACAGCCATGGCACATGACTAATTCATACAATATTCATCACCAACTACATTCTCTAGGTCTCTTTCAGATGTGACTTTTAAGCTCTATATACCTGTATATACACTGTATATACGCTATGGATCTTAGGACCCAAGTGGTGGGCTTTACATGCATTCTCTCTAAAATTCATTTTATTACACTTACCAAGTTCAACCAGTCTAAGACTTTAGATCCTGATATGACCATTCAATTTTTTTTAGTACATTCAACACTTTCATCAAAATCACCAATAAAAAAGATGAAAGAAATAAGCCACGGACATTGCTAGAACCATCCCTCCATCTGATATCACTCTAATAAACAGTACCCAGCTATTAAATCAATTAACAATGTACTATTCATTTTACATTGAGACTTTGGTCTCACTTCATCCAGAAGTGAGAGACCTTGCAAGTACTCAAATTCACATTTCCATTTTCTCCATCCTTTTCAGCTCTGGAAGTCTAAGCATCCAATTAAGGAAGAAAGTTTACTATTATGGGTGATGAACCTATTCTGACTTCTTGTAAATAAGTAACGTTACCTCTGGGAAGTCTCCAACCATTTATTTAATAGTGTATTACAGAATTGAGGCCACTTTTGTCATTATAAAAGTGTCAGAATCCTCTAACTTCTCCTCCTGTCTTTCAGCCCCTCTTGTACTTTTCATTATTTCTCACAGATCCCTGACAAAGGTGATGTCTCTCAATTTCAAGTTGCCACAAGTACTCAAGGACATAACATATCCAGCCGAGAGACATCAAGTCTCTAAGAAAAGAGCTGAGAATGATTTTTCAGTCACTAAAAACAAATGTTAATATTAATATAAATATAAATAAAGCCACTCGTTAGAAACCCAGGTTGAGCTTAAGCTAATCTGTGCCCTACCGGAAGGACTGTCTCTCAGAACATCCTCCAGCACTGTCTGCTCCCCTAAAGAAAGACTCTAACACCATCAAAAACCAAAGTTATTGACATGGAAACAGATTTTTCTAAAAATACTCTTGGAAATGTGTGGACACAGAACACATGCCACATATATTGTGTCATAAAAATAAAAATAACATATTTTTATCCAGCAGTTATCTATTTCTAGATATATGACTAAACACAACAATCAAATCATACCTGACCTAAAAGAAATAATAAGAATACAGACTGAACTGTCTAACCCATAAAAGAAACAGCTATTAATAATTCATTCCCAACTGCTATGTATATTTCCTGGCAGACTGACTCCTGAATAAAGCAGCAGCTACATTGTCCTGGTAAATTCAGGACATAGTTCTGTGGCAAAGGGACTTTCATCACCTAAACACATATGTCCTTATCTGAACTGGAATGCAGATGTCCTTTTGGATTATTCCAAGTAACAAATCATTCCTATGTACTAGAACAGATGTAAAAAGAAAAAGGAAAAAAACAAAAGTCTCATCTCTGGACACCTGATATAAAAAGTAGGTTTTAAAAACACCTAGGGAGCTGGGGTGATTTTACTCAAATAAGGATATTCAACTGTTAATATCATTACAGTATGACAGCGTAGCTCTGTTTTGAATAAATTATTGTGTGTGGTTTTATGCTTGGCTCTACTGCCATCTAGTGGTTATTTACATGTATATCAGACCCTTTTGGAGAATTTTTTTTTGGATTAGTATTCATTTTAACAAGGAGTTCTGGTAGCGTTGTTGTTGTTGTTGTTAAGTGCCGTCGAGTTGATTCCGACCCATAGCGACCCTGCATAGGGTTTCCAAGGAGCAGCTGGTGAGCTTGAACCACCGACCTTGCAGTTCAAACGGCTTTGTAGTATGGCGCATTAACCCACAGCGCCACACCTTACGAATCGGACTGCGAACCTCAGGATCAGCAGTTCAAAAGTACAAGCTGTTCCCCGGGAGAAAGATGAGGCTTTCTGCTCGCGTCAAGATTTACAACCTCGGAAACCCTGTACAGGATCGCTATGAGCCTGAACCGACTCCATCCACGGCACACAACAACAACATTCATTTTAACAATCTCTTTACAGTATCACAAGGAGCCCTTAGAGTTCAGTGGTTATGCCCTTAGAGGTCAGCAGTTTGAACCCACCAGCCGCTTTGCTGCAGAAAGATGTGACAGTTTGCTCTCATAGATATTTACAGCCTTGAAAACCGTATGACTTCCTACTCAGTTGCAAACAGCCACGGCAATTCAGAATGGATTCAATGGCGGTGGGTTTGAGGTTTGCAAGTATCACTGCCAATGGCAAGTCAATACTTTCTGTAAGATCTCTAAACTGTTAGTACAGAAGAGATTTTACATAAACTTTTGTTACTTAAACTAAGATTAAGTACCTCTCACTCAAAAACATGGTTATGCTGATATTTTTAACATGTTTTCGTTGTTGTTAAGTGCCGTCCAGTCGATTGCAACTCATAGTTACCCTGTATAGGCAGCAGCTGAGGAGCAGTTGATGAGCTTGAACAGCCAACCTTGTGGTTCAAGCCGACCTTGCAGTCCAGTGCATTAACACAGTGTCACACCAGTACTATAATTAAATTCTTAGTGAGATAAAAAACCCAAAAAACTGTAAAGACCAATCACACCTTAAAGTTTCTTTAAAAAGAAGGAAAAACAAAACAAAACAATAGAATGTTATTTTTTAAATAAAGGAACAGATAAAAGGAAAAAAAAAAAAAAAGAAAGGAAGGAAGGAAAACAATGAGATCTTTGTAAACATCGACCTGAATTCAGAACAAAGTTTTGGAAAAATTAGGGGTTAAATAGCATTATAAGTGTATCTTTGTATGTATTTTTATGGATTCTATGTATTTTTGGAGTCCTGGTGTGAAGCTTGTAGCATAAGCACTGGAGGTTCAAATCCACCAGTTGCTCCTATTTTTTTTTCCTTTTTGTATTTTTAGTATGAATTAAGATTCATGTTCCTTTCAAAGCCCTCACTAAATAAAACACATTTGAAGAACATTTTTATAATGGTTAATTAATTAACTTTAAAATTTTAACAGAACTGTAGTTTATGGTAACTGTTTTTTAGAGTTGGGTTGCCTAAAATCTGTTTTCCCCTCCTAACAACATTCCCGTTTCTTCCAGGGCAATTCCTATTCTCACACTGTGTGTCATCCTAATGAGTCTCTAACCAGGATGACCTACCTTCTGATCAGAGCCCATAATCCATGTTCAGAAACAAGAGGGGAAGAAAGCAGCTGGCATTCAGTTCTTCCAAAAGTAGCAGGGTCCTGGCAGTCAAAAGCTTCTTGCCGTGCTAATTCCTCTCTTGGTTCTGGAGCCTTCTGTCCATTCAGGGAGTGCTCTGAGATCATTCCAGTAAATTTCCTTCTTCATTTATTGGACCATACATAGTTTACTTCTGTTGCTTGCCACCTGGAAATAATAGGTAATTGACACACAGGGTAATTGCCATAGTGTTTAGCAGTTCTCTAATTCCCTTCTTTCCAAGGGTAGGCATTCTGTTTAAGAAACCAGAAGCTCTGAAGTCCTACATAAGAAAGCAGGAATACAAAAGGTCCTACAAAAATCTAAGTGCTTGGAGAAAACACAAAATATTATTGTAACTGAACCCATTTGTTGTGAGTAGACATGATTCTAAGTGGGCAGCTTCACCTGAGCATATCAGAAAGGCACTCCAAAGAGGGGATAGTGAAAGCCGGTTACATACATCACTGTTATGTTAATTTCTCAGAAAAGAACATCAAAGCACAAGGCCCTTTGCAGACATAGTCACCAAGGACATGCCATACATCCTGAAACAGCCTCTAGTCAGAACTTGGAGTTCATGCTTCTCAAAACTAGCTGCACATAGTTAATTTTACAGGAAAAAAAAAAACCCTAAGGCAAATCCAAACTGTTTACTAAGTCATTGTTTGCCTGAAAGTAACTCCAAGGAATCAGTTTCTTCAAGGTTCAAAAGGACACCTAGAGGTAGATGATCTGGGTAAGTCACTCCCAATTCCATGAACCCAGAAATATGGATTCCAGAAGAATCAGATCAATTTTGTCATTCCCTCCTTCTGATCATGATTCTTTAATATCTAATCATAAGCATTCAGTAATGGTAGCCAAACACCATCCAGTTCTTCCAGCCCCTTGGCAAAGGAGATAGCTGTTGATAAAGGTAATCAGACATGAAATCTAGTGCCTCATAGGCCTGGCTTTCTTTTTTCTGCTGCCCCAGATGAACAGAGACCAATTGTTGCAAGACTTTTCGTCCTCAGATGAACTAGGAGATAAAGCAATATTAGGTCAATTAACTGAAATGACCCACAGAACCATGGTCCCATGTCTTTAAATCAAGGAAAGAAGTCTCATAAGATGTTTATACATAAGCAGCATTACATTTTTTAAAATTGTTTTATTGTGAATTACATAATAATTTACATGGGAGAACATTAGCTTTACATTCATCCTATTGTATATCATTACATTGCCATGGTTACAATCCCCTCCATGCATCATCAACCAACCAAAGGGTACACCCCACAAGCCAGCCCCCTGGTCATCAGCACACAGCCTCTATCCCTCTCTGGGTCTAGAGTTCCCAGCCGCTCCATCTCTCCACATCATCATCTCTGCCTCCATCTCTGGTGTCACTGTATCTCTGGGTAGGGTCCCACACTCTGCTCTTGTTCCTTGATGGTCCCAGGGACCTCCGCTCTTGGCCTGCAAAGTCAACCACTCCCCGTCTTTTGCTACAAAACATCTACCTTTACATTTCCAACCTTCACAGTCAGTCCTGATATTAATTATTCACTATTGTACCACATGAGTGCTATCCCCATCTCCTTTCATCAGTCCCGCCCAGACAGATAGGATACTACTCAGTGGAGATTCTACCTTCCTCCATGCTCCCTCTTGAAAGCTTGTAAGCCAGTCATTTCTTGCCTTTGTATCTCCACCATTTTGGGTAGCCAATGTCCAAGTTGCCCATCCCTGTCTACCCTTTGAACAACAGAATTGCCCAATCTTGCACCATCCACCTATGTTTGTGACCATTGTTGCTGCCACTGTGTCAATCCATTGCATTGAGGGTCTGCCTCTTATTCGCTGATCCTCTACTTTATCAAACAGGACTGCTCCTTCTTGATAACATGTCCAAACAGCATTCCAGCAGTACTTCTTCCAAGACATATTTGTTCATTCTCCTGGCAAAAACAAAAACAAATCTGCTGCTACTGAGTTGATTCTGACTCATAGTAACCCTTTAGATGGTTTCAGAAACTAAAAATCTTTATGAGAGCAGAAAGCCTCCTCTGTCTTCAATGCAGTGGCTAATGGGTTTGAACCACCAACCTTACAGTTAGCAGGCTAATCCACAGCACCATTCAGTTAGCAGCCTAACCTACAGCACCATTCTTTGCCAACACCATAATTAAAAGACATCAAACATTCAAGATCAAAAGGAAGTGGGATACATGGAGTGGATTGTAATCATTGAGATGAATGATTTGTTGACTGTAAAATTAATGATCTCTGTAAACCTGCACTCAATTCACAATAAAAAAGTTGGCTTTTTTTTTAATCATACAAAAAAAAAAAAAGTGTTTCAATTCTTTTTTTGTTTTCCGTATTCATTGTCCAATTTCACATGCATATAAGGTGATTGAAAATATTATGGCTTGGATCAGGTGCACCACAGTCCTCAAAGTGAAATCTTTGTTCTTTAACACTTTAAAGAGATCATTTGTAGCAGATTTGCCTAATGCAATTTCTTTGGTTTCTTGACTGCTATTTCCATGAATGCTGATTATGGATTCAAGTAAATGAAATCCTTGACAGCTTCGATATTTTCTGCATTTATCATGTTATTTATTGGTTTAATTGTACAGATTTTTGTTTTCTTTACATTGAGATGTAATCCATGCTGAAGACTGTATTTTTCTATGTTCATCATTAAGTGCTTCAAGTCCTGTTTGTTTTTTTGTAAGCAAGTTTGTGTCATATGCATAATCATAATCTAGTTGGCAATATAGTTGGTGTTGTTGTTAAGTGCCATCGAGTCAATTCCAAACCATAGGGACCCTGTATAGTGTTTCCAAGAAGTGGCTGGTGAATTTGAAGTTCAAATTGACTTTATGGTCTACTGCTTACCCTACCTTTTAAAGAGATTATGATTTTTAAAATAAAAGAGTTTAAGTAGATTCAGTTTGACTGTAATTTAACTACATAAACTTTATTTTGCTTTACATTATCAAGTAAAACTTTTTTTCCCCCCTCCGTACTGGCAAATTATACTTCCTTGTAACATGTGTTGAGTAAACCCTCCATTCCCTATTGATTTGGGATGCTTGTTTCAACACATATTAAGATTTAACATGTATAAAGAAGAATGGATACCATGATGACATGAATGGAATAAAGCTTTTGGGATGTTCATTTGCTGATGGAGTAAATCAAAATAAGGAGAAGCAGTTGCAAAGATCCATTAATAATCCACAACAATTTTGATCCACAATAATTATTCACAGTAATAGTACAAGTCTTGGTGTGGTGCTGCGGGTTAATGCGCTGGACTGCAGAGTCATGTGAACTGCAAGTGTGGTGGTTCAAGCTCACCAGCGATTCCTTGGAAACCCTATACTGCTCACTACGGGTTGGAACCGACTCGACAGCACTAAAAATCAAAAATATTACTACGAAGATGGCGGATCGGGTGGACGTATAGCAGAGAGCTCCGCCAACAACAACACAGAATACCCGACCAAGCAGGTTCAGGAGATGGTCCCAGAACTCTGAACCACATATAAAGGAATACTTAGAAGATTGGAAGGCTCACAGCTGGGGGAATTTGTGGCAGAAGCAAGAA
>NW_006408848.1:916050-931431 GCF_000296735.1 Chrysochloris asiatica
ATATTACTACGAAGTATGAAACTAGGAAATCAGACATTGTCTGCCAAAACCACATGGAGACCATATCTGACTTCCTCAGGCTTCATGAGGGGAAGAGAGAATCAAACTCAAAATCAGACCAAGGCCCATTCCTATGAAGCAAAGGTCAGACATGCTGCTACCCTGCAATCTTCTTTATCCTATCCTGACACCAATCATCCCTCCCACAGCACATTCTTCTTCATATCTGGGTTCAACAATCCATTGCAATGGCCACACAGTACTCATAACAATATGATTATGGGGTTTATTAGGGTTTTTAACAGGGTACAGTTCAGGACCAAACCAATTCAGGATGCAGCAGTTCTCCAGAAAGGAGTATTGCAGGCAAGCCTCCTCTTTTCTTTGGCTTCTCAGCCTTGTGTTCTCTTAGCCTCTCTCACTAGAGCACATGTTACAATTTTTTTTAACTAGTGTGTGAAAGGGCACATTCTGCAAGCCAGTCTCCTGCCTGTAGGCACTCAGCTTTACTCAGTCCATAGGCCTAGAGCTGGAAGCTGTTGTGTCTCTCCACGCCACCATCTCTGCTGCTGTCTCTGCCATCATTTCTTCACGTCTCATGCTCCATGCGCTTCCTTCTTGATGGTCCTAGGTAGGACCTTCTGTCTCTGCTTCTGAGATGGTTCCTTTTAAGCCTAGCTGGAGGGTAAAACTAACCAATCCCAGCCTTAAAGACTGTATAACTTATTTGCATGAGTAAGTACTCAACCACAAGGTCAGTTTAAACTGTATGGTTGGTGGCTCAAACTCATCAGCCGCTCCTCAGAAACCCTATATAGGATTATTATGAGTCAGAACCAACTCAATGACACTTAACAACAACAATAACAAACCAATCATTTGGTGGAAATTAAGACGACTTTGGATAGAAAAGTCATATCAAGTAAATTTAAGGTATCACATTGTCAAAAATGAAAAAGAATGCATAAAAACTGATATCTTATGTATTAGTGAGTTGAAATGGACGAGCATTGGACATTCTGAAGCTGACAACTATATGATTTACTATGCTGGGAACAACAAATTCAATAAGAATGGCATGACATTCATCATAAAAAAGAACCTTTCAAGATCTGTCTTAAAATGCAATGCTGTACAATGATAGGACAATATACATACACCTACAAGGAAGACCAGTTAATACAACTATTATGCACATTTATACACCAAATACTTAAGCAAAGGATGAAGAAATTGAAGAATTCTACCAACTTTTTTAGTCTGAAATTGATCAGACATGCAATCAACACGTATTCATAATTAGTGCTGAGTGGAATGTGAAGGTAGGAAACAAACAGGAAGGATCTGTAGTTGGAAAATACGGCCTTGGTGATAGAAATGATGCTGGAGATCACATAAGAGAGTTTTGCAAGTTCAAGGACTTATTCATTACATGTTATCAGCAGGGACCAATCCCTAGAGAAGGGCATCTTGTTTGGTAAAGTGGAGAGTCAGCAGAAAAGAGGAAGAACTCCTATGAGACGGATTGACACAGTGGCAGCACGAATGGGCTCAAGTGTGACAATTGTGAGGATGGTGCAGGAACAAGCAGTATTTTGTTCTGTTGTGCATAGGGTCACATTGAGTCAGAGCCAACTTGGTGGCACCTAACAACACAACATATACAGAGAATTGTTTATGAGTTATAACTTTCATCTTGTTAATAAGTCAATGTCTGTGTCATTATCATTGCTGATTTAATTATAAAGGTTAGACTATAGTGTAATAATTAACACTAATGCAGGAATTAGTACTCCTTCATTATTCTCCCATTTTATCAGTTTATTAATGCAAATGAATTTGAGAATAATTTTGTCAGGTTTTCAGAAAATTGACAATTACTGTAAGAAAGAGACCTATGATGAGAAGAACTGTTACTTTTACTCATGATTCTTATCGGTAGAAAAATCAGGATTAGTGATAATTACTTCCAATGTTCTTAAACTGGAAGTATTGGAAGCTTGTTCAAGGAACAAATTGACTGAAAAATTAAAAGGGTGTTTTGTGTCTGCAATATAGCAGAAGAAATGCACAGATGAATCTTCCTACTCTGAACAATTAGAAATGCTGGATAGATATTTTTAAATATGATTTTAATGCATTTCTGAGTTGGCTGAAAAATAAGGGACGTCCTCAGAGATCACAACTAAAGATAGCACAAATCCAAAGTAAGTTTTGGAGCTGGTGTTTACCTAGGACACCATTCTACCCTGCTGGTATCAAGTTTAGGCTTAATAGAATTACTTGAGATCCATGTTAAAAGTTCTTGAAAAGTAATATCCTTCATAAGTGAATTACAAAACAAAAACTTATCTTACACAGAGAAATGGTATGGATAATTAGTCTTGGTATTATGAAGAGGCAACATATGATAAAAAAAATTGATGGTGCTGAAGGAAGAGGTCCAAACTGCACTGAAGGCAGTAGCAAAAAAAAGCAAGTCTTCAAGAAGTAATGAGGGATGGAGAGATGGAGCAGTTGGGGACTTTAAACTCAGAGAGGGAGAGGGGCTGTGTGCTGATGACCATGGGTCAGGCTTGCAGGGTATACCCTTTGGTTGGTTGATGATGCATGGAGGGGATTGTAACCATGGTATTGAAATGACATACAATAGGATGAATGTAAAGCTAATGTTCTCCCATGTAAACTATCACATAATTCACAATAAAACATTTTAAAAAGAAGAAGTAATGAGGGGCTGGGGGTTGATGGTGGATTAGGAAGAAGCATGATGCAGACCTCCAACAGTAACAAACAGAATACCAGACAAAGCAGGTTTAGGGGACAGTCCCAGAAGACATATATAAAATTCTGACAGGAAAAAACAAAAACAAAACAAAACTGCCAACCAAGATTTGTCTACCCAGCAAAGCTGTCAATCAAATATGATGGTGTAATAAAAGCATTGCAGGATAACCAGAAGCTAAGGACTTTGTCAAATCTAGCCAGCCCTTCAAAACATCCTAAAGGGAATTCTTTGGACTGAGAACCAACAAGAACAGACAACAACCAGAGATTGACACATGTGGCAGCATCACCTGGAATTCAATTGACAGATGAAGAGTCCAGAACAGAATAAAACTACAAGAACAAATTCAGAGGATTTGGGAGGTCAGTCTATGATCAAAATTACAATGTGAAAGAAGATAAAAATATAGTAACAGATATATATAAAAATATAGTAACAGGTGATGAGGAGGTTAAGTAGATTGCAAGGTAAAATAGACTGTCTTAAATAGAGGAAAAAGTTAATAGAATATAGGGTAATCTCAAAGTTAATTAATACTTCAGAACATACCAAGAAAATGAAAATCCAGAAGAACATGGAAACATTAAAAATATGAAGCTTAAGAAAAGATACCCATACTAAAAGAAAGAAAGAAAAAATGTGTTGGTTACCAGGGATAGGAGGGAGGGGACAATAGAGCACAGAGGATAGACACATCATAATTTGGGTGTTGAAGAGGGAAATACACAAGAAGGGGGAAAGGGATGGAAGAACAAAGAAGATAAGGGAACACTTAGGCAGGTTTGCATGGCTAAATGGGACAGAGGTAAATAGTGATATATGCTCAACCTTGGAACAACAGAGCTCTGATACAGGGATCAAAGAATAGTCTGAATGTGTGAAAGAGGGGAAATAATGTTAAGATGTTTGACTGTCTTATGAATGTCGGTTTCCCTTGCCTACTATTGTAAAATAAACACTTGAGTGGGATAGAAAGGAATATTGGGAAACATGATTAAAGAAAACTTAAACGCCTGTCTTCAGCCTATAACTGATTGGAATACCTAAAAGGGGTTCTAGAACTTACCCAGTGAAATAGGCTTCTTGCAGAGCCTTTGTAGTTTTTTAGAACCTTAGGTGGAATCCTGAGACCCATCCAGAGCCTTGTGAGGTGGGGCCTTCCCACTTGAAAGGACACGCAGATCAGCCTAGAGCAGCTAGAGGAACAGAAAATACTTCTTGAAAGAAAGACCAATAGGAAAAATTGAAATCAAAAGCATCACTCTGATTGGCTACTACAAGAATAAGCAAGTTGTTCACTGGGGAGCCATCAAGGCAAGCCATTGAGTTCCTTCAGGATAAACACCCCTCCAAGACTGAAATTCAAAGGGAACACACAGGCATGTAAGCTTGCTAGTGACCATGTTGGTCTACTGGTGAGTGGAAGTGGGGAAAAGACAGCAATGAAGATATGGGCTGAGTTCAACCATGTTCCATAGACTCCTATTGGCCTGGAGATGAGAGAGAGAAGAAGGAGGGCTGGTTGGTCCGAAGTATGGTGAGGGCTAGAGCTGAGAGTGAAACATCCAGTTGATATGAAGTGATGGAAGATGCACAAACTTGTAGATTGTACCCATTGACATAGTTTCAATGGCTTGATGATCAGAACTCAAATAGAGGAAGATGAAGACATTTGATAAAGGAAACAAGTGTAAATCATTACAATTTGATTAATTTTACCTATACTTATGGATGTAGTAGCTCAAAATACCAACTGAGAGGGAAGGAATCTTCATATTAAGGATCAAACCTATTCCCTCTTACAAAAGGGTTGATAGGGACAGGCATCGAGATATTGGCTACCTAAAACGGTGGTGGGGGGTGGGGTGGCTAGAAAGGCACAAAGTGACTGGTTTACAAATTTTCAAGAGTGAATTTAGTTTAAGAGTGTGCAGGGAAAGGTAGAGTCCCCACTGAATAGTTTTCATCTTGTCTAGACAGGTCTGGTGAAAAGAGATGGGAATAAGATTCTTAGGATTCAGTAGTGAGTAATTGTTATCATGACTAATTATGACTGTCACAACTGTAAAGGTAGAAGTTTTGTAATATAAACAGGGCAGTAGTTAATCTTACATTCCAGGAACAGAGGACCATAGAATCATCAAAGTAGAAGAGCACAAGCAGAATGTGGGGCCCTATCCAGAGAAGCAGTGACACCAGAGATGGAGACAAAGATGATGACATCGAGAGAGACTGAGGATTCTAGACTCAAGGAAAGACGGAAAGAGAAAGGCTGTGTGCTGGTGACCAGGAGGCAGGCTTGCAGAATGTGCCCTTTGGTTGTTTAAATGATTATATATATTCCTGAGTGGTTTTGTGTACATAAAAATAAATTTGGAAAAAAAAAAAAAACAGCAGAGGGTATCATAGAAGCAAATACTGTTGAATGGTGATATGTGGAGGGGATTGTAATCATTGCAATGAAATGAAATATGATAGGATGAGTGCAAAATTGATGTTCTCAAATGTAAACTATCAGTTCACAATAAAAGCTTTTTTAAAAAAAAAGGATAGCACAGTAGGGTCAATAAGAGTTACCAAGCAACAGTAACTATTGAAAACAACAACAACAATCAAATATACAAGTTGTGTGCCATTGAATCAGTTCCAATTCATAGTGGAGTCTGAACCTTGTGGTTAGCAATCCATGCGCCACACCAGGACTCCAAGTATGCAAGACCAGAGTTTTAGTTAGCAGGGCGCTACGGGTTAATGTGGTCGGTTTGAACCACAAGGTCCGCGGTTCAAATTCACGATCTGCTCTTTGGAAAACCTATCTAGGTCTCTATGAGTCGGAACCTACTCGATGGCACTTAACAACAACGACATGCAATTTGTGGGAGCGCGGAGGCCGTATACATAAGCACTGGACTTAGGTTCGAGTCGCCAGCCCCTCCGTGGCAGAAAAATGAGGGTTTCTGCTCCCGCTATGAGTCGAAACCGACACGATGGCACACAACAATTCGCTGCTCGGTTCTCTTCGCCCTTTGCAGCCCCTGCACACCGCCCCTCCCTGGCGCTTCTCCCTCTGGCCACACAGTGGCGTCTAGAGAGTTGCGCGGGGCCCGATGGTACAGTCCGTTCTCCCCGTGTCCATAGAGCAGTGGTTTCTCCCAACCGTAGAAAAGCATTGTGGGACCGCGAGACGGCCTTTTCTGCGTCTTCAACTCCAGGCGTGCTGGTTTGTCCTGGAAGTATTGGAATGGAGTCCTGTGGTGCGCGTGAGGCTTGCGTAGCTTCAGACAGCCGAGCCTCCGGACTGGGGTGCGCGGCTGCCCCCTGTCCGGTGAGGCGGCTGGGCCCCGAGTTCGGAACGTGAAAGAATTAGCGGCCTAGGCTTCCTCGGCTACATTCTCCATGTGGTCTCCGGAGGGCTGATCTCGGCTTACAGACTGCGTCTCTCTGCTAGGAAAATGGAGAAACGCTTTTCGTGTATCTTTAAGTGTACCGATTATCCGCTTCATGAGGCAGGATATTTTCGTGAATGTGTGAATTTTCACTAGTGTAGAAAATGAGCTACTTAAAGGGGTTAGATCATTACAGTGCACTGCCACTGGTGCGGAAGTGACGGAAAGTGAATGAATTATCAAAATCGGGTGAGTTTGATTTTATGTGTTTTGTTTTGTTTTTTAATTTAAAATGGAAAAAGGTAAAGTCCAGTATCCTTAAACACCCGGGCGGACTAACTTAAACCAGAGCTCTGGTAGCATAGTAGATTACAAAGGAGCTGAGCTGCTACGTACCAAATCAGCAGTTCGAGTCTACCAGCTGCTCGCTGGAGGGAAAAATAAGGCTTTCTGCGCCCGCAAAGATTTACAGCTTCGGAAGCCCTATGCAAGGTCGCTGTGAGTCGGAGTCGACTCCACGGCACACCACCGCCACTATCGTATAGAAAGCACGTTGTATTTCAGTGTTCGTAGTAACTCTGGTTTTAAATCGTAACGTAAGCGAATTGGAATGAGTTTCAATGGTCCTCTTTTAAAGGTCAACAGTTTTGTACCCTACATGACGGATCCCAAGTTGCATGCCTTTGTGTTGCCCATTCGCTTTCGGAAACTGGTGAATGTGGTGTCAAAAAAGGCATAAATTAAACTCTTTGTAGCCACTTTCTACCACTGAGTTCGATTTCTTTGGTATAGGGGCTGCATAAGTAACAGCTGTACCTTTTTTTGTTTGCTTCGCTGAACTTTTAGTCTGCCACAATGAAATGTATGGTTTCTCTTAACCATCTTTTAACTAATTTTTTTATAGGAAAATGGCTGCTGGGAAATGGCTGCTGTCTGGATACTATTTGCACAAATGACTTAAGAGGTATGGTGAGGTGACATTGTTGACCTTGTGTCAAAGTTAATTGTGATATAAAACAAGTCCAGAGAGGGAGGCCTTTAGTGGGTGTGGCACTGTAGAACAAGCACTGGACTGCTAACCACAAGGCTGGTGGTTCAAGCCACCAGCTGCTCCTTGACTTACTAAGAAAGAATCCACTTTAAGGCACTTAACAAGAGAAGCTTATGTGCCAAATGTTTTTCTTTTTTCTCCCATAGGAAGTCCTTGGTGAGAATTTTGGATTTTTTTTCACAGAACGACCTGCTTGGATCATTTACAATTTAAGGAGACTGGAATACTGAAGCTGTTGACTTTTGGAAGTCTGTAATTTAGGTGTTTAAAACAATGCGATATGAATAAATTGCTAATGTACTGCTCAGTGGTTTGTGTTTTTACTAACTGGCAGAAAATAACAGAAGGGGTTTGTTTCCATTCCTAGAATAACATCTCAAAATGAGAGGGAGAAATACTTTGAAATGTACTGTCAAATATAATGCCTATTTAACTTAATTATTCTATCATGATATTAACAGTTAGGGTTTGGCATTCTTGGGGGAAATCTCTGAAGATGAAAACACTAGTCTGAGGTAGGCTGTCCACCTCAGTTGTATGGTGCAGTCATGGTAATGTTACTAAGTGCTTTCCAGTTCTAACTTGAACCACCCACCTTGCAGTCCAGCGTGTTAACTCAAAATGCTACCATCACATGCTAAAGACCAGAATTGCATTATGTGCTCTGATGTGCTATGCACACTTTTAGTTGTACACTCCAGTAGGCCTACAAGGGGGCTTTGTAAGTTGTGGGGAAATTACATTCCACTTACTTTCTGAAAAAAAATTTTTTTAAACAAATTAAGCCATTCACATTTTTATTGAAAGCAGTGTGCATGGTCCTGGGAACACAACAGAAGCAAAACAGTTCATTTGCAAGCTCAGAGTTGAAGAAAATGGCCTTCACCTGTAAAACTGAAAGATGTGCCATGAAGGTTTTACCTGAGAGCAGGGTTGAACTGTGAGTACTATAGTTTCAAGGTTGAGTGAGGGCTAGAAAAAAGTTTGGTCACCTCCCTGTTTGAGGTATTTCATGGGGCTTGTAAAAGGGCCTTTATGGAAACTGAAGTGGTAGGAAATGCTACTAAAAAGGAAGTAGCTAGAGGCAGACAGATTAAGGTGGCTTTGGTCTTAAAAGTTACGAGGCTGATGGTAAAGTTAAAGGTTTCATTTTTTTTGGCAGGAAATTGCAATTTGGAGAAAAAGAAAGGAATAATTAGAGGATCTGAAACTCAGCCATGGAAAATTCTTGAGCACTTAGTGAGATACATGGAGTTAACATGATTGGAAGGTAGCTCCCCCAACAGATTATTTTTGATAGCTGGTAAAATAATCTGTAAATACTTAACTTGGTAATTTTTCAACTGTACACTTTACGAACGCGTGGCCTTGGCAGTGGGATATAGTGATCTGTTGTCTAAGGTGTAGAACTCAAGGCCATGTGAGTTGAATCAGGAAGCAAAAAAGAAAGTTGCAAGGAAACCTAAAATCCATCCTTGTGCTTGGGTGACCTTAGCAGGGCTGCTTTCCTGGAGTTAAGGAGCCTGAATTACTGTGTGCTATTGAGTGAGATCCGACTAAGTGGCTTCCAAGGAGCTGTTGGGTGAGTTTAAAAGGCCGTGCTTAGCTAGGCTCCTCACCAGGACGTCAGTGAGTCTGAGTAGTTTGCCAAGTGCCATGAGTCTGTTCTGACTTACCCTCCAGTGCCATACCAAGACTCCTTGTATAGGGTTTCCAAGGAGAGGCTGGTGAATTGAACCAATGACCTTGCAGTTCAGTCATTTCTCCTATGGAGCAAGTGGTTGGTCTGCTTAAAACTTGTGGTTCTCAGACACTGCCTCTCAGCTGGGGTTAAGTGCTGTGGGTTCTAATTAACACTAAACCTTCACAGGGTTTCTAAGGAACAGTTAAGTTTGAAACATTTACCAGACCAGTGCTTATCCTACAATACCACACCAGGACTTCCTCTTTAAGTGGCAAAGTGACATCAATCTAGTTTGGGGGGAGAAGAAAAAGGATCCCAGAAGGCTGGAAGTTGAGAATCCAAAGCACCGGGGAGGAACACAAGTGATTAGGATTAGGGATGATGAAGAATTTAGCAGTTTGGGTCAACAGGAAGATGAAAGTTCTGTGAAGTAGGTGACAAGGTCTGAGTCTTTGGGGTGAATGTCCAGAATCAACTGTTTGAAGGCTGAGAATCGTAACAAGACTCCTTGATACCAGAATTTAAAAGCCCCTCCGCGCAAGTATACTATAATTTTAAGCCTTTAAAGAAGTCATACTTGTGAAGAAACACGTTTGTAATTCCAGGCTGTTTGAACAATTATAATTCACAGTTTCAAAGTAACAGTGGCACACACCCTTCCCACCCCACATCCCAAGCCCTTCACTGGGATCAAGTCTCTATCTTGAGGCGTGAAGCTTGGACAGTTTTTATTGTTTTTGCTGTGTGTTTTCCAGCCAGATTGCTTGTAGATTTTTCTTCAATCAGGCTATCTTTAGATCCATTTCGTCTCTAAGGAAATATAATTGAAAAATACTTTAGTACATCAGAAATTACTAAGCTTTTGCTATAAACATATTATAAAACCAAGAATGGCTAATCAGTCACTATATCACTCTATTTTAAGCAGTTAAAATAAGATTTTGTATACTTCTAGATCTTAAGATTTATAGGCTTGACAAGAGTTAAACTCATGAAAATTATGCATAAATCTTAATCCAGTGACAAAATAGCATTTTCTCAAATGAACTTAAAAGAGGACAAAATCAAGGGTATGGGGAGATATATTACATTTTTAGTAGTTACTGAAAAAATCCTCAAAACACAATGTCCTGGGGCCCTCCATCACCTGAGACTACATATACATGTCAACTGGGTGGGAGGAGTGTCTCCAGGGAACTTGGAATACCACTGATGATACTCCATTCTACTCACATGGTGGGGCCAGATGAGTGTCTTCCTTTATACCATCAGAATAAAAGTCAAAATTCCTCTCATGTTCTGTAAAGCCTTGCTGTATTATCTATTCACTACATTATCAGAGTTCCTACGTAAGTCTAATATACCCACCCACTACTAATCACTACATTACCAGAGTTCCTACATAAGTCTAATATACCCAGGCAAATTTGCCCAGGCTCCTCTCTGCTTAAGACCAGCTTTTCACCCACTCAGGCTGGCTCCTCACCTGTTGGGTCTCCACTCTATATATTTCCAGAGTCTGACCTTTCACCACTCTGTTTTAAGTGAGATTGCCCTGTTAATTCTCTTGCTCAGTCCTTAATAATGTTTAGTTTGTACTTGGTTTGCCTGCTTACTTTTATGTCTACCGCAAGGTTCTGTACACATTTTCCATAAACTTTATAAAGCGTGAAGACCTTTAGCTCCAGGAACTCTGGAAAACAGGCAGCAGGCTGGCTGTGTGTGACACATAAGCTGATTCCTTGTCTTAACTACTTCCAAGACAGATAAGCGCTCATTCAATAAAAAGTGTCCCAAACACAGGCTTAGAGTTCATAGTGCCATTGATTAGAATATGCATGTGGGTTGTTGGTATGTTCAGCACAGTTGACAACTACTCTTTCAACACTAGTATATACACGATTTTTTGAGATTCCTGAGTAGTTGGAAAAGTAAAAATAATAACAACAACAAATTTGTATTGAAGCCAACTTAGATCGATAAGATCTCTCCCCACCAAAAAAATAAAATAAAATAAAGCTCTGAAAATTATCAATAAGTATAATAACCTGTGTGGTTATATAGAAATTAAGGCTTAGAAGTTAATAAATTTGATCAAAATCACAAGTAGTAAGTGAAGAGAAAGATGTAGGTCAGTCAAGGCAAAAAAATTAATCAAATATAAGTAGCATCCACGTGAAACAAAAATTGTCTTTGCACAACCTACCAGCTCCCACAGATTTTTGTGGAATCAGAGATGCAGGTTGTAGTGAAATTGTGGTTGCCCAGATCCTTGTTCATGACTTGAGATGCTCATTGCCCTAGCTACTGTGTTTGCTGACTGCTACACAGCTCAAATTTTAGTCCCTCCCCAGGAACTGCCTTTAGCTAAAGAGAGCCACCTGGCACAAAGTCATTCCCCTTCCAAGGACACACCCTGTATGCAATGACAGCGAGATGTGTGTGTAAAGGCCCAGCCCCATTTGGGATACATCTGAAGTTCAGTTAGCTCCAGAACTCCCCAGGGATCACCTGATGCCGTCATTGTTATTGGTGTTATTTTAGATCCATAGCGTCAGTTCTGACTCATAAAGACCCTGTATAGGGTTTTTGAGGAGCGATTGGTAGGTTTGAACACTGACCTTGTAGTCCAGCACATCATCTTGCAGCCTCACACCAGGACTCAACTATCTGATAAAGCCACCCTATTCTTCACTTCGTTAAAAAGTATATCATGAGAGATGGTTTCCAACACAGCTGAAATATATTTACCATAGTGTTCTACTTACATATCTAATTGGGATGAGTTTTAAATTGCTAACTAAGGCAGCTAGGTGCTCTGCATGTCCTTGAATTCCTTTTTAGCCACTTAAAAAAAAAAAAAAAAAATTTCCAAAACGAAAGTCCTTCTCTTTGATGGAGAAGACAAAAACAAGTAAGACTTGAGCAGATTTGCTGTATGCCATCACTTAACCAGAGAACACGTGTCCCAGAATGCTATCACTTTCTTGTTTCACAAGCTCAAAGCAATATCTAAAATTTTTCATTTAACAAGTTAATTAAAAAGTATTGTGGTTTTTTGTTCTGGTTCCAGATAATCAAAATCTTTATTATCTTTGGCTTTGCCCCTAGGCCTCAGATCTCTTTAGACCTAGGACTAGCTCTGCTCTTTTTGCGAATTTAACTCTCCCAAGGTTGAACCTTGGCTCTTGATCACGCACTCCTTCGATACTATGAAGATGTTCTTTTAAAATACAGCCTCTCAAAATGAAGTTTAAGATTCTTTCCCTAGCCCCCCAATGGAATCTTCAAAATGTTGCTTCTCAAAGTTATCATCACTTAACACCTTCATAAAATTTAATTATTACTAACCTGATGAATTGTAGAGCCACCAGAACCCTGAGCATCCGAAGAACGAGTCACTGGAAGTGGAGGTACTAGATCCGTTTTTGAACTGCAGAGAGTGAGTCTTAGAATTAATTTTAATGGTTGGGACAGTACAGAGAATTTGAACTTGAAGTGAAATAGGACCATAGGGTAGAAAGCATGTTTTATATACCAATGTATTCCATACAGTAAGGAGCCCTGGTGGTAATGTGGGTTAGGTGTTGGGTGCTAACTGCAGGACCAACGGTTCAAACCCTCTAGCTTCTCAGAATGAGAAAGATGAGACTGTCTGCTCCTGTAAAGATTTACAGTCTTACAAGTGGGAATCGGCTCTATGACAATGGGTTTACTCCATACAGTGCCTACCACAGTGCTTTACACAATCAGGCATCTAGTATTTCTAATTAAGCCAAAAGATTAAGTGATTTGCTCAAAATCACTGTCAATAATGGAAAAACTAAATCATAGTGTTTCCTATGTACTTTCCTCACTGTGACACATCACCACCTGACTTTTTATTCCAATATATAGACAAATGTAGCCATTTACACTTCTTTTTTGAAAATCTTATGGAACTATACAGTGCCATGATACACATTTTTACAAACATAACTAACAAAATTAAACACTAAATTGGCCTATCTCTCTCAACTAAGCAAGTTCATCTGACAGCTTATTTCATGCTTATCAAAATTGTGAGCCTTAATTCAGAGTTTGCTGACTAACATTCTTGCCCAGCAATACCAAGTACATGAATTTTCATTACTGGTACTTTTGTAAATGTATAATTATTTCATTAACACATTCATTTATAAAATGACACCTATCACATGAGGTAAGACAGAGTCCCTCTCCTCAAAACAATAAAACAAATTATAAGTATTATATGACATTTGTTGCAGCTAAAAGAAGTGAGAAAATGTCATTAGACTAAAAAGAAACATTTCTTTTGAATTTTAGATTTTAGTTAGATTAATTTTAAAAGACTTATTACATGCCTGTTTGACTAAAGCACTGTGGATGCTTTATTCAAAATAGAATTGCTTGTACATTTCTTTCTTGAAGCTTCCTTTCTTCTAAAAACTTCAGCATAGTGTTTAGAAGTGCCTTGATTTGGCCAAGTACGGCCTAGATGTATACATGTGGTTATTTACATTTAAACTGGTTAAAATGAACAAACCTAAAAAAATTAATTTCTTAGTCACACTAGCCACATTTCAAATAGTCAACATATGGAACATTTCATCATGGCAGAAGTATTCTACTGGATGGTTACGAATCGGGCTGTGAACTGTAAGGTCAGCAGTTTGAAACTACCAGCGGTTCCGCGGGAGAAAGATGAGGCGTTCTGCTCCTGTAAAGATTTACAGCCTCGGAAACCCTGTGCAGGGTCGCTATGAGTCGGAACCGACTCCACGGCACTTAACAACAACAAAACAACAAGGCCATTAAGATGAAGCTCCACACAGGCCTGCCCACTTACTTCACTTCCGAGAGAACGGATCGCTCTCCATCAGAACACTGGGACCGGCGATACTGGCGGTAACTTCGTGGGGAATGAGAATGCCTGATACGGACTGGGTCACCTTGTGTCCTAAACAACAAGTGGAAAACATGGACACAAACACACCATAAGTCAGACAGGATACTCTGGAGTTCTTCCTTAAAGAATGGAGTTCCTTATCTGGAGCCCGCAAAGGAGTCATGATTTTTAGACTTTTACTAAGGAAATTAACTTTATTCAGGCTTTCCAGAGCCTGAGTGTCATAACATTTCGAAGTTAACAATCGAAAATTGCTTAATTGACCATGTTTGCAAATGAAAATCTACATTAAAGTGTGTGTGTGTGTGTGTATGAAGGGGACTTCAAAAAGTTCATGGAAAAAACGGCACCAACCATCCCTCCCACAGCACTCTCTACTCAGGTAGGCTGGATAATTCGTTGCCATGGCCACGCAGAACTCAGACACCACACTCACAGTTAAGGGTTTGTAAGGGAAGTAAACAGGTTACAATGTAGTGTCCAAAATGCTCAAAACAAAGTTCTTGTACTCAGCACAGCCTCTCCTCAGCTGTACCTGCAGGCAGGCCTCTCTCTGGCCGTCAGCCTGGCCTCTACCCTGCTTGTTGTTGTTGTCAAGTGCCGTTGAGTTGATTCCGATCCATAGCGACCCTGGATAGGGTTTCCAAGGAGTAGCTGGTGAGCTTGAACTGCTGGCTTTGCAGTCTGGCACATTAACCCACAGCGCCACACCAGGACTCCCTTTTTAACATTGCTTGGGCAATGTTAAAAAGCTTTCTTAAGAGTTGTTGATAAATGCCCTAAGGACACTCCACACCACTGTAAATCTCAACAAAAAGGTACTTAGCTCTAGCTCTGAAGATAGGCAGACCTAGCTTCCAATTAACTGCCTAGCACTGCAGGTTAATGCACTGGACTGCAAGGTAGGTTTGAACCACAAGATCGGCAGTTCAAGCTCACCAGCCGCTCCTTGGAAACCTTATACAGGGCCGTCGCTATGGGTCAGAACTGACTCGACAGCACTCTTCAACAATAACATACTGCATCATGGAGTCTGCAGGATAATACTCTGGACTTCAAGGCTGGCTTGAATCTCAAGGCCAGTGGTTCAAACTCACCAGCCACTCCTTGGAAACCTTATGGAAGATCACTTTGACTCAGAACTGACTCCCCAGCACTTAACAACAACATACTGCATCCTACACTGACTGGTGATTATAGAGTCCTGTTATGCCTAACATGTTTGATGTGCTATTTCTATGATAGGGATTAGATCAGGCTTATGAGACAATGTTTGGAGATCAAAGTAATTCTCTTGAATTTAAAATAATGAATAAATGAATACCAGTAACAGATATTTCAGAAAGAGAATTTATATTTAAAAAAATCTGATATTCCTGGGGAGGAGGGTACAATATACAAGAAGGGAGAGGAGAATGGAAGAACAAAGCAGATGGGAGAATAATTAGGAAGCTTTGAATAGGCTAAGTAGGACAGAGGTAAATAATGATGTATGCACAACCTTGGAACAACAGGGCTCTGGGATACAGAGATTGAGACATGGTTGGAATGGGGAAAAGGGGG
>NW_006408848.1:932778-1000141 GCF_000296735.1 Chrysochloris asiatica
GACCAAAGGGGTGTTGGGGGGCAGGCTTGCAGGGTTTACCCTTTGGTTGGTTGATGATGCATGGAGGGGATTGTAACCATGGCATTGAAACAATATACGATAGAATGAATGTAAAACTAATGTTCTCCCATGTAAACTATCACATAATTCACAATAAAACATTTTTTAAAAATTTGATATTTATCAGCAAAAGCCCTCTTGTACCTGCCACATACAAACGAGTAGTTAATAGGAGATGACAACAATTACATTTAAGTATGAAAATAGTTTTAAATACAACTCATTCAAGGTCTTTTCCTATAGGCCTTCTGAAATTCTAGTTAAAAATGTAAAGACAAAATAACGCACTACATAAAACACCACTGTGGTACCATGAATTTTCTTTGTATGTTTCTATGCAAAGTTGTCTTCTTGTTAAGTGCTGTTGCATCAGTTCTGACTCATAAAGACCCTGTATAAGGTTTCCAAGGAGTAGCTGGTGGTTTTTAACTATTGACCTTGCAGTTAGCAGTCTAGTGTTTACTCTACAGTGCTACACCAAGTTGTATTAACTCCCTCCAAATGACTGGGTGGGATTCTAAAAATAAGGTGTACAGTACTCTAATGCTTGAATTTTGTTAGCCCGCTAGATTTAAAAGGAGCTATCTCACAAGCAGGAACAGAAGATCACAGGACCGTCAAGAAAGAAGAGTCACGAGCAGAGCACCAGATTATTGCTCAGAAAAGCGACGGCAGCAGAGGTGGTGACATGGAGGGACTGAGCAGCTGCAGGCTTCCCAGCTGGTGGACTGAGTGCCCATGAGCAAGGGATTGGTTGCAAAACGTATCCTTTAGGCATTTACAGACAGCATTAAAGGAGCTTTTGTGACACTTGCCATAGGTGGGCAGAGGCCGAGGAGCCACATGACTGAGATGCTGAAGACAAGAGTGAGGCATGCCTGCAGTACAACAGAAACTGACTGCTGCATCCGGGGTTGTTTCTAATCCTGAATTGTATATACCCTGTTCACTGCCCAAATAAACCCCACAGTCATGAGGTTTGTCTATGAATTCTGTGTGATCATTGCAACAGATTATCGAACCCAGATGTGAAGCAGAGAGTGCTGTGTGAGAGAGAGTTGGTGTCAGAAGAGTGCAAAGAGGTTGAAAAATGGAGGCAGGTCTGACCTCTGCCACACAGGAATCAGCTTGGGCTGATTTTGAATTTGATTTTCCCTCCCCTTTGTGAAGTCAAGAGGAAGGCAGACATGGCCTCACTGCTGTTACTGCAACCATTAAAGAGTAAGAATCAGTTAGTTATATTTTCAAAGACATACTCACTCTACTTTGGTATATGGAATCTCTTTCAACTGTTCTTCTGACAATCCAGATGGATCCACAAGTTCCTTTCTATAGAAGAATAAGACAGAAAGTATAAGTTGTGATGCTGATCTATATATTCTAATACCTTCCATAATTAGCAAGAAAATTTTCCCCAATCTTGTCTCAGAACACTTGTTAGTAAAACTTTAAGCAGGGAACAAAGATTTTACAACTAGCATATGTTCAAAAAAAAATGGAAGGAAAACCTTTTGTGTAGCTATTTTGCCTTCTTTCAGTTTTTCTACATCTAGACTTTAACTTTCATCCCTCATTTTCCTGAAAAGTCAGTTGCTATTCACTGTGATGGATGATTAGTTTTTTAAAATATCTTTTTTTTCCCCTCAGCATTTATTTGTAAAATGTTTGCCACTCTGGGATCCACGTTAGGTTGTTGGTGGTGGTGGTAGTTACGTGCTGTGAAGTTGGTTCCAACTTTATAGGGTTTCCGAGACTGTAAATGTTTATGGGAGCATAAAGTCTCATCTTTCTCCCAGAGAACCTTTAGTAGTTTCAAATGCTGACCTTGAGATTAGCAGCCCAACTCATAACCACTACACAACCAAAACTCCTTTTAGGAGAAGAGATGTGCTGCATGTATATAGACAGGCTTCCTCCAGAGCCTGCCTGTCTGGAATACTGGTGTGGTAAGACACTGCCATGGTAAGAGCCATACAGCACATAATAATGATAAGAATGAGGAATAGTTGACAAATAGTGGCCTGAGGCTGCCTCTTAGCATCAGTGGCCTTTTTTATAATTGTCTTAAAACTACCTTGGTTTTGAAATAAGAAGAAATAATAATAATAATTAAAAAAACAGTACTCACTGAATATGCTTCCATAATTCTTCTTTTGCTTGGATATCAGGGCTTCTCCTATAAATACAGAAAATAACACTCATTTCTGCAAACATGTTTCATCTTTTATTCGAATAGCTAACTTTAAGAGCTACATCATTAATAATTTGCAGATGGTGCAGTTTATTTGCCTGCTGAAATCAGTCAAAGAAAGATTGGGCAAAGAGAGCTGACGTGATGGTATAAAGATACTAGATGATTTAGCTGCTAGTACTACTAAAGGGAAGTTGCATTAAAACCAGAGTAAGACTTTATTTCATGAAAGAACTTAGAACTTCAGGGCATGTCTGCACACCCACCAGCAGTGACTATACAGTGAAGAATGGTCCAAGGCTTCTGTTTCTGGTCATTCCAGTAAAACAAGAGCCTCTCTTGATTCCATTAATATGAAAGTCCCAACATGATATGTGATTACTTAGCAGACGTAGCAACTGAAAGGAAAAAGGAACTCGTAAGTTAGCCCAGGTGGTAAAGCTGAAGATGCCAAAGCTCCACTTTTCATGTTTCACCTGATATTACATTTCTATGTCAAATATTGGGACCACAGTTGCTAGAACCTATTTTTGACTTCTGCTCATGCTGCCACGCCCTCTAAATGCCCCGTGAACTTCAAAGTCAGCAGTTCAAGCTCATCAACTGCTTGTTGGGAACCCTATATAGAGTTACTATGGGTCGGAACCGACTCGATGACATTTAATGAAACAACAACAATCCAAATGCAGACCTGACAAATCCTTCTCCTCCAAGCAAACTTGAGTAGAAGTTATGCCACTATCTTTAAAACCTGTTACCATAAAGTTGACTCCGACCATGGCAACCCCTGTGTACCAGACAAAATAGAACTGTGTTCATAGAGTTTTCAATGGCTGATTGTTTTGAAGAAGATTACCAGGCTTTTCTTCCAAAGTGCCTCTGGGTGGACTCAAACCTCTAGCCTTTCAGTTATTAACTGAGCATCTTAACGGCTGGCATCACCCAGGAACTCCACTAACTTTAACAAAATGAGAAACCCAAAGTCAGCATTCAGGTGTTCTCACTCCCCATAGTTAATAAATAGTAAGGAACACTAGAAATCCATTGCCACTGTAATTGTCACTGCAGAATGCCTTTTTCCTATTGAGAAAATGATAAGTTTTCATCGGGTTCTTTATAGTGAATTAAGGTCTAATAATAGGCCAAAGATCCATTCACAAAGGGCTCAAATAGTAACAAAAGACTAAGCAAAATTACAGATAGACTTTATCCTGTGGGATTTTACATTTATAATTTGTATCAGTATTTTCAGGGCTCAATAAATGATATCACTGATACCTTATTAACTGCTATAACTTATCTCAGTTAATAAGGCAACAACTGAGACATTCTGGCAGGGATTTCTGTACCCATAGAGTAAGATAAGCTGCTTAGTAATTGAATTTGCTAAATAGTTTTCGTGTGTGTGTGTATGTGTGTGTGTGTGTGTGTGTGTGTGTGTGTGTGAAGCATGGGTGAGTGAAATCTGTAAAGAGTTTTTTTATCATCTCAAAATGAGGCAAATAAGGAAAATAAGAGGTGGGGGATAAAGACTTCATCTCAGACATATAAAACATAGTGTGGTTCAGTGTAGATTTTGTTCACTTTTGTTGTCTGTTGTTGATGTTGTTAGGTGCCAACAAATCGTTACCAACTCAGAGTGACCCTATGCTCAACAGAATGAAACTGCCCGGTCCTCCGCACAATTGTTTCTATGTTTGAGCCCACTGCTGCTGCCACTGTGCAAATCCATCTCGTTGAGGGTCTTCTTTTTTTTTCTCTAACACTCCACTTTACCAATCATGATATCCTTCTCCAGGGACTGGTACCTCCTGATAATATGTCCAAAGTATGACAGCCAAAGTCTGACCATCCTGCCTTCCAAGGGGCATTCTGGTAATATAGGTCATTTGATTTCTGGACTGCTGCTTCCATAAATGTTGATGGTTGATCCAAGCAAAATGTAGTCTTGACAACTTCAATCTTTTCTCCGTTTATCTTGATGTTATTTATTGGTCCAGTGGTGAGGATTTTTGTATTCTTTACATTGAGATGCAAACCATATCAAAGTATTTTATTAATCATAAGTATTTTAAGTCCTGTTCACTTTCAGCAAGCAAGGTTATATCATCTGCATAACTCAGGTTGTTAATGAGTCTTCCTCCAATCCTGATGCCATGTTTTCCTTCATATAATTCAGCTTCTCAGATTATTTCTTTACATATAAATTGAATAAGTATGGTGAAAGAATAAAGTCCTGATGCACACCATTCCCAATTTTAAACCAATCAGTGTTCCCTTGGTATGTTTGAATAACTGCCTCTTGGTCTGTGTACAGGTTCCTCATGAGCACAGTTAAGTGTTAAGGAATACTCATTCTCACAATGTTATCCATAGCTTGTCATGATCCACAGAATCGAAAGCCTTTGCATAGTAAGTAAAGCAAAGTCAAACATTTTCCTAGTATTCTCTGTTTTCAGCCAAGATCCATTTAACATCAGCAATGATATCCCTCATTCCATGTACTCCTCTGAATCTAGCTTGAACCTCCGGAAGTTATCTGTCAATGTATGGTTGCAGCTATTTTTGTATTATATTTGTTGTTGTTAGATGCCATCGAATCAGTACCGAGTCATAGCAACGTAATGCACAGCAGAACGAAACATTGCCTGATCCTGAGCCAACCTCACTATCGTTGCCATGCTTGAGCCCACTGATGCTGCCACTTTGCCAATCCATCTGGCTAGGGGTTTTCCTCTGAGCCCCCACCTTACCAAACATGATATCTTTCTCCAGCGACTACTGCCTTCTGACATTATGTCTGAAGTATGAGAGACAAAGTTTGGCCACCCTGAGCTCTAAGAAGCACTCTGGCTGCACTTCTTCCAACACAGATCTGTTGGTTCTTTTGGCAGCCCATGGCACTTTCAATATTCTCCTCGAACACCATAACTCAAAAGCATCAATTCTTCTATGGTCTTCTTTATTCACTGTCTAGCTTTTGCATGCATATGAGGTTACTGGAAATACTATGGCTTGGGTCAGGCGCACCTTAGTCTTCAAGCTGACATCTTTAGCAATATTTTATTTGCAAGTAATATTAATATTGTCCAATGATTTCCATATTCTATTGGGTCACCTCTCTTTGGAATGGACATAAATACGTATATCTTCCAGTCAGCTGGCCAAGCAGTTGTCTCCAAATTTCTTGGCATAGATGAATGAGTTCCTCCAATGCTGCATCAGTTCGTTGAAAGATTTCAATTTGTATTCCATCAATTCCTGGTGCCTTGTTCTTTACCAGTGGCTTCAATGCATCTTAGACTTCTTCCTTCAGTTATCACTGGCTCTTGATCACATGCTACCTCTTGAAATGGTTGAACATAGATCATTTCTTTTTGGTACAGTGACTATGTATTCCTTTCATCTTCTTTTGATGCTTTCTACATAATTCAATATTTTGCCCATAGAATCCTCCAATATTGCAACTCAAGGCCAGAATTTTTTCCTTCATTTCCCTCAGCTTGAGAAATGCTGAGCTTGTCCTTTCCTTTTGGTTTTCTAACTCCAGATTTTTGCACATTTCATCATAATATTTGACTTTGTCTTCTATAGCTGACCTTTGAAATTTTCTATTCAGCTCTTTCACCTTCTCATTTTTTACATTTGCTTTAGTACTTCTATGCTGGAGATCAAGTTTCAGTGTCTCTTCTGACATCCATTTTGGTCGTTTCTTTCCTTTTTTTAAATGAATTTTTGCTTTCTTCGTGTAATGATGCTCTAGATGTCATCCCACAACTCTTCACTCTTCTGGTTCAGTCTTTAGCGTTTATTGCATCAAATCTGTTCTTGAGATGGTCTCTAAATTCAGGTAGGATAAATTCAAGGTCATATTTTGGCTCTTGTAAACATGTATTAATTTTCTTTAGCTTCAGTCTAAACTTGCATAGGAATATCTGATGGTGTGTTCCACAGTCTGCCCCTGGCCTTGTTTTGGCTGATGATACAGAGCTTTTTCACCATCTTTTTCCACAGGTGTAGTCAGTTTGATTTCTGTGTATTCCATTAGGTAAGGTCCATGTGCATAATCATCTTTTATGTTGTTAAATATGGTATTTGCAATGAAGAAGTCATTGATGTGGCAAAATTCTATCAGGCGATCTCCATCATCAGTTCTATCACCAAGGCCACTATTTTCCAACTGTTTATCTTTCCTCTTTTTTCCAACCTTTGCATTCCAATCACCATTAATTACCAATCTATCTTGATTGCATGTTTGATCAATTTCAGACTGAAGAAGCTGGTGGTAGCTTCTTCAATCCCATCATCACTGGCTTTGGTAGTTTTGCATAAATTTGAATAGTAGTAGTATTAACTTGTCTTCCTTATAGGCATACAGATATTATCCTATCACAGATAGCATTGTACTTCAAGACAGATCTTGATATGTTCTTTTTGATGATGAATGGGACACCATTCCTCTTCAATTTGTCATTCCCAAAATAGTAAACCATGTGATTGTCAAATTCAAAATGGCCAATACTAATCAGCTCAATAATGCCTAGGAAATCAATGTTTGTGTGTTCCATTTCATATTTGACAACTTCCGATTTTCCTAGTTTCATACTTTGTACATTCCATGTTCTGATTATCAATAGATGTGTACAGCTGTTACTCTTTATTTTGAGTTGTGTCCCATCAGCAAATGAAGGTTCCCCAAGGCTTACTCCATTTGCGTCATCACGGTCAACTCTACTTTGAGGATTAGCTCTTCTTCCCCAGTCCTGGTGTGGTGCTGTGGGCTAATGCGTCACACTGCAAAGTCATTTGAACTGCAAGGTTGGTGGTTCAATCTCACCAGCTGCTACTTGGAAACCCTATACAGGGTCACTATGGGTCGGAATCAACTTGACGGCACTTAACAACAATAAGTCATACTTTAAGTCCCTTCCAACCTGAGGGGCTCAACTTCTGGCACTATATTTGACAATATTCTGGTGCTCTTCATCATATTTCAATATTTAATATTTTGTTGCTGACTGTGTTCCACTGATATTTATAAGGTTTTCAGTGACTAAATAGTCAGACGTTGTCCTTCTCTCCTGTTTCCTAGTCTGTCTTCATATGGAAGCTCAGCTGAAACCTGTCCACTGTAGGTGACATTTCAGGTATTGAAAATATCCCTGGCATAGCTTCCAGAATCACAGCAACATGGAAGCCACGATAGGATGACAAACTGACAGTCGACTGTGGAGATTTTGTTCACTCTAATAATAAATTGATTATCTTTAGATTAAAAAGAATACCCCCAAGAAATGATTCTTTGAAAGATTTCCTCTATGAACTCCTATATTTGGCAAATCTTATTCACTAGACAATATGCTAACCCCTTACTGATACTGTCAGAAAAAGTGCAAATATTAACAAAACAAAAAACAAACACACTAAGTTATGACTCTGGTGTGGCACTGTGAGTTAATGAGCTCAACTGCAAAGTCAGTCTACACCACAAGGTCAGCAGTTCAAGCTCATCAGCCGCTCCTCGGAAATCCTAAACAGGGTCGCTGTGGGTCAGAACCGACTTGAGGGCACTTAACAACAACAACAAGTTATGACTCTACTCCCAGAGAAAAAATGGTTTATTTACAACTCTATCCTAGCATTCAGTTCTCACAGAAAGTCAACCAGGAGTCTAAAACATTACATAATATCTAGGTTAGGAAGCCAGTGTATTGGTAATATTTCTAATTTCAGGGAAGCGCCGTAGTGAGGATTTTGCGGTTTAGAAGGATACTCAGCCTCAGCACTACTGATATTTTGAGTTGGATAATTCTTTGTGGTGGAGGATTATCCTGTGTATTAGAGAATGATTAATAGCACCCCTGGCTTCTCTCCATTAGATGACAGTATCACATCTCTGGTTGCAACACTTTCAAATGTCTCCTGGGGGACTAAACTTCCCCCGGTTGAAAACCACAGGTCTAGTGTATGACCTTGGAAGTAATTTGGGTGAAGGAGTTGAAAGGACAATTTATTGTAAAGATCCATTATGTGGCTACTGAATATCACTGGAGAGAGTGCTGGTAAGGCAGGAACGAAATTATAAAAAGACTGTGTGGGAAAGTGACCCAATGCATAAGCTCCACTACGAGGAGGAGGAGTAAGTGGTAGAATTTGACGGCACAGATTCAAGGTTGTATTTTTCAGGGAGAGAGGATAAGAAAAAGTAAGAAGGGCAAGAGGACACATACACATTCCCACCATCATACCAAAGAGGGTGAGCGAGGGTGAATATGAACAATATTATTTAAAAACTGACAATAGTGGACATTTATAAGTGTTGGAATTGTAGATAATTTTCTAACACTTTTCTATCTTTCCTAAAAAAATTTTTAAGTGAAGAGAATTTCATGCCTCAATTTTCAGGAAAAACATAATTTCATGTTTTACTACATCATTTTACTATTGCTGTTCTACAGAAGATGCCTTTCATTCTCTGAAGAATCAGTAGAAAATGTCACCTTAAAATGAATGAGAATGTCAGTCCTTCCAGCCATAAATATTAGTCCTAAATGATTCAAGAATTTAGTTTACATCTTGAAATCTAAGATAGCATCATTAACAGTCATATTTTTCACTAGACAAAATTTTGAAACAGCCAGCAGCTTCATATAGTTTTAAGGTGAGGAAAAGTTCCAAAGCGTAAATAGCAAATGCAAATTTCCTCCAATTGCCTGACTGCCTGTGATTTTATAAATGTAAACACAAGCGACATGCTAATGAGGAATGTATTACATGTATGGCTCCATCTACACCCACTTAATAACTTAGGATGAATTCATGATCTGCAACTCAACATCGTTTTGTGGATTTAGAAAGCTTTGGGAGATGTTAACAGTCATTTTTTTTCATTAAAAGACTCTTGATTATGCAGATGTTTTCCTTTGGCTCTCCAAAGAAGTCCCTAAGGAAACATAATCCTGAGTTATCTATAGATATGAAACCTATAAAAACAAACATGCAGCCAAATATTAGTCTACTATTTTTTAAAAGTATCCCTCATCCACACCTTATACAGATGCCTCACTTCAAATTATTACTCATATTTTCAAAGAAGTTAGTTTCATGAAACATCATTTAGAAGTCATTTTCCCTTCTTCCAAAAGCCTAAAGTCAAAGGAAAAAAACACTTTACAAACTTCCAAACGGTTAAACCTGTCATGGCATATCATCTTCTGTTGCTATATGTTGTCATGGTGTCAATTCCAATTCCAACTCACCCTATGAGTGCACAGTGCTTTCAAACTACTCATAGGGGTACTCAAGGGTACCTTTCAGAAGTGCATTGCCAGGTCTGTCTTCCAAGGTGCCTCTAGGGGGGTTGAAGCCACCAACCTTTGGGTAGGAGTCAAGTGCGTCAGCATTTGTGCCATCTGGGGACTTGAATGCATCACCAAATTCTGTATGTATTATTTAACAAAATATTATACTGTGATATATGATATATATTATGCTATAATAGATACTATATTTCACATACTATGTTGTTGTTACATGCCTTCAAGTCAATTTCGACTCATAGCAACCCTGTATGGAGTTTCCAAGGAGCAGCTGGTGATCCAGAACCACCGACCTTGCAGTTCAAACAACTCTGCAGTCTGATGCATTAACCCACAGTGCCACACCAGGACTCCTTCACATACTAAATTATACTAAAAAAATAAATATGGCAAAATTCGACTTTTAGAAGATGTAGTTAGTCTTATCCTTGTCTTCCTTCCTCCTCTCTCCACCCAATATCAGAATTATAAAGAGCACTCCAAAGTCACTAAGCTCCAGAAACCAAGCTTTGCAGACAGCTTAGATGCCACTTCAGCGGCTTCATGTGAAATCTTTACCTAATGCCTCACGTTTCTCTGTTAAGTATTTAACTGGTGCTGTGGGTTAATGCACTGGGTTGCAAAGTCACCAGTTGCTCCTCAGAAACCCAATACACAGGCGCTATGGATCAAAACAGATTCTACTGCACTTAACAACAACCTCTTCATCCTTACAGCCTCATCTTCTACATTATTTTTCAATAGAAACAGTAATACATTATGACCACCAGAGGGAGACTGAGCCTTCTTGTGCACACAAGTTGAAACTACCCAAACTGCACTTTAGTGCCTCTTCCAAATATTCTAAGGAATAAAGGTATACCACGCAGAAGAGCAGTTTCAGCAAAGCTAATTTTTTTCTAACGATTTAAAACATGAATGTCTAGGCAATATAGCTGAAATATATACTAGACAGAACTGTATTTCTTAATGTTTTGCTAGATGAAAGCCAATTGTATTTCAGCTTACTGTGCTTTTTTAGGGAAGAGGTTTTGCATTTTATAGTACTATCTAAGCTCTGCTACTTAATAAACCTAACTAGCAATTAATATTATTTTACTAGTCCTTACTTAGTCCTCAATAAACCTAACTAGGATTTTCTTAGTTCTCACTTAGTCCTCAAATTGACATCTTGCCTACTTGATATTTCCATTTGACTGTCTACTTGGTATGTCAACAAAAATCTTGATTCTCTTTCCCTACCCATCCCCATCTATCTTTTCGATGGTCATTCGTCCAGTTGTTGTGGACCAAGCCTAAATCATCCACAATTTCTCTCACAATACTAATCTGTCAGTTCACATCCAGCATACAGTCTACTTATCTTCATTTCTACTTCTTTCATCTGCTTTCGAGTCAAAACCACCTCCCACATCAATGGACAGAGATACCAGAATTACTAAGAGATGAAGTTTTGCTGGAGTGAAAGTGAAAAATTGATGCTGAGTACCTTGGACATTCAACTATAGCCCTACAAAGACAATACTTTACAAATAAAGACTAAGCTAAAGTAAAGAATACATCTAGGACCAGTGACATGATCTAGAAATACTCAAACTATTAAAGCATAAAACCAAGTTCAACTAAAGCAATAGGGTCAACAGTAATTTAACTACACGTTGGAACAAAATTTGACATTCTATAATAGAAGACAATATAATTAAGACTTCCTACAATATATAATCTAAAATTGCCATAATATTGTTAGATGTGGGCAAGTGGTTCCAACTATCTCATAGTGACCCTATGTACAACAGAACAAAACAATGCCCAATCCTGTGCCATCCTCACAACTGCTGTTATGCTTGGGCCAATTGATGTGGTGTCAAACCATCTTGTTGGGGGTCTTTCTCTTTTTCCCCACCACTTTACCAAGTATAATGTCTTCCAGGGACTGGTCCCTCCAGCCAGTATATATGCCTGATGTATGAGAGGCAAAGTCTCTCCATTCTAGCTTCTGAGGAGTAATCTGGCTGTATTTCCAACACTGATTTGCTTGTTCTTCATACCACTTTTAACATTCTTCTCTAACACCATAACTCAAATGCATCAATTTTTCTATGGTATTCCTTACTCATTGTCCAACTTTCACATGCGTAAGATGCTACTTAAAATACCATATCTTAGGGCAGGAGCACCTTAGTCCTCAAACTTACATCTTTGTGCTTGCACACTTTAAAGAGGTCTTGTGCAGTTGATTTGCTTAATGCAACACAACATTTGATTTCTTGGTTGCTGCTTCAATGAGTGTTGATGATTGATCCAAGCAAAATGAAGACTTGGACAACTTCAATATTTTCTCCATTTATCATGATGTTACTTACTGGTCCAGTGGTGAGGATTTTTGTTTACTTTACATTGAGGTGCAACCCATACTGAAGGTTGTGGTCTTTGATCTTCATCAGTAAGTATTTTAAGGACTCTTTCAGCAAGCAAGGTTATATCATCTGCATATCACAGGTAGTTAATGAGTCTTTCACCAATCCTGATGCCATGCTCTTCTTCACATAATCCAGTTTCTCGGATTATTCGCTTAGCATCCAGACTGCATATGTAGGGTGAAATAGTACAGCCATGACACATGTCTTTGCTGATTCTAAGCCATTCAGTCTCCCCTTGTGCAACAAGGGGAGACTGATGTGCAGGTTCCTCATGAGCACAATCAGTTGTTCTGGAATACCCATTCTTGACAATGTTATCCATAACTTGGAATGATCCACATAGTCAAAAGCCTTTGCATAGGCAATAAAGTACAAATAAACAGATTCCTGGTGTTCTCTGCTTTCAGTCAAGCTCCATCTGATGTCAGCAATGATATCCCTCATTCCATGTCCTCTTTTGAACTGAGTTTCTGGCAGTGTCAGTCAATGTTAATGTTGCAACTGTTTTTGAATTATCTTCAGCCCAATTTTACTTGCATGTGATATTAATAATATTGCTTGATAATTCCCACATTATGTTGGCTCACTTCTCTTTGGAATGGGTACAAATATGGATCTTTTCCAATTGGTTGGCCAAGTAACTGTCCTCCAAATTCCTTGTCACGTGTGAAGGAGCACCTCCAGTGCTGCTAAGTATGTGGAAAGGTTTCAGTTTATATACCATTAATTCCTGGAGCCTTTGTATTCCCCAATATCTTCAGTGCAGCTTGGGCTTCTTCCATCAGTACCATCTGTTCTTGATCATATGCTACCTCTTGAAATGGCTGAATATCAACCATTTCTTTTTGATACAGTAACACTGTATATAACTTTCATCTTCTTTTGATTCTTTCTGCTTCATTTAATATTTTGCCCACAGAATCCTTCAGTTGTTGCAAGATGAGGCTTGAATTTTTTTCCTTCAGTTCTTTCAGCTTGAAAAATACTGAGCATGTTTTTCCCTTTTGTTTTTTTAACTCCAGGTCTTTGCACATTTCATTCTAATACCCGACTTTGTCTTCTCAAGTTGCCCTTTGAAATTTTCTGTTTAGTTCTTCTACTTCCTAATTTGTTCCAGACACTGTAGCATTTTTACACTGGAAAGCAAGTTTCAGAGTCTCTTCTGACATCCATTTGGGTCTTTTCGTTCTTTTTTGTCTTCCTAATGATTTCTTTCTTTCTTCCTTTATAATGTTATTATGTCATCCCACAACGCTTCTCGTCTTCCATCATTAGGCTCTAATGCATCAAAAACGCATCTCAATGTTCTTGAGATGCTCTCTTAATTCAGGTGGGATATATTCAAGTTCATAACTTGACTCTTGTGGATTTCTTTGAATTTTCTTCAGAGTCAACCTGAACTTGTATGTGAGCAATTGATGGCTTGTTCCACAGTTGACTCCTGGCCTTATTTTGATTGATAATATTGTGCTTTTCCACTGTCTCTTCCCACAAATGTAGTCAATTTGATTTGCCTATATACCATCTGATGAGGTCATGTATATATTGTCTTTTGTGTTGTTTAAAAAGTTATTTGCATTGGTCTTACAAAATTCTATCTTGTGATCTGCAGCACTGTTTCTATCACCAAGGCCATATTTTCCAACTACTGATCCTTCCTGTTTCCAACCTTCACATTCCAATCATCAGTAATTAACAATACATCTTGGTTGCATGTTTGGTCAATTTCAGACTGAAGAAGTTGGTTAGAATTCTTCAATTTCACATCACTGGCTTTATTTATTTGAATATTGGTATAAATTTGAATAATAGTTTTATTGATTGATCTTCCTTATAGGCATATGGATAGTCCTATCACAAACAGCACTGTACTTTAAGATAGATCTTGAAATGTTCTTTTTTATGGTGAATGTTATGCCATTACTTTTGAATTTCTCATTCCCAGCAGAGTAGATCATATATTTATCAGATTTAAAATAGCCAATATCAGTCCATTTCAGTATACTGATGCCTAGGACATGGATCTTATGTGTTCTAATTCATTTTTGACAACTTCCAATTTTCCTAGATCCATACTACTTAAATTACATGTTCCTATTATTAATGGAGTCCTGGTGTGGTGCTGTGGGTTAATGTGCCAGACTGCAAAGCCGTTTGAACTGCAAGGTTGTCGGTTCAAGCTTACCAGCTGCTCCTCGGAAACCCTATACAGGGTTGCTATGGGTTGGAATTGACTCAACAGCACTTCACAACAACAACAACAACATTATTAATGGAAGGGAGTCCTGGTGTGGCGCTGTGGATTAATACACCAGACTGCAAAGCCATTTGAACTGCAGGGTCGATGGTTCAAGCTCACCAGCTGCTCTTAGGAAACCCTATACAGGGTCGCTATGGGTTGGAACCAACTCAACAGCACCTCACAACAGCAATTATTAATGGATGTTTGTAGCTATTTCTCCTCATTTTGAGTTGTGCCTATCAACAAATGAAGGTCCCAAAAGCTTTATATTCCATTTATGTCATCATGGCCAACTCTACTGTGAGGAAGCAACTCTTTCCCAATCAGATTTTGAGTGCCTTCTACCCTGAGTGGTTCATCATCTGGCACTGTATCTGACAATATTCTGGTGTTATTCACAATGTTCCAGCACTATATCTGACAATGTTCCCCTGCTATTCATAAGGTTTTGCGTAGCCAAACATTCAGAAGGAGTCTAACTCCCCTTCTTCCTAATCTGTTTTAACTGCAAACTCTGCTGAAACCTGTCAACCATGGGTGATCCTGCTGGTAATTCAAAGTACCAGTGGTACTGCTTCCAGCATCACAGCAACACGAAAGCCACCATAGTATGACAAACCAACATTACTACACCAAAACCAAACCCACTGGCCTGGAGTCAATTCCGAATGTAACATCCCTATAGGACTGAGTAGGACTATCCTATGAAGTTTCCAAGGCTGGAACTCTTTACAGAAGCAGACTGCTACATTGTTCTCCTGCAGAGCAGCTGGTAGTGTTAATAGCCAACCTTCCAGCTAGCAGCTGAGTGCTTAACCAGTGTGCCACCAGGGGTCCTCCACTGCTCGTGGAGTGGAAAATGGTACATCTGTAGAAATCAGTTTGTCAATTCCTTATTAAATTAAACATGTCATCCCTCTAACACAGTAAATCTTTATGTTGTTGTTGTTGTTAAGTGCCATCAAGTCAGTTCTGACCCATAGCGACCCTGCACAGGGTTTCCGAGGCTGTAAATCTTTACAGGAGCAGAAAACCTCATCTTTCTCCCGCAGAACAGCTAGTAGTTTTGAACTGCTGACCTTAAGGTTCGCAGCCCAATTCATAACCACTGTGCTACCAGAGCTCCTGTTGTTGTTAGGTGCCATCAAATTGGCACTGACTCATAGTGACCCTGTGCAGAATAGACAAAAATGCTGCTGGGTCTGTGCCAGCCTCACAATTGTTGCTCCATTCAAAGCATTACTGCTATTCTTATGTCATTTAGTCATAGGAAAAGATAGCATATGTCCACTGATACACATAGACAGAATGTCAGTACTGGCTTTTAACACAAAGGATGGGAATAATTCAAATGTCTAACAAGAGAAGAATGGATAACCAAACTGTGGCATCTTCATACAATGGACTATAATTTGACAAATTTGACAAATACAATAATTTGACAAATACAATAACACGGATAAGCCTCAACAATAGTATGCCCAGTGAAAGAAGTCTGACTTTAAAAGAACAAATATTGTATAAATCAATTTACATGACAAAAATGAATCTGTGTAACTTTTCAGTCTAGGAACAGAGGTCCCTAGGACCATCAATGGAGAAGAGTAGAGAGCGGGACCCTACCCAGAGAAGCAGTGATGCCTGAGATGGAGGCAGAGACAATGACGTGGAGAGGTGGAGGAGCTGGGGACTTGAGATCCAGAGAGGGAGAGGGGCTGTGTGCTGACAACTGGGGGTGGGGGTGGGGGTGGCGGGCAGGCTTGCAGGGTATACCCTTTGGTTGGTTGATGATACATGGAGGGGATTGTAAACATGGCAATGAAACAATATACGATAGAATGATTGTAAAACTAATGTTCTCCCATGTAAACGATCACATAATTTACAATAAAACATTTATTTAAAAAAAGTGAATCTATGGCAATGGAAGTCAGAAGTAATGAATGAGCACTTTAATGAAAGTAATTAAAGGAGCATGAGGAAAATTTTTGTATGATGACAATATCCTATATTTGTTTGGAGTGATGGATACAATGAATATCCTGTTGTTGTTAAGTGCCATTGAGGCAGTTCCTATTTATCTTGACCCTATATAGGGTTTCTGAGAAGCAAGTGGTAGGTTTGAGCTGCTGACCTTGCAGTTAGCAGTCCAGAGCTTATCTATCCTACAGCACCAGCACCATACATGTCAAAATTAATTAGGCATTTAAATGACAGCATTTTACTGTATGTAAATTTTACTTCAAATTACCTCAGTTAAAAGGAAAGTTTATTCCTTATGCTATTAAACGCAGCATGCTCAGATTACTCAATAAAAAAGAAATGCTTAAATTCCCAGACTCATCTATAAACATTTGGCCCACAATATAATTGAAGTGTGTTGTTATTGTTGTTAGGTGTTGTCAAGTTGGGTCCGATTCATAGAGCTCCTATGCAAAACAAAACGAACCACTGCCTAGTCCTGTACCATCCTCATAACTGTTGTTAAGCTTGAAGCATGGTGGTGGATATGTGCCATGGAGTCAGTTTCGACTCATAGTGACCCTGTATAGGGTTTCCGAGGCTGTATATCTTTACAGGAGCAGAATGCCTCATCTTTCTCCTGCAGAAACCTGGTAGTTTCGAACTGCTGACCTTGAGGTTTGCAGCCCAATTTGTAACCACTAAGCTACCAGAGCTCCTTGAAGTATAGTTACTAACAATTCTGGATTATTCCATCAGTTTTATTTATAAATGACATTCCATCTTTTTACCTTCAATAATGGTTTTTAACGTCTCTAAAATTTATATGTAGGATTTTTCCTAATTCTATTTTACTTTTCTCCTTTTCTAATACAAAGAAAACTTACTGGCATTTAACTGAACTTAAAATGACTGAGAAAATATTTTTAGAAAAATGGTATGCTGTTTTAAGATTTAATATCAAGCTACTAAACCTTGTATACAACAAGTCCCTCATAGAAAAAGATTCCACATGGGGGATTAAAAAAGGTATGATGAATTTAATCTTGAGGTTCCATCCCTTCAGAGTTGAGACTTCAATGAGGTCCCTTTAGAAAAAAACATCTTTATTAACTTTTGCTTAAAATTAAATTAATTCCATTTTAATTCCAGAACAAAAGTATTCTGAAGGAGTGAATAAATCTATAAGGGTGTAACACCATGTAGCAGCTATTGATAAATCTTGTGTTAGATGCAGGTATGTCCTCCAGAGTCCCCCCTAGTCTCTGTTGACCTGATCGGGCACTCACAGAAATATCTTAGAGCCTTTTGGTCCCACTCCTTATGAGCCCCCCACCTACACCTCATAGTTTCTCTGTTCATCTAGTGTCACCCAGACATATCTATCTCTCTTACCACAAGCAAAGCAAGCAATGGCAGGATCACAAAGGAATCAGGAGTTAGTCCCAGCTCACTTCAAAAAGCTATGCTTTAGGGAGTAGGATGGAGTACTCTAAATCTGGATGATGAACAGATGTAAAGGAAATGGCAACAACAACAAAAACTTGATCAGCTCAAAAGAAAATTAACTTTGGAGACTGGCAATTTCACCATTATGGAGTAATTGTGCTCACCCATGTCATTGCCTAGCAACAGGAGGAGTGTGGAAATCCCAACACAAGGGTGTAATGAATCACTCTCTTGACTACTGCTTACAAATGTTAATTTGATTGGAAGATATACACATCTGGTCTAATCTGGAACAAAACTTCAGAGAATTCTGCACTCTCAAATTGGGAGAAGCAGCAGGTATTTTACCAATAGCCAGACTCCAGAACAAAGGACAATGATACAAATAAATGCTTTTTGTTTAAAAATACATATATACACTTGTATCTGATTTTAATAGCCTTGCTTTTCTAACATTTTGTTTTATCTGGGTTCTAACTTCTAGGGCTTCAAATATAATTAATAAATGCCACACACAAAAGAAGGTAAGTATAACAAATAAACCATGGCTAATCATGAATTAAACCACTTTAGAAGACCTGAAAAAGGCACAGTCCAATTTGCCCTAGCATTCTCGTACTACTTTTGATTCAGGGTATAAAAAGAGCACATACGAGCGAGATCTGTGTCGGGATCGCCTGTTGTTGGGCTCCGCTGGGTTTTTTTCCTTTTGTCTCCTTAATACGGCTTCCCACTGAGGCGCTGAATCAACCATATCATTCTCCTGCCTTATTCTGAAAAGAAAACCATTCATCTAAAGTTAACATCCACATGACGTGCCGGCACCTTGTTTTTAGGTTCATTCTTAACTTGCTTTAAGAAGTAATTTAAAAAGAAGCACTTTTATTGTAATCACTGAAGCTAAGAATGTACTAACTGGATTAACAAATCCATACATAGATAAGTATATGAATATATAATATGCACGAACAAAGTATGTAAGTCAACAGTAGTTACCTTCAGGTTTCTCTCTTTGGTTCTAAAAATTCTACGAAAAAGACAGGTACCAAACAAAAACTCATTTAAAATATTTTAATTTTCATTAAAGAACTAGTGCTGTCTGCTATAGAACCAAGCATAAATCATAAAGCAAAATCTATGTTTTGAATGTGCTATATTTCTGCTCCCGTAAAGGTTTACCGCCTTGGAAACCCTGTACAGGGTCGCTATGAGTCGGAATCGACTCCACAGCACATAACCACCACCATATAGCAATATATAATTTTATTTTGAAATACACTTAAAAATTCACACTAATTTTTCAAAGTTTTCATGAAAGACAGGTACCAGAAATAATTTCCATATTTTTAAATAGAAAACTAGAGGCACACAAAGTTACATGCATAGACACACACCATGCTGGTTAGGGTTGCTCACATGTTTAAGAGGGCCTGAAGACTGTAAACTCAGTGTTGTCAGGGGACAGGCAGAGATTACAAATGAGGGAATACGAAATCCCGGGTGGGGACTGCGGGAACTGGACACGGCATTTGCCATGTGAGAGATAGGACTAGTGTTGAAATCCTCATTTAAAAAAAATAATCTAGGAATCTATTATTTTAAGTGAATCTTTCTAATCTTTTAAGTATTGGCATTAATTCTGAATTTAAGACACTACATGGGCTTAAGTGAATCCTGGTGGTGCACTGGTGATAGTGCTGAGCTGCTACCCAAAACGTCCACATGGTTTGAACCCACCAGTGGCTCCATGGGAGAAAAGATCTAGCAATCAGCTCTCAGACAGATTACAGCTTAGAAAACCTTCTGGAGACAGTTTTGCTCTATCTTATGTGGACGTAGTGGTTATGAATCGGGCTGCGAACCTTAAGGTCAGCGGTTCGAAACTACCAGCTGCTCCGTGGGACAAAGATGAGGCTTTCTACTCCTGTAAAGATTTACACCCTTGGAAACCCTGTCCAGGGTCGCTATGGGTCGGAACTGACTCAACGGCACTAAACAACAACAAGAATGTGGACTCTGAAGCACAGGATCGGTGGCAGTTCAAACCCACCAGCTGCTTCTTGGAAACCCTAGAAGGGTCGCTAGGCGTCGAAACTGGCTTGAAGACACTTAACAACAATAACATAGGGTCGTTATGAGTTGGAATTGACACGATGACACCCAACAACAAAACGCTACCAAGGCAAGCCACTTAGTATAGGCTGTGGGGTGCATGTCTAGAATTGCTTACAAATACAAATATGCGGATGGCTGAAAAAAAAAAATCATTTCACATATAGCTAAAATGGAGATAATGTTAAGCAAGTTCAAGTTGAAAAGAGTAGTGAGAAAATATTTTAATCTCCATAGATGAAAGGGAAATTGTGTTAGTTTGAAATTCTCCGACACTCAGCAAGCTTTTGAACGGTGTATATTTCCTCAATAAAGCCTACACTTTAATAGGATATAATCATGATAGTTCTCATAGATTTAAGAAGATTCTCCCCGCCTCTCCTGACATGTACAGAGGAAGTTAAAATTGAATATATATTGCTACAGGCTGTAATATTAAAAATATCTGAAGAAAAATATGAGAAGGTAGACTATCTAAAGTGATAATTCTTAATCATTCTCTAAAAAAGAACTCTTTTGACAATTACATATATCCATGTTGTTGTTAAGTGCCACTGAGTCAGTTCTGACTCATAATGACCCTGGATAGGGTTTCTGAGGCTTTAAATCTTCATGGGAGTACAAAGCTTCATCTTTCTCCAACACATATATATACGTGCATGCATACACATATGTACATGTATATATTTGTTGTTGTTGTTAAGTACTGTGGAGTCGGTTCCGACTCATATTGACCCTGCACAGGGTTTCTGAGGCTGTAAATCTTTATGGAAGCAGAACGCCTCATCTTTCTCCCGTGGAACCGCTGGTAGTTTTGAACTGCTGACCCTGAGGTTGGCAGCACGACATGTATATATAGAAGCACTCATATGAAGGGGCTTCAAAAAGATCATGGAACCATCCTGAGGCCACCAGAAGAACTAGATAAAATGTGCCCAGATACCACTGCCAAATGTTCTGAAAGTGACCACATTAGAAGTTTCTGGATAAAGTTGGAGAAAATGTGGAACCAAATGCAAAACCATAAAAAAATACCAGGTTTACTGGTCAGATAGAGACTGGTGGAACCCCAAGACTATGACCTTTGGTCACCCTTCAGGTCTGGAACTGAACTCACCCCCGTATCTCAATTTTCAGCTAAGCAAAAGAAAGGTATATTAGGGGCAACAGCACTAGTGGGGTATGCACACCACAGAATGGTCAACTGTTCAAGATCAAAAAGGCAGCATTTACCTAAGGCAAAATTCAAAAGGGTGGTGAAGGACGGAGGACTGAAAACAAGAAACACAAGGAAGAAGTGGGATGTGATGTTATACTGAAAAGATTATAATTATTGAGATGAAGCAAAATGTATGATTTGTTAAAAGTAAAACTGATGATCTTCATGACTCTGAGACCAGAAGTACTAGAGGGCACCCAGTTACCACTACCAACTGCCCTGGAAAGGATCACATTACAGGATCCTGGATAAAGTGGCAGAAAATATGGAACAAGACTCAAAAATATTTCATAATAATAATAATAATAAAGACTGGGTTTATTGGTCAGAAACAGATCAGAAGAACCTGTGACTATGACCCTTGATCACCCTACAGGTCTGGAAAGGAACTCACCCCTTTAGCCTAATTTTCAGCCAAGCAATAGATACACTTAATAGGGATGTGCTGGTAGGGCAACAATATTAGCAAGGTATGCTCACCATGGAATGGCCATTCATTCAAAATCAAAAGGGCAACATATACCTAAGACCAACACTGAGGAGGGATAGGAAGGTAGGTGGAATGTAACTAGGAACCATAGGGAGAAAGTAGGTAATGGTTGGTACATGTAAGGGTTTGTAATCATTGAGATGAAACAAAGTGTATGATTTGTTGAATGTAAAGCTAATGATGTTCACTCAATTCATACCAAAAAAACAAAAAACACCAAAACAACTGATGATCTACTCTGTAAATCTTCATGCTATTAAAGGTTTGAAATAAAAGTTCAAGGAAACATTCCATTATCCAATACATTTTCCAAGAATTTTTAGAAGCCACCTTATATGTATATGTTTGCAGCACACTCAGAATACATATAAGGGGACATCAAAAAGTCTGTGGAAAAATGGAACTGAATGATAACAGAAAATTTTCACAAATTTTCTGAAGCCCCCTTGTATGTATATGCGTGTATAAAATGTAAGCACACATACACAATTCTTCATGGCTAGAACTACCAATCATTTTGTGGATCATGCAATAGTCAATAGGCCCCCAAGGCCTGCTGATAGGGCTGATTTTGTACTCCCAGTACTAAATGATTGAGTGACCCAGGGTTATGAAGAGACAGTCAGTCAATGGGAAGGCACCAGTCTGGCAAAGTAAGGTCTTACCCTCCCATAGGATCCTATACCTGGTACTGACAGGGCTAAGTTACACACAAAAAAAACAGGCATCTTAACTGAGCATTTTTGTCTTTTAGATTACAACTTCCATTGTGAACTGAACAGTTCATTAGAAAAGCAAAGTTTTGCAACACTCACTTTTTTTTATCAGGAAGCCAGAACCTTTCAATATTTCTAAAAGATCACATCTACTGCCAAGACTGAGGCCCAACTTATACAAACACATTTGTTGTTGTTAAGTGCCGTCGAGTCGGTTCCGACACATAGCGACCCTGTACAGGGTTTCCAAGGGTGTAAATCTTTACGGGAGTAGAAAGCCTCATCTTTCTCCCGCAGAGCGGCTGGTAGTTTCGAACTGCTGACCTTAAGGTTCGCAGCCCATACTTCTCCTAAAAAGTAGACTTGTCAAAGGAAACACAGCTAGTATATGTTCATTTTCTTTGTTGAATTTAGCTGGTTACTTTGTATTTGAATTTTAGTCTCATATTAAAATTTAAAACACCTGAGACACAAGCACACATATTTGTTATACCTTGCTAGTTATAAGGACTAAATCGGAAAGGATTTCAGACTGTGGAACACAGCAATAACTTATTTTTTTAACTGAAAAGTCAAAAGTGAGGAGCTGCTGCCTGCAGTGAAACCCTTTTAGTCAGTATCATTGTGGTTTCTTGTCTCAAAGACAGATGCCCTCTGCTGGTGATACTGTTTCATGAATATTCTAACAGGTGCATTAAAAATGAAAGGCTCACTGGAGAGTCACAACAGAAGCATTTTCCTGAGTAATGGGTGGCATGATAGCCTTCGTCTGTAATGAAGTTTGGAATTACACCCTTACAAAAGGCTGCCAGTTAATGATCCCTCATTACAAGCATGAAAGTGTCATTTCTTCCATTGCTGAAATACTCCTGAAAACCCTGGTGCTCCTAGGAAAGGAAAACTCCTTACACCTTGGAAGCAAAAGTATTGTAACACTCAAACCTTCAGAGGCAGGGCTCACCTATTTTATTTATGAATGGGTAAATTAAGACATTAAAAATCTTTAAATGACAATGAAGTATTTCCTATATGATTCTACTTTCTAAATCTCAATTTATTCTTGGATGTAGGACATAAAAGTGTTGGTTTTTGTTGTGTTTTGCTCTTGGTTTTCCTATTACATTTTAATTTTGATGTGAGTGAGGATTTATAATATGAAGAATACAAAATTACAAGCATTAAACTGACATGTTGTTGTTAAGTGTCGTCAAGTTGGTTCCAACTCAATGTGACCCTGTATAGGGTTTCTGAGGATTGGCTGGTGGGTTTAAATTGCCAACCTTGTGGTTAACAGTCCAGTACTTATCCAACAACATACTCTTTAAAAGCCAAAATGGGCCACTCCGCAGAAATCCCATACAGGGTCTCTATGAACTGACTCAATGACATTTAACAACAACAACAACAACCCACTACTATCAAGTTGATTATGAGTCACAGCAACCCAACAGGTCAGAGTAAAACTAGCTGCACCTTAGCGTTTCTCTACACGAGCCTCAACTTTCATTTTTTTCTCCCAAGGAGCTACTGGTGAGTTTGAACTGCCAACCTTACATTACAACCCATTGCTTAACCCAGGACACCATCAGAGCTCCTTTCATATGTAAAGGTGAACCTCAGAAATGGTAAATGTTTCTTTTCCCTATTTCCTGATTCAGTGCACCTGTATTAACTATAGGTTGTCTATTTCTCCGTCTACAACTAAGGAGAGTCAGTAGCTGAAGTAGGAAGTTCATCATAACAAAGCTTTTGTTTTAAATTAATGTATAAAGGGAGAAATTGCTGTAGAACAGAGCTTATTCCAACAATGTTTCAGAATAGGACAGTGCAAATGTATTTCCTCTGTGTCTTACCAAACTCCAATGGTCCACTTTTCCAGACTACCCATGCAATTTAGATTTTAACTGCAATTGACAGCTTAAAATTTACAAAAGGTTTTGAAGATGAGATGCCATATAATCATTTGATAACAATAATGAAGATAATGACTACTCCTAGTCTCTTCTTTCCTGTGTCTTCCCAATTACAGGGCTGTTCTGCTTCTCTGCAAAATTCTTCAGAGTATCAAAAAAAAAAAAAAATTCTCTCACAAGTTCTGTGGGTTCCTAATGACCCTTCCTTTACATCAATTCTCAATTTCTTTATGTTTCTCATTCACTGAAGGAAAAAACCATGTTTCATACGGAACTGAGAAGTCCTACGAAGCAAACGTATAATGAAGTTTTTAAGATGATATGAGCAATACACATTGCTTCTGAGCTCTATGTAGTCTCAGCTCTGCCATTATCCCACTTGGAGACCTTAGAAAATTGCTTACCTTTTTGGGTCAGGTTTCAGTTTCTGTATCTATAAATTACTGCAAAGATCTTTTCTAGCTCTACAACTCTCGTTCTCTACTTATGCTTTATTTCCAAATCAGACGCACTGAAGAAACTGCTATTCTTCAGCTATATCACAATATTCCAGACAAATGCTTCCTATAGTCACTCCATTGCTAAAATTAAATCTGTAGGTCCCAGCTGATTGTGAACTTGTGTTTCTCATTGATTGCACTCATTTCTGGATCACCTGCTATAAAGCAATCTTCTTCTGTTTTTCTTTTTCCAATAGTTTTTCTTCCCTGGGGAAATTTATGTTGGTTCCAGGCATCTGTCAACATTCTCCCTTAAGACTAACAAGCAAAATGTTCATTTGTTTTCCCCACCTTCTCCCACCATCAATAAATTATTCTCATTTGCTCTTAAAGGTGTTTCTGTCTCTTCCACTTATTCCTTATGCAGCCTCTAGTAAAATGAGCTACCTTTACTGCAATTTTCTTTTCAAGCCCTCCTCTATTTTCATAATTTTTTTACCTTCATTTTGTTCTCATTTCAGTAATCTTACAGAATCCCTCAGTTGTTAAGCTTTGCTACTCCACAGTCTTCTCTGTCAAATATGATTACACTCTGGATATTCTAAATCATCCTTACCAAACATCTAAACTCAGGCATGTCCTGTTAAAGTAAGAATCAGAACATGAACTTGTAGCACAGTGAACATTGTTGCCACTGGTTCTATATGAACTGCCCTTTTCATATCCACTATTTTATCTTGTTTCAGCCCCTAATGCAAGTCAAAGCAGTAGGGAATGCTTGGAAAGAAGCAGGTAACTTATGTGGGAGAAATCCCTACTGGTTTAAGTTTGCTAACAAAACACACTTTTCTATGATACTTGTTATTAAGTGCCGTCAAGTCATTTCTGACTCATAGCGACCCTGTACAGGGTTTCCAAGGAGCGACTGGTGAATTTGAATGGCAGACCTTGTGGTTCAAACCAACCTTGCGGCCCAGTGCTTTATCCCACAGCGCCACACCAGGACTCCTTCTATGATATGTTGTTGTTGTTGTTGTTGTTGTTAACTGCCAGAGAGTCGGTTCCGACTCATAGCGACCCTGTATAGGGTTTCTGAGGAGTGACTGGTGAGCTTGAACCACTGACCTCGTGGTTCAAACTGACTTTGCAGTCCAGCGCCTTAGCCTTCTATGATATAAAGGAAAATAAAATTATTCTGTGCTACTCTTATTGTTGTTGTTGGCTACCACGGAGTTGGTGGCCAACTAATTGTGACCCCATGCACTATAGGATTACATCATATTATGATCCCTAAGGTTTTCCCTGGGTGATTTAGGCAGGGAAAGGGTAGACAGATTGTTAGGGCTTTCTTCCTAGTCTGTCTTGTCTGGTAGCCCTGCTAAAACCTGATTCCATCATGTTGCAGTTCTTCAGTGCCAATGAGTTAGTTCTGACCCATAGAAACCCTGTATAGGGTTTCCAAGAAGTGGATGGTGAGTTTGAACTGTCATTGTAACATGCAAACCTCTACTGACAGGCAGGTGGTGGCTGCACATGAGGTACACTGGCTGGCAGTATAACTCAAATCACCGAGTTTACATTGAAGGTGAGAATTCGACTACTGAACCACCTTGTACAACTCTAACAACAACAAAATCCTACCAACACCATGATCTTGATTGGTCCTACCCAAATGTATCATCCCGTTAGTTGCAGAAGACAGTTTTTATTTTATTTATCTATTTTTAATTTCTGCTACAGAAGACAAGTTTCTTCATTTTTCCAAAAAGGAACATTAAAAGATCTGCAGAACAGGACTAAAGTATTCAAAACTACTATCTTAATATGTTATATTAGGATAGTAGATTCTATAAGACTTAAAAAAACTGGAAGAAACCACCACAACATTTGTGGCAGAACAAATTCATGTTAGAAACACTATTTTTCTAAAGGGAATTGCACCCCGCCCGCCTTCGCTGTCCAGGGATTTCAGAGAATACTGAGTAGTGCTCAGTATATTCATTAGTCTAATAGTATCTGCCCTTTAAACTTTTCAAAGCACATCCATTATCTTCGGGATCTTTACAAACCTCTTATGAGGAAGACAAGGCAGGTATTAGTCCACTTTGTACATGAGAAAACGGAGCTTCTGACAGTCAAGTAACCTGCTCACAGCCACAGAGCTCTTCAAAACAGGACCAGATTCATAATGTCAGCTCCCTAATTCTGTACCCTGTTCTACTACAAACACTGCTCTGCATACATAATCCGAGTGGTTTAGGATACTAACATCGCAAAATAAAATTAGGGAAAGATTTAAATGGTCCCCTGTTGCCAATTTACTTTATTCCTGCTCTTTCCTAGTTTCTCTTATTCTTTTTATCTAGAGTTACTTCCACTTTTACTCTTCTTCAAAAAACACCAGACTACTTCTTTGTGACTCCAAGCCTCCCCCCCCCATTCCTTGCCCCCGAATCTTCCACTTCAAAAACCTAAGAGCTTAGCAGCACATCAAAGCTAATGATTTAGTAATCCACAGATTCTCCCCACTGAATGCTCAAAGGGCTGCTGATTTCCATTCAATAGCACAAAAGAGTATTTTGCAGCCAGATTTCTCTGAATGTAAAGGTGTGTTTTCAAACTCAAAGCACTTTCAGGGAAAGCTGGTTCATGAAATATTTTACTCTAGTAAGTCTACTTCCTGGGTCCTCCTTCAACATACATCCTGGGCAAGTTCAGGACATGGCCCGTGGACTCAACCTATAGTGATGAAATGTCTGTCTAGTTCCTACTTGAGACTGTTGTCACTGTTAAGTGCCATTGAGTTATTTCCAACTTATAGTGACACTGTATAGGGCTTATGAGCTGTTGGTGTGTTTGAACCACTGACCTCGTGATTAGTAGTCCAGTGCTTATCCAACAGCATCACACCAGGACTCCTATCTTAGGTACTAGATTCAGAATCCAAACTAGTAGAAATTTAGACCATTAAAATTACGGAACTTTGTACTCAGTAGTTCTTAATTTGATGAATTTAATTGAGTCAATTATTTCACAAATCAGTATAAGAAAGAAATGGTACCATCGTTAAAGAAATGGTAAGCAATTTAGCTTTTAATCCTACCAGTGAATTGAAACACCGATATCAGTTCCCAGTACCAACCTATCTCTCACTATTTAGATCTTAATGAAGACCTCATCGCTTTGGGGGGTCATTTAGAAGGCCTAGGAGCCCTGGGAGTACATTAGTTATACAAATGGCAGCTAACCGAAAGACTGACGGTTGGAACTCACCAGTAGCTCCTCAGGAGAAAGATGTGATCATTTTTTCTCATAATGACTAAATTCATTACTGTAGCATCAATTCCAGCTCATAGTGACCCTACAGGACAAAGTACAGCTGTCTACTTGGAAACCTCATGGGGCATTTCTATTCTTTCCTAAGGGTCGATAAGAGTCAGAATCAACTCAACAACAATGGGAAGGAGGGTACAGAACCCTCTTAGAATCTGATAAAAGCTACAGATCCAATCTCCAGAAAAGTATAGGCTTGGAAACATACAAACAATTTTACATACCAGTAAAACCCTAGTGTGGCGCTGTGGGTTAATGCACCAGACTGCAAAGCCGTTTGAACTTCAAGGTTGGCGGTTCAAGCTCACCAACTGCTCTTCAGAAACTCTATACAGGGTTGCTATGGGTCGGAATTGACTCAACAGCACTTAACAACAACAAAGCACTAGACCACAAGGTCAGTTTGAACCACAAGTTTGGTGGTTTAGACTCACCAGCCACTCCTTGTAAACCCTATAAAGGCTCACTATGAGTTGGAGTCAACTAGACGACACTTAACAATAACAACAACAACAATGGAATTATCAGACCTCTGCAACCTACCAAGAAGTCAGAGGATAAGAATGCCTGCTGTAAAAATAACCTAATGTATGAGGTTGGTGTTGTTAAGTGCCATTGAGTCGGTTTGACTCATAGTGACCCTGTATAGGGTTTTCTGAGGAGCAGTTGGTCTGTTTGAACTATGACCCTGGGGCTCAACCCGATCTTGCAGTCCAGTGCATTATCCTGCCATGCCACACCAGGACTCCATATGTAAGGTTATGAAAGAAAAATAATGGAATATAGGACTTAAAAAAAAAAAGGCTTGGAAAATGGTGAAAAAGACTCAGCAACTCCAAAATTGGGTATAGAGTTGTATGGCTCTATACAAGGAGCTCTGCTAGCGTAGTGGTTACGAATCGGGCTGTGAACTGCAAGGTCAGCAGTTCGAAACTACCAGCTGCTCCGTGGGAGAAACATGAGGCTTTCTGCTCCTGTAAAGATTTACAGCCTCGGAAACGCTGTAAAAGGAACCGACTCCACGACACATAACAACAACATTTCCCCGAGTACTTTCACTTCGTTTGATATTTGCAGCAATTTATTCAATAAAATATAATACTTGTTGTTATTATCCCCAATTTATTACACACACCATTCATTGACTCCTATGCAGAAAATGAAAGAATAAAAACAAAATGAAGAAAAGGTTGGAAAAAAATGAAAGAAAAATATAAAGAGTAGGCATACTTAAGGAGTCCTGATGTGGCACATAAATAAGCACTGGACTGCTAACCACAAGATTGGCAGTTCAAACCCACCAGCCACTTCTTGGAAACCCTATTCAGGATCTCTGAGTCAGAACTGACAAATGATACTTAATAACAACAAAACAAAGACTGAAAAGGAAGACAAGAGAATAGAGAGAAAAGAACATATATGTGTAGAAATGGGGAAATAAGGACTTTTTCTTCCTAGATAGTATGACCAAAAAACTGGACTTCAACTTTGAGCTGGTTGTAAAAATAGGGGAGCAAATATTATCTTCTTAAACTTCAAAACCCTCAAAACTATAGGATACCCACCCAGATTAGGAAATAAACCCAAATACAAAGGCAGTGCAGAACTCCTTAAAGGGAAGTGATGCCCTCTGGTATTCTAGGAAACACATATGGAATGGCACTAACTACAGAGCCCTCAGACAGCTGGCCTGGTTAGCTCAGGACCCAAAGGTGAAAGAGGGGATGCTTACTTACATTTATAACTTTCTAAAACTGAAACTAAACAAAACAACAATCCTTGTTTCTAATATTAGTCTTCCAAAATTGGCATGGATTATGATTTATTATTATTATTATTTTTTAAACTACTGCTACTGCTTTGGACAAAGCTATTTCCTAAACATTGTTTCATTAACTTTTGTTTCTCTTCACACAAAAGAAGCAATGTTTACATTGCTATCCATGGAAACGGCAAAGCAGCTTAAGCTCTAATGGGAAGACTTTGCTAAAAGACAAAAAAACAAAACAATATCCCCAGAGAGTGGCCTCAAACCTTACAAGAAAGACTTCCTTTATGTTAACAATAACAAAAAAATCCAAAAAGAAGGAGTGGCAAAGGGAACAGCATCCCAAAGACCACACACATTTCCGAGAAAATAAAATGAATTCTGTTTTAGTTACACTGGACAAATCATAGGCTTTAAGACAAGTTTGGAAAAGTAAATCTAACCAGTGGCTGGCCCTCTCTCTAGGATACAGTGTCCTCTTCTGTGAGAGAAAGGGAGATGAGAAGCCAGATATGCCAGGGTGTGGGTACTTGTTACATCAGTGAGGAAGCATCCTGGGGCTGAATTTAGAGACCTCATTGTCAGGAAGTGGAACAGCAGCATGAAGAAGATTCTGTTTGCCTCCTGAACCAGATTCACTTGATGCCAACTAACAACATGGGTTTCTAGAGTCCTTTAGCAAAAGCACAAAGGACGGTGCAGAGAGCTCGGCTGGGTCACACTGTCAGCAGAGATAATGAAGGACACATGAGGTCAAAGATTCATTTTCCTCTCCCCAAAAGGAGCCTTTTGCACCTGTAGGAAGTCAGACATCAGGAGACCATCCTTCATCACAAACAGAAGGCACAGTGAGGCCATTAACAGGTATGCTGTTAAAACGTTCAGGGCAAAGCATTTAAATGTGGAATGAGTCATTTCTGGAAAATTTTTAAAGGCAAATAATGGGATGGAAGGATTATCACAGTGGGTAAACGGCTCCCAGAAGTAGTGTGGTGTGTCTGTACCATATTTCTCTGCACATTGTCATTTGCTGCACTAGAACTGAGGAGAGTTCATTGATGGGAATTAGAAAGCATATTTCCTCATTTGTCCCCTCTTTGCTACACACCTGAGACAGACTCTTTAGAATCTAGAATAAGCAACTTATATTATCTTATAACAATATTCCACCACCCATCTGTCTGTTTGTCACACTATGGTGGCTGGTGTGTTGCTGTGATGCTGGAAGCTATGCCCCCAATATTTCAAATACCATCCATGCTCACCATGTTGGCAAAGAATATTGAATATACCATGAGCTGCATGAACAAACACATCTCTGTTGGAAAAAAGGACAACCAGAAAGGGGCTCTCACAACCATCAAGAGAGAGGAGCCAGGAGTGGATTGTGTTTGCTACACCCTGAGAGCGCCACTGTGAACCTCTTTAATCCAGGAGACAGAGAGCAGTGACATCAGAGAACTGGCAGCAGAAAGGTGGCAAACAGGCAACAGCCTGGGCAGGAACACCAAGAACATGAGAAAGTGGGAGGGGTGGGCTTCTTGGCCCACAGAGCAAATGAAGTTGAGTGCCTTCAGGCAGGTGATTCACTTGCAGAATGGGGTACCATTTGGGCATTTATGAGCAGTACTAAAGGAGCTTTGTAAACTTGCCCAAGTAGGGTAGAGGCCATAGGACCATGTGGCTGAAGGCCGAAGCATGTCAGAAAGAGGCATGCCCATGAGCACAAGAGAGAAGAGGGACTCCAGGAGTAATGGACTATATTTGGATCCTGAATTGTACCCTGCTAACTCCCCCTATGAACTAACATGAAAGAAAAAGAAAATCAACTAACATGCTTCTTAGTTCTTAGAAGTGAGGATGGTGAAACTTTGTCTCACATACATTGGACATGACTTTAGGAGGGCTAACCCTTAGAGAAGGATATTCTGCTTGGTAAAGCAGAGCAACAGCAAAAAAGAAGACAACTTTCAATGAAATGGATCAACAAACTGGCTGCAACAATAGGCTCAGATATAGAAACAACTCTGAGAATGGCACAGGACCAAGCAGTATTATATTCTGTTGTATGAGTTACAACAGAATTGATGGCACCTACCAATAACACCCAGAGTCCTGGTGTGGCACTGTGGGTTAATGAGCTGGACTGCAAAGTCAGTTTGAAATGCCTGGTCGGCGGTTCAAGCTCACCAGCTGCTCCTTGGAAACCCTATATAGGGTTGCTATGGGTCAGAACCAACTCAACAGCACTTAACAACAACAACAACCAGTAACACCCAGAGTCCTGGTATGGAGCTATGGGTTAATGCATTGGACTGCAAGGTCAGTTTGAACCACAGGGTTGGTGGTTTGAGCTTACCAGCCGCTCCTCAGAAACCCTATATCAGGTTGCTATCAGTTGGAACCAACTTGATGGCACTTAACAACAACAACACAGTTCAAGAAGAACAAAACAAGGGGCACTGAATAGTTTAAAATTAAGAAAGGTGTGTGCCAGTTGTATTCTTTCATTGTACTTATTCAATCTGTATGCTGAGCAAATAGTTCAAGAAGATGGATTATATGAAGTAAAATGTGGCATCAGGGTTGGAGAATGACTCATTAACACCCTGAGATAGGCAGATGATACAACTTTGCTGGCTGAAAGCGAAGAGGACTTAAAATACTTATTGATGAAGATCAAAAACCACAGCTTTAGGTATGGGTTGCATCTCAATGTAAAGAAAACAAAAATCCTCACCACTGGACCAATAAACAACATCAAGATAAAACAAGAAAATATAGAAGTTGTCCAAGACTTCATTTTACTTGGCTCAACCATCAACACTCATGGAAGCAGCAGTCAAGAAACTAAATGACGAATTGCCGTAGGCAAATCTGCTGCACAAAACCTCTCTGAAGTGTTTAAGAACAAAGATGTCAGAGTTTGAGGACTAAGGTGTGCCTGACCCAAGCCATGGTATTTTCAATAACTTCATATGCATGTAAAAGGTGGACGTGAATAAGGAAGACTGTAGAAGAACTGATGCGTTTGAGTTATGGTGTTGGAGGAGACTATTAAAAGTACCATGGACTGCCAAAAGACAAATAAAACTGTGTTGGAAGAAGTACAGCCAGAATGCACCTTAGAAGTCAGGATGGCCAGACTTCGTCTCTCATTCTTGGACATGTTATCAGGAGGGACCGGACCCTGGAGAAGGACATAATGTTTGGTAAACTGGAGAGTCAGTATAAAAAAAAAAAAAGGAAGAAGCCCGATGATATGTACTGGCAAGTGGCAGCAGCAATGGGTTCAAGCACAGCAACAATTGTAAGGTTGGTGCAGGACCAGCTTGTAAAACACTTAAGTATATTTTTCTCTTTTGGTTTCTTTGCACATTTCGTTATAATATTTGACTTTGTCTTCTAGAGTTGCCTTTTGAAATTTTCTATTCAGCTTTTCTACCTCTTCATTTCTTCCATTTGCTTTAGCGTCTCTATTTTGGAGTACAAGTTTCAGAGTTTCTTCTGACATCCATTTTGGTCTTTTCCTTCTTTCTTATCTTCTTAATGACCTTTTGCTTTCTTCCTGTATGATGTTCTTGATGTCATCCCACAACTCTTCTAGTCTTCAGTTTTTACTGTCTAATGCATCAAATCTGTTCTTGAGATGATCACTAAATTCAGGTGGGGTATGTTCAAGGTCATATTTTGTCTCTTATGGACTTCTTTTAATTTTCTTTAGCTTCAGCCTGAATTTACATAAGTGAAATTGATGGTCTGTTCCACAACCTGCCTGTGGCCTGGTTTTGGCTGATGATATGGATATTTTCTACTGTCTCTCTATAGCTGTAGTTAATTTGATTTCTGTGTATTCTGTCTGGTGATGCCTATGAGTATAATCATTTTTTATGTTGTTTAAAAATGGTATTTGCAATGAAGAAGTCATTGGTCTTACAAAATTCTATCATGTGGTCTCCAGCATCATTTCTATAACTAAGGTCATATTTTTCAACTACTGAGCCTTACTCTTTGTTTACAAACTTAGCATTCCAATCACCAGTAAGTACCAATACATTTTCATTGCATGTTTGATCATTTCAGATTGAAGAAGTTAGGTATCATACCTATCTAGTATGTTTCTAGATAAGATACTTAGCATTATGTAATTGTCCTCCATTTTGTGATCTGATGTATTTATCCTATGTGCTGTAAACTCCAATCTCAATGATGTTAATGAAGCAAGATTGATGATGATGGTGATGGTGTGCCACAGAGTCGGCTCATAGCGACCCTGTACAGTTTCCGAGGCTATAAATCTTTACGGGAGCAGAAAGCCTCATCTTTCTCCTATGGAACAGCCGTTAGTTTCAAACTGCTGACCTTGTGGTTCGCAGCCCGATTTGTAACCATTATGCTACCAGAGCTCCTTAATGAAGTAAAATTAGAAGAAATTACATTAATGAAGCAGGATGCAATCTGCAGGATTAGGTTGTATTTTGTGTCAATCTCATTTAAGACATAAAAGAGATTAAACAAGTCAGCAGAAATAGGAGGGAACTACTATCATGAAAGAAAGGCCCGAAGAAGAGGTCCTTTAGACCTAGTCCCTGTGGCAAGAATTTCCTACACACAAGAAAAGATTGAGGCCAAGACACATTAGACATCTCCATAGGATGCTGGGAACAGCAAGACTCTTTCAACATAGTTGACATAGAGAGAAATCCTTCCCTCCTAGATATGGCAGCCTGAGTTTGACTTATAAACTCCCAAATTCAATTGTGAACATAAATGTCTGTATTTAAAATTTACTCACTTGTGATGTTGTGATATTATAACTGCACTAGATAACTAAGTCACCATCTGTGTGTGCCTGATATGAACATATGTTTATTTATGCATAAACATGGGGCTAAAACTATGGAATCTATGAACCCAGGAAACTCATTTTTGGTTAGGCAAAACAGGAATGTCATGTTAAAAGATACTCTAGGGTAAATCCCTCTATAAAGTTTAAATTATTCACTCTTCTTAAATAAATTCATTGCACAATGTACCTAAATATAGAATCATCATTTTTTAAAAGACAACAAAAGATCTTTAAGTTGTTTAATCATCTTATAACTCAGACCAAAGAGCAGAGGTTTCCTAAACTAGTGCTTGCTTCAAAATAGTGCCAGTTTCCTCTTTATATTCAGGTGAGAAAATCAGATTTAAAAAATACAAGAAAAATATGGGGGGAAAAACCCACAGGGTACATAGCTTCTAACACTATGGCAGCCTCTGATTTCAGCGCTCCAGGTAACTACAGATAATGTTCAGACCTTACCTGTTGCGCTTTTTCCGGTGTTCCCTATTAGAGTTTTCTGATTCACTACCACTGCTCGTGTTGCAGCGTGAGCGTGATCTGAGGACAAAGTGAGAAGAACAACTGAAAAAAACTCACATTTATGACAAATGAAATATTTCAGAAAGGTTCATATTAGTTCTTTGGAATTAATTTTACAGTAAAATTAGCAAGCCAAATGTAAATCGTTTTTTTTCCTTCTTCCTGTCCACCTTATATCTCCTTAATAAGTTTACAGCTCAGGGAAAAAGCAAAGTAAATGTGGAAGCAGATTAAGTCAAATGTCCCCACAAAGGATCATAAAAGTAGCCACTTAGAATAGAACATTATTGTTGTTGTTAAATGCCATCGAGTGAGCTCCAACTCATAATGACCCTGTATAGGGTTTCTGAGGAGCAGCTGGTGAGTTTGAACTGCTGACCTTGTGGTTCACAGTTCAGTGCTGATCCTATAGCACCACACCAGGAATCCATTCCAACAGAGAATAGCAAAGTTATTATAATCTCTAAGGACACTGTAGTATGGGAGACAGAGAAACTGTTGAAGCCCGAAACTGGTTTTTGAAAGAAAGTTTAAAGGGGAGGAAGTGGAATTAGAATGTTTTAACATCCATCGCTATCCACACACCCCCTAAAAAATACACACACACACATAACCACGAAATTGCTCTCCATTCTTGCCTCAATTCTGAGTATACTTACTCCTCATTTATTGACAAGGATCGATTCTGAAGATCAGGTTGTTAAGTGAAAATCAGCAGTATGCAAAAATGGAGGATGATCACATCAGATCACACAATGGAGAAAGACTACATTATTACACAACTGCCAAACCACTGAAAATCATGACCCAGCCAAGCTGACACATAAAGGCGCTCTGGTAGCATAGTGGTTACGAATCAGGCTGCAAACCTCAGGGTCAGCAGTTCGAAACTACCAGCTGTTCCTCAGGAGAAAGACGAGGCTTTCTCCTCCAGTTGAGATTTACAGCCTTAGAAACCCTGTATAGGGTCGCTATGAGTCGGAACTGACCCCACGGCACACAATAACAACAACATCAAAGTCAGAGTTACACTGTCCTTTCACCTCAGTGTTCTTTACTGCCAGACTTATATCCTTTAATGAGCAAAATAGTTAGTAGAATTTTCAGTATTGTCATAAACGTGAAACATGAGATAATGAGAGAGTAAGTGAAGAATAGGAGTACTACTAACGTGTTCATTCTTTTATTTCTCCCTGTCTACCCTCAATTTTTGTTTATTTACCTCCTCCTTTGCTTTAAATCTGAGTCTTCACCACTGTTATGGGCCTTCCTGTGGGAAACAAATAAATTAAGAAGTTACAAAAATTATCAGTTGCCTAATGAAGGTACAGGAAAATGAAGGTTCATTTCAGTTAATTCATATTTGTATGTATTTAGTAATTCACCAAATATTAAATCACACACCAGGTCCTGTAACAGAGCAAGAAATATAATTTAATACCAACTGATTCAGTCACTGGCTTCAAAAAGTCAGCAATCTAGGACAATCAAGAAGGAAGAGCATGAGTAGAGTGTGAGGTCCTACCTAGAATAACGGTGAGAGCAGAGATGTCATGAAGAGAGTGCCTGCGGACTCTAGGCCCATGGACTGAGAAAGGCTACGTGCCCGAGGGCAGGAGGTTGGACTGCAAAATGTGTCCTTTGAACATTTAAATGAATATATATGGTTTGTTTTATATATGTATATTAAATATTTTTGCTTTAGTCATCTGTGAAAGTAAGAAGTAAAAGGGAAGCCAGGGGGAGGAAGCAGGATAACTGTTGATGCAGGGGGAGGGGATGTATGTAATCATTGAGATGAAACAAAACACAGGATTGGTTAAAAGTGAAGTTGATGATCCTGTCTGTTAACTTTCACTCAATTCACAATAAAAAGTTAAAAAAAAAAAAAAAAAAAGCCAGCAACCTAGTGGAGGCTGCAAACAGTCCATAAATAACAATACATAAATGTGTCTGATAAGCTCTATTCATCCATTAATGGCATTAGTCTGTAATACCTAGGTCTGTAGTGAGCAAGTTCAACCATAATCTAATTGATGTTAGCTTTCACAAGATGCCTTTCCAACACCCTAGTCTCAGAATTCTTTAAGACCATCTCTGATGATCCTTTGTACTGAAACTCAGCATTCCACATCAAGGTCATATTTTGGACTTGACATCATCTATAATCAACTCCAAAAATGTTGATCTCCTCTCCTCCCCTTCTTGCCTACATATATATTTTTAATCAGCTTTTGCGAGGTTTATAAAACTGTGGCTAAAAGTGTAGACTGTAGAGCCAGATAGTTTGAATGCCCACCCCATCTCCTTCCCTAGTGTTATGTGATTTAAACAAAATTACTTCACTGCTCAGTGTTTCTATTTTAAGATAACCTCCCTCAAAGGACTGTAATAAGGATAGACTTAAGTAATATATGTATAGATTGTTGTTGTTGTTGTCAGGTGCCATCGAGTCAGAACCGACTCATAGCGACCCCATGCACAGCAGAACGAAACAATGTCCGATATCCTTCTCCAGTGACTGCTCCCTCAGGACAATATGTTGAAAGTATGAGAGACGAAGTTTAGCCATCCTGGCCTCCAAGATGCACTCTGGCTGCACTTCTTCCAAAATAGATCTATTGGTTCTTTTGGCAGTCCATGGCACTTTCAGTATTCTCCTCCAACACCACAACTCAGAGGCATCAATTCTTCTACGATCTTCCTTATTCACTGTCCAGCTTTCGCATCCATATGAGGTTATTGAAAATACCATGGCTTGGGTCAGGTGCACCGTAGTCCTCAAGCTGACATCTCTGCTCTTCAACACTTTAAAAAGTTCCTGTGCAGCAGATTTGCCCAATGCAATACATTGTCTGATCTCTTGACTGCTGCTTCCGCTAGTGTTGATACTTGATCCAAGAAGAATGAAGTCCTTGACAACTTCAATCTTTTCTCCATTGATAAGAATGTCCAACTACTTACTGCTAGCCTTTCTTTGATTTCATTAGGGCTCTTTGTCCGTTGACTATTTGCTATTTTCTCCATTAGCTCTTTGCTTTTCTCTCGTCTCTTCTTTACTTAGCCCATATTTTTTGTTTTTTTGGTACATAAGTAACATGCATGCCAATGCACAAAACTTCATTCCATCTTTTCAGAAAACTCCACATATAGGTGAATCCAACTAGATTCTCTGGGCCTGCCCCAAACAGCTGACTGAGAGGTACTGGAGGGAACTATACAAAAAGTATACCTCACCAACAAAAAGATAAACCATACAATTAAAAAATAGGCAAAGGATATGAACAGACCCCTCACCAAAGAAGACATTCAGGTGGCTAATAACCATATGAAGAAAAGTTCATGATCATTAGTCACTGCTTTATTGTTGCTAAGGGCCACTGAGTTGGTTTCACTCATAATGACCCTATGCATATTAGAAGAAAATGTGTATGAATTAGAATATGTTGAATGAAAAATCAATTTACTTTGTGAAGTCTCATCCACATTACAATAAAACAAAAACAGGCAGGGTGTACTGAACTACAAATCCAAGATCATAAACCTCAAACATGCATACCATGATCCAACAATTCTACCACCGTTCTCTAATCTAAATACTTTCTCTGTTTCTGCAAGGCTATTTCAAACTCTTTCACCTTGTATGCCTCCTACCCATCAAACTTCTGTGTCAGCGGATGACACTGTTTTCTCCTTCCAAAGGAAAAAGTAACCATCTAATGGGAACTCTTTCATCTTCCTGCTACCAAAAATAAAAACTTAACCACATCTCCCACTCTGTTATTTAAGGATCTGTCCTTACAAGTAGGGTCAGTCCTTCCACCTCTACCATGTTGAATCCCATTTCTCTTGTCTACGTGACTTTCATTAGCTAAAACACTCCAGTTCTGGTGACTCTCTTCACTAGCTTATAACATTCTCACATTCTCAAGTTTCTCCTATTTGAACAAACACACACAAATCTATTTTGATACCACCACCCCTCCCTTAGAGCTTTTGTCAAATATCAACTCTCTCTTCCAAAGCCAACTTCTTGACAGCTATGTCTATGTCCCTTGTTCCCATTTCTCACTGTCTTACTGTCTATTAAATAGTGCCTTCTCACTTTAGGCAGGTAGAAGGGCTCATTAATGTTACCACCGTGGCTCTGAACCATTTCCCAAATCTACTTAAATATCATGATATCAATGTAATGTGATTCCTGTCTATGAATATTTATATCTATTTACATAACAACTACATATTTTTGAGACCTGAGATTCCTGAAAATGCCATTGTTATTGTTGCTGAGTGTCATTGAGTTGGTTCCAACTCACAGAGACCTTGTACAGGGTTTTCCAGGAGCAGCTAGTGACTTTGAACTGCTGATGCTGAAGTTCAAATTGACTTTGTGGTATAATGTTTACCTTACAGCACCACATCAGGTCTCTGAAAATGTCATTATTCTACCCATAAAATTATAGTTTGTTTGAAAATAATTTTCTACCAGAATTTTGAAGGCAATGCTGCTAAGTAAGCCACCTTCCTTCTCTGATATAGCTATTAAGCAATATGATGACACCATTCAGATTTGTCACCTTTTATACATAGATTTTCGCCCCCTCTTTCCTTCCCAGTAGTTCAAAGAATTTCGCTAACCATAAGGTTTTCAAATTCTACATGATAATAGACCTTGATGCGGATCTAATTTATCAATTTATTTTACTGGACACTCAGTGAATTCTTCTTTCTATATAGAAAATCACATCTTCAGTTGTAAATTTTTTTTCTTGAATTATATCTTCAACTATGTCTTCTCCTGTATCTTTTCTTATCTTTTTTTTCCCCCACTGGAAATTTCATTAATCAAACGATTGATATTCTAGTTTAATAACTTTGTTTTCCTTATTTCCATGCAGGGAACTTCAAAAAGTTCATGGAAAACTTAACCATTCTTCCATAAACTTTACGAAGTCTCCTTTGTACAATTACTTTTTTTGGTTGTTTTCTTTCTGCTTTTAGAAGATTTCTATAACTTTCAAACTTCCTAGTTTTTCATTCTTCCACACTAATGTAAAGTTGTAAGTTGTTGTTAGGTGCTGTTAAGATGGGTCTGACTCACAGTGACCCTAATCACAACTGACCGAAAGACTACCTTATCCTGTGCTATCCTCACAATCATTGCTATACTGGAGCCCATTGCTGATACCATTGTGCCAATCCATCTTTTGATGACTCTCCACATTGCAAGTGTGACATCCTTCTTCAGAGACTGGTCATTCCTGATATCCTGATAACATGTCCAAAGTATGAGAGACAAAGTCTCACCCTTCTGGCTTCTAAGGAGCATTCTGGGTATACTTCTTTCAACACAAATTTATTTGTTCTTCTAGCAGTCCATGCTACTTCCAAAATTCTTCTGCAATGCTATAACTAAAGTGCATCAATTCTTCTATGGTATTCCTTTTTTGTTGTCCAACTTTCACATGCATATGAGGTGACTGAAAACACTGTGGCTTGGGTCAGGCACATCTTAGTCCTCAAACTTAACATTTTAAAAGAGGTCTTGTACAGCAGATTTGCCTAATGTAATACATCATTTGATTTCTTGACTGCTGTTTCCATGAGTGTTGATTGTGGGTTCAAGAAAAATAAAGTCTTTAGCAACCTCAATCATTTCTCCATTCATCATGATGTCATTTATTGGTATACTTGTAAGAATTTTTGTTTTCTTTAAATTGAGGTGCAATCACTGAAGGCTGTGGTCTTTGATCTTCATTAGTAAATATTTTAAATCCTCTTTACTTTCAGCACATTTCTCTTCACAATTGGAACTTGAGTAACACTGGCTTTTTCTCTCTTCCTAAATGTTCCCTATTGGCTTCCATCCCAAGATCTCAGTATATGCTAATCCTCTATCTGGAATGAGCTTTCCTTTCTTTTTGCCCACTCTTATATCAAATGCCAGATTAACCTTCCAGCCTCAAAGAACCCAACTTTTCCTTCTTAATTATGACTGAGCAAAAATTTCCTTAATAATGCTGGTTATGTAGAAGATTAGATTGTAAACACTTACTAAGCAATTTCACTTATGACATGTATATTTTTCTGTATGCGTGTGAGGTCTCAAGAAAAAGGTTTTTAAAAATTCCCCTAAGTACCATATAAGAAGTACTGTGATGCTGTAGGATAAGTACTGGAGTGCTAACTGCGAGATCAGTAGTTCGAACCAGCCAGCTGCTCTGCAGGAGAAAGATGAGGCAATCTGCTCCTATACACTTATAGAAACTTTAGGACAGAGTCACTATGACTTAGAATCAATTCAATGGCAGTAGGTGGAAGTACCATATTAACTTCTTGTCATGTTGTTGTTGTTGTTAAGTGCCGTCGAGTCGGTGCCGACCCATAGTGACCCTGTATGGGGTTTCCGAGGAGCAGCTGGTGAGCTTGAACCGCCGACCTTGCAATTCAAACGGCTTTGTAGTCTGGCGCATTAACCCACAGTGCCACACCAACTGTAACTTCTTGTCACAGAGCATATAAAAGTCATAATTGCAGATGCCGTTGTATAATTCATATATTTCTCCCTCAGCAGATTGGTAAGTTCCTAAATGGCAGGGACTTTATCCACTCGTGTCTAGCACAGTACCTGGCATACAGTAGGCACTTAGTGAATATTAAATGTAAAGATGAAAGCTGACAAGAGAAAATATATTGTATTGTCACAAAATATGCAGAGTTTCTCTTGTTAGAGTAATGTTTAAACAAACAGGCTTAAGGATATCCTCAAGTCTTGAAAACTATATATGCAAATTATGATAGGCATTGAAATAAATATACTTTTACCCTAAGGAATAAATATATAATTTCAACAGATTCTCAGAGAGTTCTATGAAGCTGAAAGAATAAGGACCATGGTTCTAGACTTGACCAGAATTTGATACCTGTAATGATCTCACGATAACTATCAAAATAGAAATTTTTGGTATGTTTTCAAAGCACATTCTGCTGACATCCGTAACAAAACTGAATTTTCTATTATTAAATCTGTTGTTTTTGTTAAGTGCTTTTGAGTTGGTTTGGACTCATGGTGACCTCCTGTATAGGGTTGCTGAGGAGTGGCTGATGAGCTTGAACTGCCAACCTTGCACCACATCCTTGATATTCTCCCATACTGATAACAAACCTTCTAGTTTGACCCCCTGCTGAGATTGTGTATTTCTACCCTAGCTACATTGAATCAGCACCTACATTTTAATAAGATCCCCATGTGATTCTTAGGTATATATAACTGCTGTTGTTTTGTGCCCTGGAGTTGCTTCTGACTTATAGTGACCCTATATAGTGTTTCAAGGAGCTCTGGTAGCATAGTGGTTACGAATTGGACTGCTAACCTGAAGGATGGCAGTTCGAAACTACCAGCGGTTCTGCGGGAAAAAGATGAGGCTTTCTATGCCCATAAAGATTTACAGCCTCGGAAACCCTGTGCAGGGTCACTATGAGTTGGAACCGACTCCATGGTACTTAACAACAACAACATACAGTGTTTCTCAAACTATAAATCTTTATGGGAGCAGAAAGCCCCACATCTTTTTCCTGAGGAGCAGCTGGTGGATTAGAACCGCTAACCTTGTGGTTAGTAGCCCATCGCGTAACCCACTACACCACCAGAGCTCCTTTAAGAGTATTGGCAGCGGTGGTTATGTGCCACAGAGACAGTGCCAATTCATAGCAACTCTGTATAGGGTTCCCAAGTTTATAAATCTTTATGGAAGAAGAAAGTCTCATCTTTCCCCCAAGGATTGACTGGTGGATTAGAACTGCTGACCTTGGGACTGGCAGCCTAGCATGTAACTCACAACATCACCAGAGTTCCTTTAAAGGTATTGTTGTTGTTAATGTTGTTGACTCGGTTAACTCATTAGTGATCCTGTATAGGGTTTCCAAGCAGCAGCATTGTTTAAATGGCATAGCTAATCCAGCTGTGTAGGGTTTTGTGTCTAGGAGGAGCAAGGTAAATTGTATGATGATAAAACAAGGCTGCCAAAGACAGAGTATTTATAATGGAAAGAAACAAAGAAGAATGTGCTTAAGGTCTCCTCTGACAACATGCAGCAATTGCTGGTCTCCTTAAAACACACATGCCAAATAAGAGACCTTTATTCAAACACAGAACCAGTCAGAAGGCTCTATGGTTGCTCAGGCAAACTGATTCTTCTGGTCATCAAAATAGTCTTTCCCCTGAACTGTGCCAATGAAAAGGATCCTGTGTCGACTTACCACAATTACCCCTCTGTGTTTCAAAGAAAGCCAGCAAAAAGCGTATCTCAACATAGAAGTCATTTAGCTTAAATTCAGGAATGTATATGCTCAAAACTGTTTCAAGCAAATGGTTTGGAAAAAAGTAATGTAATCTTTAGTATGGTTCAAGAAAACCCACTAAATTCATCTTACAATGTATTAAAATCAAATGACTATCTGCTTAACATATGTAATTTATTTAAGGAGTGCTGGCATTTTGCACTATTAATTAAGGATGAAAAACTATGCAAATCTATCTACTTAACAATAGGAGCACAAGGCCAAGTTCCTATTATATTTAGTCATTCCCTCCAGCCATGTCCCTCAACACACACATAAGTGTGTGCACTCTGAAGTACTTTGTAGTGATGCTGCTTTGGTTTTAAGCATTGCCAAAGTTAATAAACAAAACCTTGGTGTTCCCAAAGAGAAAGTCCAATTAGGCTTGGGGTTAGAGGGAAAAAACTCGAGTAGATTTTGCCTCCTGGTGACCCCTATGTGTGTTAGAGTAGAACTGCGCTCCGCAGGGTTTTCAATGGCTGATTTTTAAGAAGTAGATCATCAGGTCTTCTTTGAAGCCACCTCTGAGTGGAGGCAATTGGCCCACCTTTCACTAGCAGCCCAACACTACAACACCTAGAGAAGGGGGCAGGAAATGTAGCCCTCTGATTTACTTAAATAAAAGTTCTCTAAACCTGCCTATTCAATTGTGTAGATTTTAGATGTCACACAGACCTGGATTCAAATTCCAGATGTACCCCAAATGACAAACTTTTGGAATCACTCTGAATTTCAGTTTCTCACCTATAAAAGTGAGAAGATAATACTAGGCCAGTTATATTCTGTTGGTATTCAGCCCAACACTGACCTTCTATCATCTCAACCGTACTGCCAAGACCAGAAGCCAGAAAATCATATTTTCCAGGACTCCTTTGCCAGGTGGGTTCCAGTTACTGAAACATTCAGGTAAAATTTGAAAGCAGAAGACAAAGGGAAGCAGTTTTGTTTTGGGCAGTGCCCATGAACCCCTGAGAAGGAGCTACAGTGTTGGTATGTCCAGCAATAGAAGCAAGCAGGGTTTTTGTTCCGTATCTGTGATAGTATCTACAGCCATGCCAATTCAAAAATGCAATCAACTTCTAGATCTCTACGTAACACCCAATCCTTTCCTTCTATTCCTCTAGTCCTGGAATGGCTCTGTGAGTTAATGTGCTGAGCTGCAAAGTCAGTCTGAACCACAAGGTCAGCGGTTCAAGCTTGTTAGCAGCTCCTTGGAAATCCTATACAGGATCACTATGGGTTGAAACCGATTTGATGACACTCAACAACAACAACATGATACATACTAAAATGTATTATATATTAACATAATATATAATAATATATATCAAGGAGCTCTGGTAGCATAGTGGGTTACTAGTTGGGCTGCTAACTGCAAGATTCAAAGCAGTTTGAATCTCAAGGGAAAGATACGGCATTCTGCTCCCATAAAGATTTTCAGGCTCAGAAACCCTATACAGGGTTGCTATGTGTCTAATGGACTCCACCACACATCATCACCACCACCACCATACTGTATTAACCAATTAAATTTATTAACTTAATTAGTCTTAATTAAAATACAGACCATTCCTGTCAGTATTTGACAAGATTGTTTTCTAAAACTCTGTTACAGAGAAATGCCTCCAGATCCCTAGCCTGTTTTATGTCAAAACGAATAAGCATCGTATTGCATTAGAGAAACAAGTGTTAATGATTATGAGAATTACCTCTTATAAAAATGGAAATGGGACCTAGAGCTTCTGTGGACAATTTACAGCAGAAGGCTGTGTTCAGCTCACCTTCTCCTCACGGGCTGCACAGAGTCATTGTCACTTCCACAGGAGGGGTTGCGGCGACGGGTGCATGGGAACTTTGGTGATTTATTGCGGTCACTGGGAGAGTTGTAGAGTCCACTGGAGTGAAAGAGGGATGGTCAACAACTGTCTTCAGAGGCCTCGAGAGCAAACACCCTAACCCTAGCTAGTGGTACATCCTTCTGGGCCTCACTGCTCTGGGACCTATGATTCTCTTTGCTGACAAAATTTATCAAAAGAAAAGAAAGTCTGGTCAATGAAAGCCAGAAAGTTATTGCTTTCCATTAGTTGTCTCACCAGCCCTTAATAATAAGAAATGATCACATTTCGATGAGAACAGTCACAGCACTAATTCATATTAATGATGGGCTTGCCAGTCACTGACTGAGCTGAAGGCTTCATAGTCATTATCTTTGCTAATCTCCACATCTACTCTGTATGCTTAGGCACAATTATTAAACCTATTTAACCATAACAACAACATAAATGGAAATGCAAAATGTCTAATTAAGTTACCCAAGTGAAGTGGCCAAGATGGAATTTGCACCCCTGGGTAGTAATGCCAGAGCCCATACCTGGGAGCAATATAACTACATAACAACTCATACAGGCCTACCACTAGTTTGGCAGTTAGAAACAGAAAGAAATTAAATATATCCGTATTTTTTTAGAAATAAGAGTCTTCTAGAATCCATCAGCTATAGTTTCTAACTAAAGTTTTAATATAAGAACTATGAAATAAGGGGAACGATCATTATTATGTCATTTACAGAATCCTGGTGTGGAGCCATAGGATAAACACTCACCCTCCAGGTTGGTTTGAACCTCAAAGTCGACAGTTCAAACTCACCAGCCGCTCCTCAGAAACCCTATACAGGGGTCACTATGAGTTGGAACCGACTTGGTGGCACTACACAACAACAACAAATGTCATTTACAGTTTTCTAAAGAATATTCGCTCACTGTGTAACATCTTAATGCCCTTTCAGACAGTATGAGAATGTACTCTAATTTTCTTTCTTTCCTGGAGAAGGTTTCATGTTAGGATGCATCCTATTGATTCAGAAATCCCAGTCACATTGATATAGAAATCTGATTTCCTTGTCCCCTGTTACTCACAGCTACTCAGCAGTTGGGATTCTTTATGCAATAAACTACAAACACTATCCCCGTTTCCACAGATCTCCTCTATAAAATCAATGATTTCTTTTACCATTGGAGGCCATTCTCTTCCCACGGTGCATGGGATTTGCTTCTTTGGGTATCGGGGCTGTTTTCATTCTTTGCTTTCTTAAAGCTTTAATCAACAACAAAAAAAAGTAGAAAATAAAAATAAGTTAACTCATACATCTATTTCTTCAAAAAAAATAAGCATTTAATAAATGTTTTTATTTGTTCATTTATACCTATGACTCAGTCCAAAAAGAACATGAAGTGGTAGCCTAAAAAGTGTGTTTCCAGCAAGTACCTTTGGGTCTTTTCTCCCCTCCTTTCTTCTAGTTTTACTGCTTACATCAACAGAAGTTAGGTCATCCATTGTTAAGACACATTTAAGAGAGTTCACCCACAGGAGAGGAAACATGGAAATAGTTGAGCCAGGAAAAGAAGAAAGCTGATGAAGAACAAAATCTGGATTTGGGTCTGAATCTGTGCAGGGCAGTCAGCTCTGGGTAGTCTCAGGCTACCCAAACTGACCTCCCTCCAGCTTCCGCCTCCATACCACGGCATCATCCTTCCAAATTAGAATGACTTTCATATGCTACTTCCTGACCAAGTATCATCTTTCTACCCTAGGAATGTAAATATATCTGAGTTGTTATTCAATCCCAACAAATTGTTTTAGAAACACATGGGGAGACAAGGGGAAAGGATTCATCCAAAGTCTTCAAGTACCAATGGAGGAGGAGTATGTGACTCTCACCTTCCCAGGAGTCTAAGCTTAAGAAAAAGACACAGCTACTTAACTCCTAATCCACTTTTAGCCCTGGCTTTTTGAGAAATCCTCTATATAACTGTCCGTAGAACTTGATCACAGTAAAGATCTTTATAAGAACCAACAAAGAGAGGTTAAGAAAAAAATGACAAGGTCATTTCAAAAAGAGAAAATAAACTTTCATCATAGAATACTAGATGTCCATATAGGAACTAATATAATACAAACTATAAAATTATATATATGACAAAAGCATTAGTATAGAACAGGTAGATTTTATATATGAACAATGTATTCGTTTTATTAAGGTTACATTTTGAAGACCAAATTCCTAAAGTAAAAGCTTATCTTTTGAAATGAGGAAAAGTAATATGATACACATTTAGTCCACAGTAAAATGTGTATGTGCTTAATAAATCAGAAAGAGAACATGAGGATAAGAAAAACAAGAGAGAGTTGGAAAAGAAATAAGATGAAAGGGAAATTGGGAGAGTAGGCGAAAGTTAAAGGATAATGAAATTCTGGGTGGCAAATCAACTGTCTTCACTTCCTAAGCTATTTCTCATCTGGAACTTGAGTGGGAAATTTTGGCATCCCTTCAGGTTATCAGCACTATCAGCAGGAATGCAGTTGCAAAAGGGGATTGAGCTCCTTCTGTACATTCTAAAAAGGCTTGGGATTTGAATTTCATGGAAGATTACTGTTCTTATGTTGGAGTTAGTAGAAAAATGCCCTGTACATACAGATTAAGCTGGTTCTCTGTTTATCCACAGCTGTGAAGCTGGCTAAGGAAAGCACAGGAAACTGAAGTACAAAGGCAAAGAATTCATCATTCCATCCAGAATCTATAAAGTGAGCATCCCGGAAGGAAACAAACTCAAATGTAGGCAAAGCCCTGAAGAAGACGTTGCAACTCTGGGAATCCTCATATTTCACCATTATTTTGCTGAGAAATTATCAGCTGTATTACTCAAAGGAAGTAGCCACATCCCACTAAGTGAAGAAAGATGGAGTTTTGTGAGGTCACATATTTCTGATTCCTGGAACTTCTCTGTAATGTGAACAGCACTCTCTATGGAGAAAGTGGAGCTGAAAGCTACTCTTTGTCAGTGGCATAACTAGTGTTGGCGTCACCCTGGTAACTGGTGGTATCATTCCCAGGTCAGTCAGTCGCCTGGCTGAGCAACAACTGCCCTGTTTTGCTCCCCTCCCTTCCTCCTCCTTTCCCCAGGGAGAGGGCAGTGCAGCCCTTCCTCCACTCAGTCCTCACACCTGTTCCTCCCCTCTCCCAGTGGCCAAGGCAGAGACTCTCCTCTCTGCCCCAAGGCAGGCATTGCAACTCGCTTGCCACACCCTGACTGGTGGGTGAAGGTGAGAAGAAGAGTGATGATGAGTCACTTCACTGGGTACTAGGTGGCATCAACCACTGCTGTGGTAGCCAGTTCTCCTGTGGCACTGGCCCACTCACAGTTGTGGACACTGGGGTCATTTTGGTGTCACTTCCTCTGACAGTGTAAGGGATATAGTCTGTACCCCTTCACCTCCCTAGTGATGCAGTTACTCGTTGTGCTTCTATAATGTTAATTATTGTTCTATGAACATAATCGGAGTTAGGAAAAAAATGACCGTAGAATAGTTCCTTAACAGAGAACAAGGGTTATCTTTCAGGGGAACAATCTATTTACTATATTAAGAGGAGGTTTTCTACTGGGGAATGCTGTGGGGAAAACTGATGCAGAGGACCATGACAACTCATCATACATATGTAATCCCTGACTTCTGAAGCTCTTCTATAAACCCTCTTCAGAGGGTCACAGTTCAGTGCACCAATGTAATGAATACAGTACATTAAACACGGATACCATCCGCTTTATTCCACAAGTCCCTCTGAGTAGCCTATTATATGTGCCATTTTAAAAGTCACATGGAGTATTCAGAGAATGCAGCTCAAAGGCTATCTGTGATTTCACCATGCTGTAATGTTGTTGTTGTTAGCAAAGAGCGTTTCCTAGTAAATGAGAGAGACAGGCCTTGTAGGTCTATATTATACTGACATCTGATGGAAGTATTCCTCGGTCACAGTCTATTTATTGGAACCCACTAAACAAAGCATTGCTTAATTATAAAAATGAACAGATTCTTAACCCTGACAACAGCAAGACTTTTTTTTTTTTTTATTCCTTTTCTGATAGCATATGCATCAAGGCTTCAGAAAGTTCATGGAAAAATGGAATTAAAAAATAATGGAATTTTTCTTCAAACTTTTGGATGTCTCCTAATAGTTGTGTGGGGTTTTTTTTTTTTTTTCAGTCAACTGCACTTACCTTTTTACTGGTGAAGGTGCAATTATTTTAGTTGTGCCTTCATTTTCTCCATTTTCCATATCTGCAGTTGTCCGATTTATGCTGTTAGAGCCTAGTAGACAAAGAGGGAGAAGGAAGAAGACACAGACGAGGAAAATATAAAAAAGCAGATGGATTATTTTAAACTGCAATTTTAGGGATATAATGGTATATTTTACCAATAAATTGTTTTTTCCAAATAAATAAAATTAATCTCCCAGCAAATATGAGGTGCTGTTTTCTGACATATACTAAACTTACAATAAAACAATGCTCTAGGGGATCTATGGAGTCCTGGTGTGGTGCTGTGGATTAATCTGCTTGACTGTCATAGGTTTGAACCACAAGGTCGGTGGTTCAAGCTCACCAGCTGCTCCAGAAACCCTATACAGGGTCACTATGGGTCAGAACAGACTTGAAGGCACTTAACAACAACAACAACAAGGAGGCCTATACTAGGTAAAATGGGACCTTTATAGACTTTAAGTTTTAACTATCTCTCCACTTCATTTTCTTTAGAGTATTAATATTCTTGTAAAGATTCAGTCTCAGAAACCCTATACAGGGTCACTATGAGTTGGAACCAACATGATAACACAGCACTACCACCATTAGAATATAAAAAATAATAATTGGAGTCCTAGTTTGGCACTGGATTGCTAATCACAGAGTCAGCAGTTCAAACCCACCAGTCGCTCCTCAGAAACCCAATACAGAGACACTATGAGTAGGAATTGACTCAACAGCAATTCTTGTTAACTATGTGTACTAACCCCCATTTAGAAACCAAACCAAATGTGGCAATAATTTGGTTTGGTTTCAGCCAGTACCTGCCCTCACCTACCCAGAGGCCAGCGACACCAGTTCCTGTTCTGGTGGGGCTGGGTGCCTGATATAGTGCCCCTGCTTCTAGAAGCACAGGAAACCTCCCTGAGAACTAACTGCATTCACACTTATGGTCTCTACCACATCCACCAGCAGTCAGGTGGAGAGTGTCTGGGAACACACCAGTAAATAATCATCAACTAAATACATCACAAAATCTCAGAGAAAACAGGCAATTTCAAGGTACACAAAGAAGCAAGACAGAGTACCTCAAACAAGTCACTGAAATCAAACCAAATGAACAAAGCATTTCCAACCTGAACTCATAATTCTAGTGACAACATTAACATAGATGTGTATCACCCTAACATGTAAAAAGACCAACAAAAAATTAGTGTATTTTAATGCAAAGATTCCTTAAAGTCCAAATTTGCTGTTATTCCACAGACTTTAATAGATACCAGCTGAACCAGCAGAGGGAGCCCAGAGCAGACACAATGTTGGAAATCATGGTCATAAGAAAGATAAGAGCCTAGGACCATCTGGAAAGTCTGGTTCCTGTCTCAGGACAGAGGCTGATGAGTTCGCAGGCATGAGATGTACAAACACGTCACTCTGGGCACTTTGGACAAGCCTGGAAAACAGCCCATTTGGATGCCCACAGTTCTTGTTCAATGAACTCTATGTGGCCTGCAGATATGTTCTGCTAATGTACCTTGCAGGGGTATGTCCAGAAACGAGTTCTTGAATCCAAAGCATGATCACTACCACTGAAGCTTTTGTTTCAATTTAATCTTTTCTTTGGTAAACTATATAAGAGCCTTGTTGGTGCCTTGTAAGCACTTGCTGTTTAGCAAAAGATTAGTGGGGTTTGAATCCACCAGCAGCTCCACAGGAGGTTTTTGACATGGAGATGAGTTAGAGAGACTCAAACACTTAGCATTTATTCAGCACCTATGTATCAACATTTGGACTGTGAACCAAAAGGTCAGCAGTTCAAACACACCAGCTGCTCCTCGGAAACCCTATGCAGGTTTGCTATGAATCAGAATCGACTCAATGGCACTTAATAACATGTATCATGAAGAAGTCCTGGTGTGGCGCTATAGGATAAGCACTCAACCTTGAGGGCCATTTAAACAGCAAGGTCGGTGGTCCAAACTCACTAACTGCTCCTTAGAAACCCTATATGGGGTCAATATGGGTTGGAACAGACTCAATAGCACTTAACAACAACGTGTCCAGTGTTGTGTTAAGGAATGTTATGCCTTTGGAAGGAATGGGCTGATGTTAGACATTTGAACTTTAAAAGAATTAACTATTGAATGCAAGAACCCATCTATTATCCAAATAAAATTTTGAAATTTTATTGTTATATAATTTAGTGAGTTGGAGTCCTGGTGTGGCACTGTAGAATAAGCACTGAACTACAAGGTCAGAGGCTCAAATTCACCAGCTGCTCCTCAGAAACCCTATACAGGGTTGCTATGAGTCGGAACTAACTTAACAGCACTTAAAACTTAATAACATGTCTTTGAACTATAAAACCTTCCATGTTGATCGGTTGGCTGACCTCTTGAAATAGGGTCCCTAGTCTGTTTAATATGAACAATATGTGAAATGAATTGGATGCTTTTGCCTAATTCTAAGTGAGTCTCATTAGAATTAGCACCTTGACCACTTTACTCTTTGATGTTAGTTTGTAATGTAAGAAAATTAATGTCTTGTTTTACTAGTTCACTATAATATCTGCCATTTTTTCCATAATACTCAGTCTAAAGTTGGTGAAACCAAAGCAAATCAACTTTGTACTATCTCTGTGAGAACCTGAGCCAAAATATCTTTTCAGTTATTCTCTTACTCTCAATTCATGAATACATGTCTTCTAATAAATCATACCGTGATAGGATCAATGCTGCAAAACTCTTAGATCCTAAAGCCCTGTAGGATCACTAGCCTCCTATCACTACTTGTATCTAGTTGACTCCAACTCTTCACGTGATCCCATGTGACAGAGTAGAACCCCCATGGGATTCTTAGGCGTGTAACCTTTCCTGGAGAAGTATACTAGGTCTTTTCTCCCATTGATCCACTGTTGGCTTCAAACTACCAACCTTTTGGTTAGCAGCCAAGCATTTAAGCATTTCACCACTGGAGTAGGTGAGTCTCTCACTTCCATCGAGCTGATTCCAACTCATAGGGATGCTATACAGTCTAACTGTTCTACAGGCTTTCCAAGAATGCAATCTTTACTGGAGGGTACAGCCTCATCTTTCTCCTTCAGAGCAGTTGGTGGGTTCGAACTGCCAACTTTGTGGTTAGCAGCCCAATGATTAATCCATTGTGCTACCAGGGCTCCAAAGAGAGTACACATAAACAAATATTTTAGTTAGTGGCTGCTCTGAGTATAAAAGAACCATGAATTAGAATTTATTACTGGACAATAGCTTATCTCACCCAGTGTATATAAAAGTCCTTTTATGTTAGCCAAAATAGTCCTACTGTGCATGAAAAAACTTGACTATACTGTTTCTATGCCTGTGAAAGACAGAACTCGCATACATTTTGTCTAGGACTCTTTTATGGGAACATCCCTGCAAGATGCATCAGGAAATATATCTGTGGCCTATTTTTACCCCCAGTGCAGAGCTTTTGTGTCCCAAAGTAGGCCTTACCCTCCCACATACATGAAAGTCTATTACCACCCAGAACACTCATGAAGCTTCTGTGTCCAGAGCATTTGTTGGAGCATCATGATGTAGTCATGATTGATTGAATCATGTCCCTCAGCCCCTAAGATAAACTAATATCACACGGTGGGGGGTTCTGGCCTAGCCAGACCCCATTCCAGTGGCAACTCATTAGCATCAGATCTGCTTTTCTTATGTTTATGCATTCAAATGTCCCAAGAGGGCAATTTAAATTCAGCTGCCTCTTTACCACAAATATATAGATTTTTAAAACAATGATTTTGTTACATGTCAACAGCAAGATCAAAGAAGTCATTCTGCTAAAGAGCTAGAGTATGCAATATAAAGAATAAATGTAGGATGAGAAAGATGCTAAGAAAATATGTCTATCCATAGAGGATCCCTTTCCAAATTGGTTGGTTTCCATTTCCTCTTCCCTAGTCCAGCATTCTCCTTTATCCCATTTTATTCCTCATGACCAAAATGATCAATTTTGGGGAATGAGTTAGGTGGAAATAAAGATACTTCTGCCTTAAAATTATAGAGGCACACATGTTGAATTAGCGGTAGTCACCAGTACTCTTCTTATGGATCAAAACACCAGGTTCAAAAGAACAAGATGTTGTTGTTGTTAGGTTTCATCAAGTCAATGTTGACTTATAGCGACCTTATGCACAGCAGAACGAAATACTGCCTGATCCTGGGCCAACCACACTACCACTGCCACGCTTGGGCCCACCGATGCTGCCACTTTGCCAATCCATCTCGCTCGGGGTCTTCCTCTTTTTCTCTGACCCCCGCACATTACACCAAACATGATATCCTTCTCCAGTGACTGGTCCCTCCTGACAATATGTCCGAAGTATGAGAGATAAAGTTTGGCCATCCTGGCCTCTAAGGAACGCTCTGGCTGCACTTCTTCCAACATGGATCTGTTGGTTCTTTTGGCAGCCCATAGCACTTTCAATATTCTCCTCCAACACCACAACTCAAAAGCATCAATTCTTCTACGGTCTTCCTTATTCACTGACCAGCATTCACATGAATATGAAGTTATTGAAAATACCATGGCTTGGGTCAGGCACACCTTAGTCTTCAAGCTGACATCTTTGCCCTTCAACATTTTAAAAAGGTCTTGTGCAGCAGATTTGCCTAATGCAATACGTCATTTCTTGACTGCTGCTTCCATGAGTGTTGATTGTGGATCCAACAAGAATGAAGTCCTTGACAACTTCAATCTTTTCTCCATTGATCAGAATGTTGTTTATTGGCACAGTGGTGAGGATTTTTGTTTTCTTTACACCGAGATGTAATCCATACTGAAGGCTGTGCTCTTTGATCTTCATCAGTAAATATTTTAAGTCTTCTTCTAGTCCTGGGAAGGTATTTGTTCACTCCCTAAATCCCTCAGAGGAAAAGAATCTACTATCTGAAGAACTTGCAATCTACATCTGTGTGTGCTGGAGTGGCTTCCAGAAGTGGTAACTACAGAGGGGTATCCTTTCCTTTATTAAAGCCCTCTTAACCAAAATGACAACACCTACCATGTGAATGATTGCTGGAATCAAAGGTGCAGAATTTACACTAAGTTTTCCTTCTTCTGGTACATTGACTTAAATGAGGGAAGGGGGAGTTGAGTAAATGTTCACATCCTGTCGTGGTACCAATCTTGGTCCAGCACTTAAAATCAGGGCCACACAAGTGAATGCAAACTACACTAAATCTTCTCCAGCAGATCCTTTCAAGCTCCACAATTCATGCTCACTCAGGTGGATAATTCCATATTTGACTAAAGCTGATTCTGTTTCAGAAAAGAGTGCTGGTTCACCACATTTAAGATATTTATTTGATACAATTATAAATGCATATAAAGCATATGTAAAAACAAAGTATATAACCATATATAGAGACTTGTTTTAAAAGGCTATTTGACTGTGTTTCTTCATTCCTGCAGGGCTTCACTCAATGTTCTTTAAATGTTTTTACCCAAGTTCTCACTAAAATGAAACTATGTACCTTAGTGCATGTTTTTAAGGTGATATCTAACATTTTTCATCAAAAGTTTGGATAGAATCAAAGCACATAATCTATAGCATACAGTAAATATTGGCATTTAAAAATTGCACTGTCTCATGACTCTCTTAAATGTATCCAATGTAATAAAAATACCATTACAATTTGATAATCATTATCAACTATTTTAAGAATGAGTTGTTTCTCCACAGGAAATATCATACCATTTTTTTTTCCCCTTAAATTTGTATCTCAATTTCACTTTCCTTTCAATAATCTAGTCCAAAGTTCTATTCCTCACTCAATCACACACACTACTTTGTGACAAAACATATAAATAAGTTAAACATTCTCTTCTATCACCAAAAAGTTTTAAATGTCAAAAATTCTTCTGAAAGAAGTTTTCACCACAACTATGATTAAAACATTAATAGTATAATATGCTAACAATGACAAATAAGTCTTAAAAATAAAAACTACACTTGTACAAGGAAATAATCATTGAGATGAGAAGGTTTGGTTCTATTTTCCCAGTGATACATTATCATATTATTTGAGAATATTATTTTTTGGCTAGAACAAATCCATGTAACAATTCTATACTTATTTTTATTTTGGTAGATTTTCAATGCTGACAAACCTTGTTAGCAAAAAGAAGAAAAACTACTCTGTTAGGGGGATATCACTAATGTCCCAAAGAACATCTACAAATTACATGTCTAATAATGTTATATTATCTATAATTATTTTGAGTGCTCTATCAGATGGCACATCAGTTAATTTCTTCTTTGTAGGCATATGGATATTATCCTATTACAGACAGAACTGTACTTCAAGATAGATCTTTAAATGCTCTTTTGGACAATGAATGTGAAACCATTCCTCTTCAATTTGTTGTTCTCAGCATAGTAAACCATATGATTGTCTGATTCATAATGATAATACCTGTTCATTTCAATTCACTAATGCCTAAGATAGCCATCTTTACATTTTCCATTTCATTTTTGACAACTTCCAGTTTTCCCAGATTCATACTTAGTATATTCCACGTGCCAATTATTCCATGTGGTTGTTTCCAGTTGTTCTTATTTTGAGTGGTGCCTCATTAGAAAATAAAGGTCCTGAAACTGAAACCTTTGCTCCATTCATGCCATTAAGGTCAACTCAACTTTGAAGAGACAGCTCTTCCTCAGTTATATTTTCCAAGCCTTCCAACCTAAGGGAGGGGCTCATCATCAATCACTATCTCAGAAAATGTTCTGCTGCTATTCATAAGGTTTTTAGGGGCTAACCCTTTAGACATGATCTGCCTCTCCTTTCCTAGTCTATCTTAGACTGGGAGAGCTGCTGAAACTTGCCACCATGGAGACCCTGATGATATTTAAAATACCAATGACATAGCTTCCAGGATCACAGCAACACACAAGTTACCACAGTACAACAAACTGACAGATAAGTGGCGATGACTGGTACTTAGTAAGTACTAAATAAATAACTGCTGCATTATTATTACTATATAACTAAATTCTTCTAGATCAGGGACCAAGTTTTATTCATTTTCTATACTCTGGTAGCGTAGTGGTTACAAATCGGGCTGCAAAACTTAAGGTCAGCGGTTCGAAACTACCAGCTGCTCCGCGGGAGAAAGATCAGGCTTTCTATTCCTGTAAAGATTTACACCCTCGGAAACCCTGTACAGGGTCGCTATGGGTCGAAACCGACTCGATGGCACTTAACAACAACAACAACATACATCATGGAGGAACTCTGGTAATGTAGTGGTTACAACTTGGGCTGCTAACCTTAAGGTTGGCAGTTCGAACCTACCAGCTGTTCAGTGGGAGAAAGATGAGGCTTTCTGCTCCCGTAAAGATTTGCATCCTCAGAAATCCTTGGACCCGACTCCATGGTACTTAACAACAACAACAATACATGAAAGAATAAGGTCTTATACCAAAGAGGTGCTCAATAGAGTCTTATTAAGTAAACATGGAAACAAAGAAGATACCATTTATGTCCGTGAACTAGATGATTTTAAAATGAATATATAATAAGCTTATAGTTTTACTACTTTTGATAGTTATGCTTGGAATGCAAAATATTTCTAGGAACATTAACTTTTTACAGTAAAGTCTAACTGGGCTTTGCATATATTAATAGTTCTTTTGCAAAATGAAAATAAACAACCAGTTTCAACACAGAATACAAAAGGGCACCTTGAACAAACATATGATGCTACTTAATGCCTCTTGGAATTAACATTATTATTGCCTTTTTCTCTTTTTGCTAGGCAAAATGTTCCAAAGAAATCACACATTTCTTAAAAGATGTCTCAATATAAGAGCAGGCTGACTTGTTGCTACTCTCTAATTGAGAATATATTGTCGTCTCAGTATCTTCTAAAATATGTGATCTCTATTTGAGTAAAGAAATCACACAATAGGGACAAAAAACAGGGATGCATTTACAATTAGTTCTATGCAAGCAGGCTTTTGCTTCTATTTTCCATTATCTTTCTAAGCATGGGCCTAGCATTCCAGATTCAAATCATGGATCTGTATAACCTTGAATAAGTACTTACTTTTTGTGAGCTTCCGTTGCCCCATCTGTAAAATGAGGATATGACTCACCTTCCTCAAAATTACTAAAAGGATGATGTTTACTTGTAAAGAAACCAAAGCAAAACCATGTATATGTTGCTGTGGAGTCACTTTGGACTCAGAGCCACACCAACTTAAGTTAGAAAGGGATTCATTACAAAGTCACAACAGAATCTCACAGAACCCAATGTGAGAAATATAGCCATTCTGTGAGTAACTGCAATTCATGCCTACTAAGTCCCTGGAAGGTAGATACGGTTAATGTGCTCTGCTGCTACTAGCTACATTGATTGAGGAGCACATAATCCACTTAGATTGAACACTTTACTGTGCAGTTTAGGCAAATATTGTGTAGGTTCATGTTTCAGGTCCACCAAGAGGCAACTCAGAAGAAAGGCCTCGTGACCTGCTTCTGAAAAATCAGACACTGAAAAGCCTACAGAGCACAACTTTATTCTGATATACACAGAGTCACCGCGAGTCAGAATCAATTAAAAAACAGTGGGTTTACTGGTAAGTCTCTGACTTTTCTCAAAGCTTCATGGCACCTCAGTGTTTCTGAAAATAAGTCAATCTCATTCTTTTTTTCTCTGCAGACTAGTTTCTCTGTTCACATGCGTACAAGGTGCCTGGACTATAATAGCAGTTCCAAATAGTGTGCTCTACCCAGCAAAGTGACTTTTCCTCTGGGTTTCAATCCCAACTTCTCTGGAGAGGGTGCTTTTATCAGGTGCACATTCTCGGTCCAGAAGAGACTAATGGAATCAATGTAATTTTTACAGAGAACTAGCCCCTCATTGTTTCACTCTTAGTCACAAAATCTGTACAGTAGGAGGAGGTTTCAGAAAGTTTGTGGATAAAAATTCCATTTTCCACAAACATCTTGCTTGTGTCCAAAGTTCCAAGGAGGTCACCTATTCCACAATAAATGTAGTTTTCTCCCATGTCTCACCTCCTCTCCCTACACCTAACAAAAAGGTTCACATTAATACCAATAAATAACCAGCAGAGCCATTAAAAGCATCCCAGATTTCTATAAGTCTAATGCTTACAATGTTGGTCTTTTCATTCTTTCCTGTCTTTTTAATGACCCTTTGCTTTCTTCTATATGATGTTCTCAATGTAATCCCACAGCTCTTCTTGTATTTGGGTCATTAGTGTCTAATGTATCAAATCTGTTCTTGAGATGGTGTCTAAATTCAGATAGGATATGTTCAAAATCATACTTTGGCTCTCGCAGATTTGTTTTCATTATCTTCAACCTCAGCCTGAACTTGCATATAAACAGCCAATGGTCTATTCCACTGTCTGTCCCTGGCCTTGTATTGGCCGATGACATTGAGTTTTCCACTGTCTCTTCCTACACAGGCAGTCAATTTAATTTCAATGTACTCTATTTGGTGAGGCCCATATATACAGTAGTATTTTATGCTGTTTAAAAAAGGTATTTGCAATGAATAAGTCACTGGTCTTGCAAAATTCTATCATGCAATCTCCAGCATCATCTCTTTCATCATGGCCATATTTTCCAACTACTGATCCTTCCCTCCCTCTTTGTTTCCAACCTTCGCATTCTAATCACTAGGAATGATCAATATATCTTGATTGATTGTTTGATCCATTTCTGACTGAAGTTGGTAGAATTCTTCCGTTTCATCATCACTGACTTGTTTAGTTGGTGTGTAAGTTTGAGTAACGGTATTAACTGGTCTTCCTTGTAGGCTTATGGATAATGTGCTATCACAGACAGCATTGTACTTCAAGATAGAACTTGAAATGTTCTTTCTGATGATGACTGTTACACCATTCCTCCTGAATTTCTCATTCCCAGCATAGAAAACTATATGATTGACAGATTCAACATCAGAGTACTTCAGCTCATTATTTCCTAGGATATCAATCTTTATGTCTTCCATTTCATGTTTGACAACTTCCTATTTTTCTATATTCATACTTTGTGCATTCCATGTTCAGATTATTAATGGATGTTTGTAGCTGTTCCTCCTCTTTTTAGTTGTGCCCCACCAACAAATTAAAATCCCAAAAACTTTACTCCATTTACATAATCATGGTCAATTCAACTTTGAAGAGGCAATTCTCCCCAGATGCATTTTCAGTGCCTTCCAACCTGAGCAGCTCATTTTATAGAACTCTATCTATAGACAAGGAGCTCTGGTAGCATAGTGGTTATGAATCGGGCTGCTAATCTCATGGTCAGCAGTTCGAAACTACCAGCTGTTCCACGGGAGAAAGATGAGGCTTTCTGCTCCCGTAAAGATTTACAGCCTCGGACCTGTACAGGGTCGCTATGAGTCAGAACCGAACCCAGGCACATAACAACAACAACAACATATCTATAGACAATGTTGTTGTTGTTAAGTGCCATCAAGTCAGTTCTGACTCATAGCAACACTGTATAGGGTCTCCAAGGCACGATTGGTAGGTTTGAATTGCCAATCCTGTGACTCAAACTGACCTTGCAGTCCAGCACATTATCCTGCAGCACCACACCAGGACAATATTCTGGTGCCACTCATATTTTCTTTCATCTTCCTACACTGTATTTGACAATGTTCTGGTGCTATTCATAAGGTTTTCAGTGGCTGAACATTCAGAAGTAATCTGCCTCTCCTTCTTCCTAGTATCTGTTAGTTTGGAAGCTCTGCTGAAACCTGTCCATCATAAGTGACACTACAAATATTTAAAACACAAATGGCAAAAATGAGCAAGTTAAAGAGATGAACAGAAAATTTCACAGGGCAGCTCAACAAGACAAAGTCAAGTATTATAATGAAATGTGCAAAAACCTGGAGTTCAAAACCAAAACCAAAGAACATGCTCAGCATTTCGCAAGCTGAAATAACTGAAGTAAAAATTCAAGCCTTGATTTGCAATATTTAAGGACTCCATGGGAAAAATAATGAATGATGCAGAAAGCATCAAAAGAATATTGAAGGAATATAGAGTCACTGTACCAAAAAGAAATGGTAGAACTATTTTAAGAAGTAGCATCTGACCAAGAACCAATGGTAGTAAAGGAAGAAGTCAAAGGATGTGCTGAAGACACTGGCGAAAAACAAGGTTCCAGGAATTGACAGAATATAAATTGAAAGCTTTCAACAATCTGATGCAAGACTGAAGGTGCTCACTCATCTATGCCAAGGAGTTTAGAAGAGAGATACCTGGCCAACCGGTTGGAAGAGATCCATATTTGGGTCCAGTACAAAACCAAGTGACAAAACAGAATGTGTAAATCATTAGACAATATCATTAATATCACCTGCAACTAGAATTTTGATGAAGACAATTTAAAAACGGTTTCAACAGTACATAGACAGGCAACTGCCAGAAACTAAAGCTGGATTTAGAGGAGGATGTGGAACAAGGGTTAGTTATTGTTCACATCAAATAGATCTTGTCTGAAAGCAGTGAATATCAGAAAGACATTTACTTTTGCTTTATTGACAATGCATAGGCTTTTGACTGTATGGATCATGACAAACTATGGATAACACTGCAAGAAACAGGTATTCCAGAACACTTGATTGCATTCATAAGGAACCTGTTCATAGATCAAGAGGCATTTGTTCAAAAAGAACAAGGAGATACTCACTGAATGGTCTAAGATTAGGAAAGGTGTGTGCCCGGCTATATTCTTTCACCATATTTATTCAATCTGTACACTATATGAAGAAGAGCATAGCATCAAGATTGGAGGTGGTGGTGGTGGTAGTGTGACTCATAGAAACCCTGTATAGGGTTTCTGAGGCTATAAATCTTTATGGGAGCAGAAAGCATCATCTTTCTTCTGTGGAATGGCTGGTAGTTTCGAACTGCTGATCTTGAGATTAGCAGCCTAACTCGTAACCACTAGGCTACCAGAGCTCCTTAGGATTGGAAGAAGACTCATTAATAGCCTGCAATATGTACATGATACAACATTCTTTGCTGGATGTGAACAGAACTTAAAATACTTACTGAGGATCAGAGACTACAGCCTTCAGTATGGATTGCATCTCAATGTCAAGAAAACAAAAATGCTCACAATGGGACCAATAAATATTTATGTCAACATGATAAATGGAGAAAAGACTGAAGTTTTCAAAGACTTCATTATGCTTGGATCCACAATCAACACTCATACAAGCAGTAGTCAACAAATCAAATAATGAATTGCATTAGGCAAATCTGGTGCACCAGGCCTCTTTAAAATGTTCAAGAGCAAAGATATCATTTTGAGGACTAAGAGGTACCTGACCCAAGCCATGGTATTTTCAATAACCTCATTGGACAATGAATAAGGAACACTGTAGACGAATTGATGTATTTGAGTTGTGGTGTTGGAGAAGAATATTGAGAGTTCCATGGACTGCCAGAAGAACCAACAGATTTGTTGAAAGAAGTACAGCAAAGATGTGCCTTAGAAGCCAGACTGGCCGGACTTTGTCTCTTGTACTTCAGACATTATCAGGAGGGGCCAGTTCCCGGAGATGGACATTATGCTGGGTAAAGTGCAGACCAGCAAAAAAGAGGAAGACCTCCAAGGTGGATTGGCACACTGGCAGCAGCTGTGGGCTCAAGTGCAACAACAATTGTGAGGATGGTGCAGGACTGGGCAGTGTTTTTTTTTCCTTCTTTTGTGTATAGAGTCATTATAAGTCAGAACTAACTTGAGGGCACGTAACATCAACAACAAAATTGCTGGCATAGAAACTAGTATTGTACATTTTGAATCTGATAGTAAAACAAAGGTGTAGTCTCCTCAGACACCATCTGCTCAAGATAACAATCCCAAAATGGAATCGCAAACAGCTGACAGACACACCTTAAAAATCTAGCCTGTGAAGTAGATAAGAGAGAAGTGAGAAAGCAGGGATATTTGCCTAAATGGTTAGTATACATTACAGCAAAGAATGAAAAATTCTAAGGGCAAACAGTTGCCTACATGGAGCCAATTTGCACTGCTGAATTCCAAGAGTATATGCAGGTTCAAGAAAGGACTAGTCTGCAGTTATGTTCATACAGAACTCAAAGGCAAAAAACAAAGCTACATAAAAACCTGTCCAATAAGGAATGTCTGTTTTTAATTGCATTGAGCAAGACAGCACTAATATCTAACTATAAGCTATTGAGAGAGATCCAAAACTGAGGTATTTCACTTGTATCTGAATGTTCAGCCCAGGTCTGACAGCAACTCCAACTCAACCTCAACTCTATCCCAATTTTGCTTATTTCCTTTACAACATGCCAAACCTTTAGATAGACTTTGTTGTTGCAAAGTGCCATGAAGTTGGTTCCAACTCACAGCAACTCTGTGTAGGGTTTCCAAGGAATGGCTGATGGGTTTGAATTGCCCACCTTAGGGTTAACTTATCCAACAGTGCCACACTTGGCAGACTTAGGTACATAACAAAGGATTTCCCCCTCCATCTGCAAATGCTTAAGGAGCCCTGGAGGTGCTGTGGAATAAGCTTTAGCTTGCAAGGCTGGCAGTTCAAATCCAACAGTTGCTCCATGGGAGAAAGATGAGGCCCTCTGCTCCCATAAAGACTTAGAAGTCTTGGAAACCCTATGCAGGCTGTCTCTGTGAGATAGAATGGAGTCAGCGGCAGTGGGTTTTGGTTTTGGAGTTATGTCAAAACCTTCGATGTTGTTGTTGTTAAGTACCGTGGAGTCGGTTCCGACTCATAGTGACCCTGTACAGGATTGCTGAGGCTGTACTTTATGGGAGCAGAAAGTCTCATCTTTCTCCCGCAGAAGGGCTGGCAGTTTCAAACTGCTGACCTCGAGGTTAGCAGCCCGATTCATAACCACTATGCTACCAGAGTTCCTTAAAAACATAGGTATATAACAAAGGAAATGTTTTTCTCTGATATTAAATTAAAAATATGTAAAGAAGCAGCTAGGGACTCTGGACTCAGGGAGGGAGAGGGGCTGTGTGCTGACAACCGAGAACAGGCTTGCTGGGTGCACCCTTTGGTTGTTGGATGATGCATAGAGGGGATTGTAATCATGGCAATGAAATGATATTCGATAGCATGAATGTAAAGCAAATGTTCTCCCATGAAAACTATCACACAATTCAAAATAAAAAGACAAAAAACACACAAAAACCAGAATGCTCCTAAGGCAGTGTTCTAATACAAGACACCTAATCAGAAATTCTGTCAGCAGCTCTCAAGAAATGTGTTAAAAGAAGTATTTTATGACTAGAGTCCTGGTGTGGCACTGTAGGATAATCACTGGACTTCAAGGTCGGTTTGAACCCCAGGGTCAGTGGTTCAAACTCACCAGCCACTCCTCAGAAACTCTATGCTGGGTTGTTATGAATTGGAACAATTCAAGGGCACTTAATAACACTCTACCAAATCTCCCTTAGTCATGTAAATAAACTAACCAATACAAAAACCTACATTGTGTTTCCAACTAATCACTGTAAAACCCCTGCTTAAAGCTGAGTATGAGCACCTCAAATTAATTTAGGGCTACTGACAAGAGATGGTGGCTATGCTAAGGCATGAAACCAAAACCCCATTTTGAATCAAAAGTAATTTCTGCTTAGAGAATGCAGTCTGTCAATTCTATAACTCTTTACTTTATCCTGAGAAAATTATGTGGCAAGCAATTCTAAAGAATGTGATTTTGTTTGTTTAAGAGTTTGTTTCTTAAGAATATAAGGGGCCTTCGCAAAGTTTATGGAAATTTTCCATTATCTTTTCATTCTATTTTTCAATGAACTCTTTGAAGCCACTTCCTATACCTTGTTCAGAATAGTGGGTCCAAAACAATTCTCTGAGGAGATGTGTACTTAAGGTTAGCCTTAGAGTTATACCACACAAGGAGGGTCTTAAAATTCGTTCAATGTCATATGCAACCAATTTTGTAAGTACTACCTAAATATCAAGGAGCCTTGGTGACATGGTGGGTCAGGCATTGGGCTACTAACTGTATGGCTGGTGGTACAAACCCACCAGCTATTCTTTTGGAGAATAATGAGGCTGTCCACTCCATAAAGATTTACAGTCTCGGAAACTCTACATAAGGTCAGTATGAGTCAGTATTGACTAGATAGCAGTTAAGTTTGAGGTTTTAGCTAAATGTCAAGAAATCACTGAATTTTTATTGAAGTTCCTTGTATTTTCTTATATATATATATATATATATATATATATTTGTTGTTGTTGTTGTTAAGTGCTGTCGAGTCGGTTTCGACCCATAGCGACCCCGTACAGGGTTTCCGAGGGTATAAATCTTTACGGGAATAGAAAGCCTGATCTTTCTCCCGCGGAGCAGCTACATACATACATATGTATATATATATAAAAGAATATATATATATAAATCACTCAACTATCTTCCCATGAGATCCCTTGGCTCAGAATTCCCTAGACTTTATGATTCCAAATTTGCATGCTGCTTTGCTTCTCAAGTTTTTTTACTTTTCATTTCAACCATATTCTGTCATTTTTGCTCTTTGACAGAGTTGTTCTGCCTCCAGTTTCCCTCTCTTGCAACCTCTTATCAGAATATTATACTTTCAGATCTTGATTTTACTTCCTAACTATGCTTCTGTTTATGCCACCATTTTTGAGTGATTGATTTATCTTTGTGACATTTGCAGTTCAAACTGTTTTGAACCTTCAGAGAATTGCTTTGCTTTTGTTTTAACGGAGCACATAATGTGTTCTAAGTCCTTGGCAGTTTACCACAGTTAAGGACCCACATTCATCTGATCACTTTGCATTAAATAAATAAATTCAAAGCAAAAGTTGCAATTAATTTCATTCAATTTGTCAGTAACAATTTCATCTGAATTTTAATATGTTCAAAAGACTCAATTAAAACATTTTCCAAATACAAAAACTATGCCCCAAAATAATATATTTTCCAGTGATAAAAATACATTTTATAATTAGGGAAGATATTTCTCACAAGTTAATAAGACTTCTGGAGAGTTGGAAATCATGCTTAAAAACATGTTTTCCAAAATCATTTTCATATTTTAACTCTATGACAGGAAAACCAGATAAGAAAAGTGAAAATTTCAGGAAGAAGAGGTGTCTTTAAAGCATATATAGGTCAACTGCTTTATTTTATGCATAATATGATGAAAATGCAGAATGATAAGTGACATTTTACAGGTCACAGCCAAATTAGTCCAAGAACTCGGGTCTACTCAAATCAGATATACTTTATAACTCTTTTATTTTTTTTATTTACCACTGTACCACATACCTTTCTCAATGCAAAGTTTTAAATAATAGGAAACCTAAGACTTCCTCTTATAGTCAGAGTTAAGAGAAAGTGAGAGCACAGGTTTGGGCCATATCTTAAAAGATTATCAAATTCTCATTTGTCACCTTGTAGAAAAAAGACAGCCATATTTAAATTCTCTCTCAAAGAAAGTTAACAATCTATTAGATTTCTAGAAATTATCTCCATAACCACCCATGCAACAACTCTTGGTCAGAATGACTTGCTCTATTTAATAACCTTGAATGAGAATTCAAACTAATTTCTTCTGTTTCTTAGCTTCAACTAACATGTAGGAGATAAACAAAATGTCACCAATATTCAGCAAATGATCCTCAATAGATGTGAGAGGTAATATTTTGGTTTTTTTCTAGTCTCTTTGCCCTTAATTTTCCTAGACATTCCTCACAGTGCTTGGGATTCCCAGCTTGATACCTACCAGGTTCCAGAATTTTTACACTTACAAATCACTATTTTGGACCTCAGTTTCCTATTTATAATACAAACTGATTGTCTTCATCTAATCCATGAGTTTCTGAGTTCTACACAAGTCTTCATCCTTTGATACAATGCAGTAATGTTATTACTTGATGACATTTAATGCAATATTCTAATATGAAGACCCAGATTAAGACATACAGATATGAATATGGTTTATGTCCCACTTGATGACTCGGGCTGTTTTGCTACAACCAGTAAAAAGTCCTAACATATGAATTTTATCTGACTAGGTTTATATTATTCCATTACTTTTTCTATAAATCAATTTGTATGCCTCATAGCATAAAAGAGTGTTCCCAACTCTGAGCTGTTTGAGAACAACTCTATTGGAAACTTGAATATGCATCTTAAACCATCATGTGCACTTAATGAATGCATGACATTTATCTTTAAGGCTTTCTAAAAATACTGCATGGTAAAAATGCACAAGGTATTAAAGAATACATTGTGAAAATAAAGACTTTTTCTACCCTTGATTTCCATTAACTCAGAAATCTTTCCCAGAGACCACTACTGTTACTAGTTTCTTATGTGTCCTGCCAGAAATATTCTAATTTATGCAAGTATGTATGTGTGCATAGGAGCCCTGGTACCATAATGGGTTACGAGTTGGACTGCTAATCACAAGGTCACCAGCTTGAATCCACCAGCTGCTCCATGGGAGAAAAATGAGGGTTTCTGTTTCTATAAAGGTTTACATCCTTGGAAACCCTATACAGGGTTGCTATGAGTTGTAACTGACTTTAAGACACACAGCCATCACTAACCTCAGAAATTTGCTCTAGAATAGCTAAAGCAAATGGAGGAAATGAGGAAGAAAAAGAATCGCATAGAGCATTTCAAAGAGCAGTTCAAGAAAAGTAAGTAAATATTATAATGAAATGGGCAAAGACATGGAATTTAATATCTCTCAAACTGAAAGAACGGAAGGAAAAATTCAAACCTTGAATTTCAATATGGAAGGATTCTACGGTATTTTCAATAACCTCATATGCATGCAAAAGCTGGACAGTGAATAAGGAAGATCGTAGAAGAATTGATGCTTTTGAGTTATGGTGTTGGAGGAGA